>NW_026067897.1:8246093-8544693 GCF_014885135.2 Alexandromys fortis
AAAAAAAATAGGACAGAGTTGCAGACCCTGAAGCAAAGAGAGGTTTAAGAGAATACACTGCAGAGGGAGAGAAATGAAAGCAAGAACAGAATTAAAGAGATCGAGTAAGGGACAGCTCAGTGGGAAAAGATGAACATGCAGAAGAGGATGGATACCCATGTAAGAGAGAAGGGGCTTCTGAGACAGACTAGAAGGAAAGGAATAGCAAGGAGCAAGTGAAGTCTCAGTTCAGTAGAGCAGGTGAGAGAGACACAAGAGTAACATGAACTCAGGTTGTCCGTGGAGATGGAAAAAAAAAAAAGAGATGGAGAATTGTAGAGATGCTTACTGCAGAGAACAGTCCAGGCATGGGGATGAAGTGGATGGAGAAGACCAGAAAACAAGATGGAGACTTGCAGAGATGCTTACTGCAGAGAATAGTTCAGGCATGAGGGTGAAGTGGATGGAGAAGACCAGAATTAATAAGACCTGAACTCTGCTGTTTGCTAAGGTCATTAAAACAAGAAGAACAGGGAAAGTGATATGAATTCTCTTTATATTTTTGCGAAAAAGAGGCCAAGAAAATGGCTCAGTGGGTAAAGATCGTTGATGCCAAGCTTGCTGACGTGAGTTTGATTCCCAGGCCTCAAGAGAAGAATTGCCTAATGATAGCTGTCTTCTGGCCTCCATACACATGCATAACATACACACGCATGTACATGTGCACACACACATGCACATACTCACACATACACACACATATATAAATGCCCACATACATGTGCATGCATGTTCCCCACATTATAAAATAGATACATATGACCAAACTTAATGCAAAGAACTTACTTAAAAACCTGTGAAAATCTGCTTCAGGGAGGGTGGCAGACCTCCTCTGACAGGAGGACTGATATATTGACTTGTCTCACAATGACTTGACTCTATTCCCTTATTGTTACTGTCAGGAGTGTAAGTCCTACAAGCAGGAAACATATGGGGCAAGATAACAGAGTAGAAAGAGGAAGGAAAGTACACAAGCCAGTAATTCACAACCAAGGGGAAATAATTAATAATAATTAAAATGAAATCTGACAACAGAGATGTAAGCTAAGCCAATGATAACTGATTCATAGCAGAAAATTTTAAGAGAGCAATGATATGCTTCTCCACTCCATTCCATATTAAAATGTGTGTTTCTCATCCCATTTTAAGAGAGAATATGGATGTTCACATTAGAGAAACAAGTTATAAGTATAAAACATAAATTATAAAATATAGATAAGATCTCTCCTAAATACCCAAAAGTAGCAGTGGACAGCATCTTCTATAATGTGATCCCATCACTGGAATATTAAAATATAAAATTATGTACTACTTTAAGACCTGGTAGTACATGAAGTGGAACATATGAAAAATCAAATGAAGTCATGGAGGCTGGAGAGAAGGCTCCGTGTTAAGAACATGTCCTGTGCTGCTTTAGGAGATGGCGTGAGTCCCATTTCCAGCATCCACAATAGGCAGCTCACAGCCACCTGGAACTCCAGCTCCAGGAGATCTAACATCTTCTTATAGACTCCTTGGGCCTCTGCATTTCCATGGGCACATACTCACCCATTCCTGTACAGACACACATACATACATAGAGTAATAGAAATGGGTTAATAAGATGTAAGAGCTAGCTAAAAATGTATCTGAGCCATCAGACAAACAGTGTTGCAATTAATATAAGTTTTGAGTGATTGTTTGGGTCTGCGCAGCCAAAAAATGAAAGTGGTCTCTGTTTACAAATGTCACTCACCATCAGGGGCATGGATCCATATAAGATCTAAAAAAAAAAAAAAAAGGAGGGCTTCTAGACCTACAAAAATGGGGGCCAAATACAGCTTCTTGGTAGTCACAGGTTTTAGTTTTTGTTTTGTTTTTTATTTTTATTTTTTCAGAAAAACTGTTTTCTGATAAGCATAGGCACAACTTCTTTAAGAAATGGCTTCCCACTTCATGCTGGCTCATTCAGGAGGTCTCACTACAAATCATTTAAATGGGGTTTATGAGCAGCAAGTTACAAGTTGCTTAATGACAACATAGACCTGCTGTGTCCCTGGAACTGGGGCAGTAAGCATGGCTTGCAGAGCTGGAAGTGACCATACTTCCACCATGTTGTATGGTGTGGAGCCAACACACAAAGCCTCAGAGTTAGTCCTAGCCATGCCCACTTAGCATTAAAAAAAGCTCTGCTGGTCAGAAAATGATTACAGATACACAATAAAACAGATTCAGACAAAAAAGACCTCTGAATGGGTCACAGTGTTAGATATATGTACATGGACTTATAAGAGAGAAGAAAGAGTAAAAAAAAAGTCACAGATTAAAGGAGTAAAAATAATAAAAATAAATATTAAAAAGTAATAGAGTAAAAATAAACCATGTAAAAATGGAATATATACAGAGAATCTGGATTATGTATATTATTGTGTTTTCTTTGAATTTTCTGGCTGTAAATGAGTTAATTATGGAGAAAAATTTTATTGTAAAGGCTGCTAATCTAAACCAACATATATATATATATATATTATGACTTTTAATATAAAACAAAAGATGAATAGAGAGTTATCATGTGATCTGAAAATACTTAGCATTGTGCTGGGTGGTTTTATGTCACCTTGACACAAGCTAGTATTTTAAAGGTATCTTGACTTCAAAATTTGGGTCTAAGGATATGTTGCTTTGGAAAAGAGATTCTGCTTTTGTTTTCACAGAAGATGAGAACCTGTGGATTCATTTTAAGCTAATATGGTTTAATGGAACAAGATCCCCCAGAAGGTCTCTATAAACCTAAAAATACTCTGCCCCCAAAATAGCAGGAAGCAGTTAGGAGAAAACAATGACCAAATTCCCAAAATGGTTTTTTATAAATGTTTGTTTCCATTTAAAGTGGGTTGATTATAACTGGTTAATGGTCATACTAAATCTCTTTCTAAATAAAGGGGGAATATGATATAGAGTTGAAGACAGATAGTTAGAATATTCCTTAGTTAAAATAAAAGATAAATTAAATACAAAACTTTAGACTAACAAAGATAAGATAGATAATAGAATATTTTCTTTAATCTTTGCCTAATGTAAAAAGACTAAATATTTTAACTGTAATTCTTGCTTGATACCTATTTTGTTATCTGTAATTTTACCATATTAAAGTTAAAACATTTCTTTTTATTTAGAAAGAAAAGGGGAGATGATGTGGGATTCCCCTCTGTATGCTATGAATATGTTTTATTGCCATTGGTTAATAAAGAAGCCAATTTGACCTATGGAAAGGCAGAATAGAGCTAGGTGAAGAAAAGTAAACTGAATAGAGGGAGAAAGAAGGTGGTACAGATGCTATGTAGCTACTGAAGGAAAAAAATGCCAGAATCTTACCTGAAAGCTATAGCCTCATGGTGATACATAAATTATGAGAAATGGGTTAATTTAATATGTAAGAAATGGATATTATACATACATATACATACCGAGAAATCCACCTGAGTTATTGGCCAAACAGTGTTGTAATTAATATAGTTTCTGTGTGAGTATTCGGGTTTGAGTGGCCAGAAAACAAAAGCAGTTTCTGTTTACATATATTTTCAGTGAAGTCATCATCGATGCCCACCCAGGTCCAAGAGAGAAACAACAGCTCAGCCTCGTATCTGGAAAGATTCTTCAGACATGGGTGCCAGCTGTAGCAAGAGCTCTGCACCCAGTCCTTCCCTTCCCTTTTCTGAAGCATAACTAGCTTGTGGTGACTGTGTTTTTAGGAAGGCACAGACACCCAAGACAGTCTCTTTATAGAGTGAATGACTTTTGTTATTTTGCTCTGTTTGGGCCATTCAGGGTGGGCTATGTTACTTTGGATCCTTGACAAGGCAGTAAGGTTGGGAGTGCCACTCTTTGGGGCCAGAAAACACAGTACCATCAAAGTTACTGTATCAATGCCCTCCTCAGTTCCGTTTCTTAAGGATCCCATCACCTCCCAGTGGTGTCCTCCAGGGACTGAGATTTTAATATCTTTCCCTTTGGGGAAGAATCCAAATCTAAACTAAAGAGAAAGCTACTCTTCCCCTTGAGGCAGAGTTTTCTAAAGGACCATATTAATGAGACCAAGGACTTCTCTCTGAGGTCATTAAAACTAACCATTCAGAGATGAACTTTTTCAAGGTCTTTAACTGTGCATGGTCATTTTAGCAAGCATGTCCACAACTTCCCTCTTTCTGTTCCTAAAATAAAATAAAATACATCACCCAGGGCCTTAAGATCTCAATGTTCTCAATGTTATTTGGTAAGAGCTTAATTAATACTACTTTCTCCTAAATGTATTAGTATCATCTTTTACTTTGACTACCAACTTTAATAACCTGTTCTAAGTCTATAAATAATTTCTCTGAATATCCCTTCTGTTCTACTTTACTCTTTAGTTGTGAATAATCTAAATGGTGCATTTTAATTTTAATATGACGGGTGTGGGAGAAAGCTCAGTGGGTAAGAGCACTTGCGGCACAGGCCTGAGGGAACCTGGGTTCCTGTCAGCCGCACCCATGTGGGTGGTTGCATATTCCTAGAATCTCAGTGCTGTGGGGAAGGAAAGAATAGGAGTCACTAGGGCTTGCTGCCCATCAGCTTACTACACTGACACCCTGTCACACAGGAATAAGGCAGAGAGAGAGGGTGTCTGGGATGCTCTCCTCTGCCTTCACATACGTGCATGAACACACAGACAACACACACACACACATGCTCACAAGGCACACACGCCACACTCACACATATACATACACATCCAAAAATGAATTAAACTGATCATAAGAAGATATTGGATAAAAAAGATTTTTATATTCTATTTTGTCTTAACTTTATTGTTGTACAAAATATGAAGTTAAAATTATTAAAAATGTCATGAGCTTGGGTGGGGTCCTGAGTCTGTTCTTGCTCTCTGAGTTGTGGGGAGTAATATATATGCTCACACATATGTGTGTGTGTTTGTGTGTGAAATGCACAGAAAATGGCAAGCTGCCTAATAAATGAAGCAAATAAAAAACAAAACTTTTGAAGCTCTGCATGTGTTAGGACTCTTAGCACAGGACTTGGAGAATCTGGACAGTATGTCATTATTTATGAAACAGACAAACTGTTTAATTAATAGCTCCCAAAGTCCCTTGCTTATATATACCTTTTGAAACCACTTATTATAAAATGAAACTTATAATTTCTGGGAAAATAAAAGTCACATATTTTTCCATTGTAAGTAAAATGAGTACGTTTTGATACTAAGGATGTCAAGCAAACATACTTCACTCATTACTTTTCCAAGGGAAGTGGTTTTATTTTACAATGCTTACAGGAAGGCAAGTCATAAGGCTACATATAGCCTAACTTTCTGTATGTGGTACTGGGAATTGAACCCAGACCCTTGGGCATGTGAAACAAGTCATTTGCCATTGAGAGACATTCCAGCCAAGACCAACATTTTCAACAATGTTTTGAAAGAGTTCCATGGGCTTGATGAAAATTGAATGGAAGGTGAAGGAATCTCTCATCCTCATATGTTTGCTGCCTTTTTCATCACTTTGACAAAATTCTCAAGAAAACCGACTTTTAAAAAAACTTCTGCTAATCAGTGGTTTTTGTTTTTGTTTGTTTTTAAGGTTTAGTCCATGTTCCTGGTGCCACTACTTTCTGTCCTCGAATAAGCGTGTACTTGAGTGTAGCAGATTGAAGCTGCCCACTGGCAGTGGCCAGGAGAAGAAGGAGAGGGCTGTAGAGAGAGGCCAAAGAGAAGTCATTCCGACACACCCTTGACCCTAGTGATGCTCTTCTTCAGATCAGTCCCAGCTTCCCCACTAGTCCATTCGATTGTGTATCTATTAGTGGACCGATCTATCAATTACATCAGAACCCTCACTTTCCAATTCCCAAATCTCCCCACCCCGGCCACTGCCCTAAGAATCCTCTCTGTTCACCAATTCCTCCTCCCTCCTCCCACCTCCCTCCTTCGGATCCAGGAAACCACCACCATCCATTTTACTGTTACAAGAGTAATATACAAGATCCCCAGAAATTCTGAAGTGCCTTTAAAATGTTATAATATCAAATACAGCAGCTTCTTTTTGATTGCTTCTCTCCCATTACCAACTCCACTGATTTTTAATTTTGTCTGTTGGTTCAAAGCAAACAAATGCACAAGCATTAAAGTAGAAAAGTTCTTTAACAATTAAAAAATAAATAGCAGAGATCAATACTTGCCTATAAAGCTATTAATAAAGGACCACAGGTCCCACACTCTAGAAATGGTACAAAGGACAAAACGGATCATCCCCAGGGTCAGGCGTGTGCTGTTTGCTGCCTTGGTTGCTTTTACTGTTGCTGTTATGATAGCTAGATGGATAGATAGATAGATAGATAGATAGATAGATAGATAGATAGATATGAATGAGTGAGTGAATGAATGAATGAATGAATCTCTGACAAATACAACTCAATGGGGAAAGGATTAGTCATGGACCACATTTATGGGTTTAGTCTACCATGGTGGAGAAGCCAAAGGAACAGGAATTTGAAGCAACTAGAAACAGCACCCACACTCAGGAAACGAAGAATGAGGAATGCATAGGAGCCCCCAGCAGAGCTCCAAGCTTGCTTTCTGCATTTTCCACAGAGCAGAATGCCCTGCCCAGACAGTGGTTCTGTTCCCAAGTAAGTAGGTCTTTACTCATCAATTAGTCTAAGACAGTCCCTCAATGACATCGAAGAGTGCCTTATTCTACAAAACCACTCAGAGCTGTGCCTATGATCTTGTCTAGATGATTCTAGATTCTGTCACAATATGATCAATATCAACCATCATGTGTGTGTTCCAACAGCGGGGCTCTGCTCAGTAAAAAACAGCAAGATGGAATAATAACCAGATGGCCTCAAACCTTCACCATAAACAACTGTCCCAAAGAGATTAGGGTCTGTGTGATTTCAGTCTTTCTTACATCAATTTCTTACATCAATCTTACATCAATTGGTCATAAATAGAAACATTAAACTTAGATGAGTAGAAAAGCAGAGAGACTATTTTTTCTCAGATAGTAAAAATTTGCATATGGTGTAGACATTAAACTTATATTATTTATATATTTAACTATATAAATGTATATGTTTATATAACATATCTAATCCTATATAATACATATTATTATTATATACATCTCACTCCATCCTCATGTCATGCTCAAAATACATTTTGGGGGTCAATATTGGTGAGAAATATGATAAAATTCTTACGAGATATCAAAATGACCATTGCTTTCAAATATAGAAATGGTGAAGATAGTTGGGTGTGGGGATACTTGCCTTTGTTCTCAGTACTTGGGAAGCAGAGGGAAGTGAATCTCCTAGAGTTTGAGGCCCACCTTCACTTCCTAGCCAGCTCCAAACCAGCCAAGGCTACACAGAAACATTCTGTCTCAGTCACAGTCACAATGGCCTTCAGCACAGCAGCAGGGAACAGAGACAAGCCGATGAAACCGTGCTCTCCCCATCTTTGCTCCATTCCACTCTTCCAGCAAAGAAAAGCAAATGCCAACCATGTGCCCAGTCCCCTGCTAACTTAAACGTATCTCAGGTTTAACAGCACAAAAGCCTGCCTTCCAAAGGCACAGTCTGGTACTGGAAGGCAGCAAAATGGCAGAGGACGAATGCAATGCTTGCTCATTGCTAAGTTGTGTTTACTACAGAGGACCAGGAAGAGAGCCACATATTAAATAGATTCATCCTCTCTCACACAAATTCTGAATTTCAGCATATTTCTTTAAAGCCTTTGTTAGAAGTCTTCTTGAGAATCTGATAGGAGCATTAACTCTTCAGTCATGCTATTGGACTCTAAAGCAACTATGTGTTACCAAAGACATTGGTTCAGAAACTCCATGTCTCAAGGTGGAGGATACCTAGACTATGCGACAGAATGTCTGAGTGGAAAGTGAACTCGAATACAAGCCAAATGCAGGTCTCATTCCCAGGAACTCAGTAACTTTATTGTGTAATTCCAGGAATAATCTCTATCAAATATTCACGTCTTTATGGTTTCCGTTAGAGTTGTTATGTCATGGAAGTTTCAGTGTTGTGTGGAAAGCTGCAGGCCAAGATGACCAAGGAGCTCTCACTGCAGGCCCCTGTCTCTCGGATCACTCGGCGTGCGCACCGTTGCATCATGGAGAAGTTTCACAGAGGAGATTCAACAAAAAGAGTTACTATTAATGCTGGTTAAGGGCATTTTTAAGTAAAATTGGCCTTTTCCCCTGCGAGTGCATAGAGGTAAGAACACAATGAGTTCCAGACCGACTTGATTCCACTGCCTCGGTTCAACGGTCAGCAACATCCCCAACTGTGCTTGTACCACAGAGGTGCAAACTTCAGCAAAGCACCAAGGCAGCCCCACCCCCAAGAAGGCCAGCAGTAACCCCACAAACCTGTGCAAACATCAGCAAAGCACAAAGGTGTGGGCCCCGAAAAGGTCAATAGTAGCCCCCACAAACCCCTACTTCAGTGTCTCTTACCTAGTTTCCCTTTCTCTTTCTTGGTCCTTCAGACCTACAAAATGAAGCATGCGTTTCTCCCACATTCTTCTACAGTGTGTCACTGAAGCGGGAGAGATATCACAACATTTGAGACTACCCAACAGGATTGAGATTCCAGAAAAAGAGGTCTCCAGCACAGATGATGAGTAAATCTAGAAGTTTCTCCCTCACCTCATGCCTTTCTTTGACCAAGGTAGCATCCAGAGCCCAACATACAGAACACCTAATAAGAACTGTGGGACTGTGGCTCGCTGGTCTCCTCCAACAAGCAACAGCCCGAACTCTCTGAAGCACTCAGCAAAGGGGTGGAAAACTGAGCTGCAGACTGGAGGAAAATATTTGCAAACTATGTACACATCAAAGGACTAGCATCTAGGACGAACAAAAAATTTTCAAAACTAAACAAAAGAGTAAAACTTTACAAAGAGCTAAATACAACTCAAAATGAGTCAAAACCACAAACGGATATTTCTCTGAGAAGTATGAAACATTAAATTAAGGGCACAAAGATCAGTTCAGCTTCCAGACTTACTGCTTACGGCACTACTTCCGTCTGGAAAGAGAACAGGGGTCTGTAAAAGGGGAGTCCTGATGGTCACAGTGCATAAAGATACTTCAGACAACCAAGCTGTGCACATAAAATGCTTCATTTTGCTCATGTTTTCCCTCCCCAACACCTCACAGGTTCTTCCCACCTCCCTATCCACCAAACATATGTTCTTTTTCTTTTTCAAAATAACAACAAGTTACAAAATGAAAATAAAAACAAAAGACTAATGAGACAAAAATGCCAAAATTAAACAAAAGTCACCCCATACACACTCAAAAAAAAAGTCTGTGTTAGCCCACTATTCTTGGGCATGGGGCCTGCCACGGAGCTTTGTGGGTGATGAACCCAGCGACACCCCATTGGATAGCAATGGTTTCTCCCTTGGCCAGCAACTATATTACAAATAGTTTCTTGGTGAAAAAACAATTTCTTTAATTAAAAAAATTGTTTTAGATGGAAACTGTTATATTACATGTTTTATCTCAATTCAAATGGTGTATATGAAATGCTTTTTATCATTTTAATGAGGAGTGCTACTGGGTCCCCATGGAGGTCAGAAAACAATTAGAGGAGCTAGCTCTCTCCTTTACCATGTGGGCTCTGGGGGTTGAGCTAAGATGACTAGAGTTGTTCACAAATGGCATTACTGTCTGAGCTATCATGTTTGGTGACTTTAAAACCTATTCCTTTTAGACTCTTACAATAAGAGTTGTAAGGTCCTAAAGCATGTTAGGACACAGGATGAATACGGAGGGACTTAAGGAAGTGCATATCTGAGTGAAATCCCCAAGCCTCGTGTTTTCTGCAAGTCTTAGTTGAATCTGGCTTCCCTTGAGACCTGATCCTTCCACACTGCAGGAGAAATGCAAACACAGTGTGCGCCCTGCTTCATGGCCCTGTTAGAGGGGGACTCTGCCTAGCTACCAAGAAAAACTATTAGTTTCTCTGTCACTTTATCCATCTGAAGCAAGGTAAATAGAAAGTGCTACTTGTTCTTTATTTAGCTGTGATAAGACAGCACAGGGAACGTGTCCTTTTAGGACAGCACTGCTTTTCTTTAGGTAATAGTTATATCATAATTATTAATAAACAGAAGCCTTAACACATAAAATGTTCATGTAAAATTTCTATGAAAACATATTTTCAAAACTTTAAAGAAAGACATTCAATTTGCAACATGTCATCAATCTCTTCTAGTGACTACAATAAATTCAAAACCAAACATCTTAGTATTTAAAATAGCAAGTGAACATTTACCCTAATTTATCATTCTCTCTGGTGTGTGCACATGCTCTGTGTAGTGTGTGTGTGTGTGTGCTCACATGCATGTGTGCATGCATGTGTGTGTGTGTGTGCATGTGTATGTGTGTATGTGTATGTGAACTTAAGTTGTATTTGTAAACAAAAAAGAATGACATTTAGGACTGATGAAAACCTGCAGGGTCTTTTATACTCATGTGCTCTGTATAAATCTAGGGATCCTAGGTCTCCATAACCTTAAATAACCCTGTGAGGGATTTTAAGCCTCCTTATCTTCATTGTTTCACAGAAAGAGAAGGCGAGGGCAGAGACCTTCATAATATATATTAGTCCTATTTAGTGGGAAGAGAAAATAATTCCATATTACTTTTATTAGGCCTCCGTTGAACATCATCTAAGAAATCCTGACTGCCTGAATATTCACTAAGATATTATGGAAACATGATCATATTGGAACCTTTCAAGGTGAGTTTTCTCTCACCATCTTCCTTTTGCTTCAGTGTCTTCTCTGAATTAGGTTGTGATTGATCATAGACAATAGAAGCCAAGATAAATCAATCATTTCTTCACACATGGATGAAAATGTCCATACACTGGATTGCTTTAGGCCTTGGGCAGTGAGAGGGAGGAGTGTTTTTCTCTGTGGTGATTATAAATTAAATGACATGGTCTGAAGAGTCATTTGGTGAGAGATGTTCAAGACAGGGTTTCTCTGTGTAACAACACTGGCAGTCGTGGAACTTGCTTTGTATACTAGCCTGGCCTTGAACTCAGGAGATCCACCTGCCTCTGCCTCACTTGTACTGGGATTAAAGATATTATTACAAGATGATACCTTTTAAAATAAAAAGTTAAAAATTTGTCTAAAAATTATGTAAAATAACAGAATGTTCTGGAGAAAAGAGAGTAAGAAATAAACTAAGTAAAGGAGATCAAACCTTAAACTCAGAGCTCGGTTGGTTAAATGAATTAACCATCATAAAATCTGAATGGCCAAAGTACCTTGGCTGTGCTCAAACTCCCTTGTAACTCCCACAAGTTATGCACACCAGGGTATGTACTGGCATGTACATACAATAGCAAACCACTGAGGGTCGAAATATAGCGTTTGTATGGAACACGTCCGGACTTTCCTTGACAGCGCCCATTAAATAATGCATTGTAAGAACTACTCATGAGGTATTTACAGTATGTTAATAAGTCATAGAGTTAGCTTAAGTGTGTAAGATGTTGGAAATAGACACTACATTCCTTTATGTAAAACACTTGGCCATTTGCGGATTTTGGAGGTCTTATAGCTAACTGCCTTAGGGATGACTATGTCAACTCACAAGTGCTCAGATCAGAGCAACAAATGTCAGCTGTAAAGGATTTAAAGGATGTTGGTGCCTGACCACTTAGACTGGGTAGGACAACCGTGAGTGTCATATCCAAGGACAAGTTTAAAGAACAAAATGTGAGATGGAGCCAAAGCCAAGCAGTCTGGGATACAACACTAGAGACAAAAGCAGTAAGTAATCCTCAGAAACATTTCAAGAGCTGTAGTGAAAGGCAAGTCACGAAGACGGGGTACTGCACAGCACTGCACATGGCACCTCTGTGCCCCCCCCCAGTCTGCCCACAAGCCACAGATGCAATGAATTCACTGGCTTCACAGAAATAATTCGTAACACACTGCACAGACACAGGCCAGAGCCAAAGGAACAGGAGCAGGATTCAACCTTGAGGAAAGAAAATACAATAGCTATTAATTAAGAAATTAATTATCCTTTTATTAGGGTGCCTATGTCTGATCTTAATTATTTTTTTTGCACAAGTGGGGTTAATAGTTAAATGAAATAGCTTTTTTTTTAAGTCAGGGGCTATAACTGAGAAAAGTCATGATTATATTGTTAGCCGTATAAAAACATGATTAAGTTTAACACATGTTCATTTAATAAAATACTTAGTAAACTAGAAAGAGAATGAAGCTCTAGTGTGGCAGGGAAGTATTTTAAGAAGACAAATTATCTCAGCAGTGTGTTAATCGATGAAATCTTTAAAACTTTCCTAAGACAGGGAAATAGGCAGTGGCTACCACAATAGCCATTTCAAATTACCAAGTGACCAAATCTTTACTAGTGTAATAAATGAAGAAAATTCTTGGAAACAGTCTCTAAGAAGACACAGCTTTGTGCACACACTCATCTACAGACATTACTAGAATTAGTAAGTAAATTTAAGAAAATTTCTATATATGAAAAGAAGAAATGACATCCTCAAACAATATCATTTGTAATACCATCAATCACCTAAGGAACAAAACTGAAGTCGCAAGAGGTATTCTCACCAACATGTATAAAATATTGCTAAAAGATATTAAAAATCTTTTCAAAGATTTTACATAATTTTCATATATTTTAAGCAACACTATTACATAGATGACATTTCAATGCTAAATAATCTGTAGCGTCAATGAAATCTCTTTAAGATATGCATCCTGGGGAACTTTGGCAAAATGATTGAAATTCACACAGAAACACAGAGGGTAAAACTATCCAAAGCAATTTTGAAGAAAATGAATAAGCCTTGTAGAATGAATTACAACATATGGAGAAGTATTATGAACCTGTGTTAGTTTAGACAGCACGGCATTGGCTAGGGACCAAACAGCTGTGCAGGAGAGCTAGGGAGACTCAGTGGCTGGTGAAGAGCTGCCTGGCTGGGTGGCTGCAGACTAGAGCCAAGTGGTGGGGGGATTAGTTATATACAAGGACACATAAAGATAGGCAATGGTGACTGGCATGTAGTTAGACACATGCGCGGTCAGAGAGCACTGTAATTCTATAGAATTATACAAATATCATACAGATAGTGTAAATTTATATGTAGCCTGAGTTACACCACAACTCCAAGTCCACTCCAAACAGATTGAATGCAAATACTAAAGAAATATTATAATAAATTAAAACAGGATTGACAACACATAAGCTTCTGAAAAAACTAAAAATAGAAAATGACCATATGTCACATCAAGTCTACTTCTGGGTTTATATTCAAAGGAATTGAATCAGAAACTTGAAGAGATGTTTCTAGGGCTGAAGAGATAATTCAGTGGTAAGGCATTTGCCTAGCGTGCCCAAATCCTTGGATTTGTTTGTGGAGCGGCAGTATTTGCATATCTTTATCTATGTTCATTACAACACTATTGACAATATCCAAGAAGTAGAAGGAATTTCAATATCCATTGATGAGTAGGTAAATAAAGTATGGCCTATAGTACAATGGCATATTACCCATTCTTTATAGGTAAATAAACTATGACCTGTAGTACAATAGGATATTGTTGGGACCAATTAAGTCCTGGCCTTCAGCTGCTATTCCCTGTCTAGACCCTTCTAATTGAAGTTACTAGAAGCTGTACCTAGCCTAGAGGATCAGAGGATGGGATTTTCACCTGTTGGCCATTGACTGCAGGGTATTTAAGCCTCCATGGTGCTATTAAAAAAGGGCTTTTTGGTACCAGTGTTGGAAGGTCTGTGTGTCGGTCTGTCTCTGCGTCTGTATTCTCAACCTCCAGCCCCTTGCCCAAAGCTAGCGAACTGGGTTCTAGCGCATAGAGTGCAGACGGGATTGCGGTGTGAGGCAGGATATTACCCGTTCTTTAAAATGCTATAGTACTATTGAGTGAAAACACACGATTGATTGCTGTAAAGCCCCCAAGTGTAACTGGCTCATTCCTACACCTAGAAGATTTCTAGTTCTTCTAGCTCTGTTGAATCTGTGTCTCTAGTTTTCCAGTTTTGTTCCACACTACTTCTGTGTATCTCCAATAAACATTAGATACATTAGGATTCTGTTCAAAAGTAGGCAGCAGTAAAAAGAGCACACGCACCCTTCCTTTCATGATGAATCAATGTTTTTGCTTGGTCAACCATCATGGAGAACCTCATAATTTCTCACCCAGAAGCACTTATATTTTCCTTGTTCCTCCTCTTAAAATATTGCCCTCACAAGCCACGTCATTTTCCTCAGATAGTCTCTTCCCATAGAGCTCAGCTTGTACCGTCTCATCTTCCCACAGTGTTTCATCTTGAAAGCTCAAGACGTCGCTTGGCAAGCAGGCCCTTCCTCAGAGAAGAAAATAGACTGTAGTGTGCTGAGACAGGAAAAGACATGAGGACTTTTCATTCTAACCATGGTGACTGCTGTCTTAGTAGATTCCAGTGACTTCCACAGGACTTCAGCTCCCCTAAGATAAGGATTTTATGTTAATTTCATTCAGCCAAATGTTTGTTCATTTAACAATATGGCAAGTGACTGATAAACTGAATTGATTAGATATATGGTGAGTTTATGTTCACAGCTTTTTAATTGCATCAGCATTGGGATATTTTCATGGATATTTCTGAGACTGAACAGCGCATGCCTTGATAAAAACATGCTGTTGCAGGCCAGACAGAATGGGGCAGGCCTGGCTGGCATCCCAGCTGTTCTGGAGGCTGACATAGGATGGTCTCAAGTTCAAGAGTCAGTTAGAGAGTGAGCTCCAAATGAGTTCGAGACTAGCCTAAGCAGCTTAGAGAGACCCTGTTGCAAAATAAAATGTAAAACCAAGGCTGGACTACAGTTAGGCAGTGGACTATTAGCCTGGATGTGAAGTTCAACCCTGGATACAATAAAAAAAACTTTTTACAAAATCTTATTTCATTCTTAGTATATCTTTGGAAAAATGTTTATCAGGGGTCATCTTTATTTATGGAAAGTGAAGTGTCCCGGACCATATATATTTTCTTGAACAGTCCAGAGTGTTCTTAATTTTCTTCCATCTGTGGTATATAGATTATAACTCAACAAGTCAGCGAGTAGATGGGTGAGACAGGACGTTGCTTTGATTTTACGAGCCAGCATTGCACAGTCTGATCTTAACTCTATTTCAAATAGGAAATACCAGATAGGAGTGAGTCTATGTACCATGAGTTCAGCATGGCCTGAGAAGGTTCCCCTGGGCTTAACTATGACTGATGAGAACACTCTTCTGAGTCCCTTGAGAAGCTGTGGTTTGCTGATCTTCCAGTTGAGTCCAAGGGGAGGGGAATGAACTGAAGGACCAACATGGGTTTCCACCACTGTGGTCATTTTTAGTGAAATACTTGGGAAGACATTTCTGAAAATACGGAACATTAAGGATATGTTCTCTTTGTTTCCCTTGGTCCTAGACACTTGCCTTAACAACTATCCCATTGTGCAAACTATGTCTTCCCTTGTCTTTTTGGTTTTGTGTCTGGTACAAATTCATGGATCAGACTGATGTAGCTGAGCCATTCCATGCTTTTTGACTGGCTTTCTCCAGCTAAGCAAGTATTGAGGGAGCTTATTTATTATCGTAGTAAATCTTCATGGGCTTGAAGCATGACAAACCATTTTGCCTAATGTTGTTCATAGTGCTTCCTCTTCTTTATAATAAAAATATTTAGGGATAAAACTGTTTTGCTTCGTAATTCTAGCATTCCTCTTTTAAGCTAATATAAAGTCTAGTTGCACAAGATGCACAATAGCGGGTTTTGAGTTTAGACAGTGTGTCTGAATCTGTCTAAAACCACGAGAGAAGAGTTGGCGCATGCTCACTTCTGTCTGCAAATGACTTAGTCAAGGCCCTGAGCTTCTCTTTACCCCAATCTCTATGCTAACCATGCATCAGAAGCTTAAACAAGCACATTTCTTTTTTTATTTTTAGAACTGCTTATAAAGAAAAAGAGCAATGAACTTAGGATGATTACAGAACACAGAAAATTCTACAATATCCAAATATTATAGAAGTATTTGAATTCTAGAAATCCTAAGATACATTATCCCATACATGTTCTCTAGCACATGGATTTCAAAGATCCGGATCAGGCAAAACATGCACACACGTAGAAGTAATGTAGGAAAGAAATGCAAAAGTCAAATAAATAAGATAATAATACCCCTTGCCCATGAGAAACATTGTGGTTCTGTGTTTCCTTAAAGGCTTTGCTTATATACCTTCCCACGTCCCTCTTGGCATCGTCTCCAAGAATACAACTTTCTGTGCAATGCCTGCATTGCTCCATTTCTAAGGACTTTGTTTTTGTCCATTCCCTGGACTTCCATATTCTCTAAATATGACATATGGAGTTTAAAGAAATATGCCCGGGATATGAAGGCATCCTTTTCATTTTGTGCTTTGCACTGCCAATGTCGTGAACGCAACAATAAAGATCTTGTATAGGAATCCAGCCACCTTTCAAAGTGTGCATTACCCGTAGACCTTGCTTTCTTAAAGAGTAAAATTTCAGACAAACTGGAAATGTCCTTTCTGTTATTTAATTTTCAGAATTCATTAACTTTAATGAGATTTAGAAATGCTGAGTGACCACAGGATTGGGTCATTAATTCTCCTGAAACATGTATTGTCAAAATTAACATTTGAGGAAGACATAATCAATATGGCTCCGAAATCCTTGGTTTGAGTTCTTCGTTTGCTGAGGCAAAGCCTGGCTTATTTTCACAACATCATGAAGAAGGATGGGAAGGTTATCCCTAAGTTTCACGGCTAATTAAAAATTTTAAACCGTATAATCTGAAAATTGGTCTTTGCAACAAAATCACCCACTCCACCTTGAGCACGGCATTCTGTGTGCTCAGCTGGAAGGAGGTTCTCTGTACAGGGCGCAATCCTTGACATTTGTCAGGAGCCTCAGACCACCCAAGTAGAGCAATCTGCTATTTGGAAAAGACGCCCTACGAGCCTCTCCCTTTCTCTTCTTAAGGCCATATTTTTTAAAGAGCTATCAGTCATCTGCCGAACTCCCTCATCATGCTAATGGCTTCTATAAATACTCTGACACACCATCCTTCTCCACATTGACGAGCGAAAAAGGAGAGAAATGCATCCTCGGAGACAGTGAGCAGTACCTTGGGCTGCTCCGACTCAGGTGAGCATGGCAAGCAGCTAAAGCAGGCCCCCAAGCTGCGTGGTCTGCACAGCATTGCACAAATCTTGAATGGAAGAAGCATCTTAAGGTATGAGGCCCTAGCAGGTTTCCTGAATACCTTTAAATTTCCACATCCTATTGTTTAACGATGGGCTATGTTTGATTTATCTTGAGTTCTTTAATTACTCTTTTTCGGGGGAAATATTTCCATTTTAAACTCCTGTCTTAGCTCAGACTGCTGCAAAAATACCATCTATAGACACTTAGTTCTCAGCCTCTGCATTCCAAACACAGAAGACACAGGACCGGAGAGCCAGCATGGCTGACTCTTGGTAACCACAACTGTTTTATTTTTGTTTTTGGTTGGTTGGTTATTTTTGAGCCAAGGTTTCTCTGTGTAATAGTAGTCCTGTCTGTCCTGGAGCTCTCTCTGGAGACCAGGCTGGACTTGAGCTCATAGAGATTTGCCTGTCTTTGCCTCCCGAGTGCTGGGATTAAGGGTGTGAGCCACCATGGCAGCCTCACAACTGCTTTATAACTGTGTTCTCGTGTGGTCTTTTATCTCTTCCTCTTCTTAGAAACCCATTGACCACATGATGAAAATAAATCCTCATGATGTTATTCAAAGCCACTTCCTTCCTAGCACCCCATCTTCAGATACCATCCCATTGGAACCTAGGGTCTCAATGTATGGATGTGTGGGGGGCATAATTCACCCTGACGTATCACTGTGAGTAAAATCGAGGCCCTCTTTACTGGAAAGTTTTCAACATGTATGCTTTCTATACTCACCATAAAGCGAAGAGCTGCAGTTACCAGTTGAAAATCTTCATTCATCAGACAGAAGTGGCATGGTTCCTCAACTTCCCACAATGATAATTTTCCCAATCGTCAACAAGACGTGGGAGGGTATGAACCTGCATTTGGTGATGATTATTAAAGACAACATGTAATTTGTCATCCAAATTTCTGACACAGAAAGGAACGGCAATTAATAATTACTATAGTCATTAATAGAGGCCTAGGCACTAATTAATTTAATTATGGGTAATTATTTTGAGCATCAATGGGGTTGTATGCCTGATAGCCATACAGACACCATGCAGAAACAATCTAGGCTGATTACTGAAAGAGTTTACACTCATGACAGGATACCATTGTCCCTACTAGACGGATGAGGAAACCAAGGCTCTGAAGAGTATTTTAGTTAAATAAATCAAGCTGAACACAGCTTCTCATTTGATCAAAAGCCTGTAACTTCCTGCCATATTGCCCTGCTATAAATAAGAGAAATTATAGTAATGTTTCTCTTAAAATCTGACCAAGTAATGAGTATGTTAATACATACCCACCCCCCCTCTCTCTGTGTGTGTGTGTGTGTGTGTGTGTGTGTGTGAGAGAGAGAGAGAGAGAGAGAGAGAGAGAGAGAGAGAGAGAGAGAGAGAGACCAAAACAATGACTGGCCTGGCAAGATATCCCTAATGTGGTAGTAGTTTCGCTTTGATCTTTGAAGTAACCAACAACTGTCTAATGGGACTTAAGGACTGCCCAATATAGATGAGCTCCCTATAAAATATCTAATCCCAAGTGATCAGCCCCAAATACTTGTACATGTGAGCCAAACTAAATGGATTCATCAAGGTGGATGTGTATAAACCCATATACAAAATTAGAGAAGGGATCTTGAATTTGAAAGAGTTGGATGTAACCAAGAGGCATTTGGGGATGAGAGAAGAGATGTAGAAAGGCTGTATACACAATAATCATGCATGAGATTTTCAAAAATCATTTCAAAATAAAATTTAGAAATTATTCCACCATTCTATCAAGCCAATGCTTCATTATTGTAAGAAACTGAGTCAGAACAATGAATACAAAAAGCACAGAATCATTGTATTTTATTTTAAGAGAATAAATTTCCCATGGGAAATTAAATTAATGAAATAGTGTAGATAGAGGATTGTATACATTCACACATTACTTTTAATATTTTTGTCACATTTGGCTTGTTTATGAGAGGCATGCTTGGTACAGAACAGATATAGAGGTCAGATGGCAAAGAGTGGGAGTTGGTTCTCCCCTTCCTCTGCATGAGTCTTAGGCTAGAACTCAGGTCATCAGCTTAGAAGCAAGTATCTTTATATGATGAGCCATCTTCCTGACCTAATGAAAGATTTTGCTGATCATCACAGTCATGGAAAGATTCTATCCATCAAGAGCAAAGTTTGTTCCTTTATTGTTGGAAGGGGTTCAATGGGATCCACCTGCCACCAGGTTGTTAACAGATTACCCCTGCAGAACAGTGTAAAATCAAGGACTCAATGTTAGCTTCTGCTGGGAGCCAGATCAGCTTTGAGAAGTGGAAGACCTTATTGCTGAGTCTAGGCATAACCTCCATCTCTGGACCAAAGTTATTTGTTCATGAGCCCAAGGTATAATCAAAGGTAACCACAGAGATAGACTGCTTGATAAAGTCATGTTGACTACTTCACTATTAAACACCTCTTATGGCAGACTACTGGTCAGTAAGCACTCCCAGAGTACACGTGTCTTCATATATGTTAGCAATTGGCAAAATCTGTTTTACACCTCTTGCCCAGACCTTCATGTCACAGTTTTCCAATCATACTCCTTTCAAATCCCTAGTTCTGCATTAGTCCTAGGAGACCAGGTCCTTGTACACCATACCATCATTAGTGATACAACTGTGGGAATGGAAGACAACCAAAAAGAGACGCTACTGGAGAGTCCTCTTCCAACATCGCTTCAAGAATTTCAGGGGAAAAACTCATTATAGATTAAAAGGCTCCAACTAGTGCTTACCTGGCCATCCCAGCATTGATAGCACAGGTATCTTCTTTCTATTTTCTCTCTACTCATTGGCCATTGTAATGCTAGAATTTGTCCCACAAAAAAAAGAAAGGCTTTAACACAGACATTAATATTAGTTCATGTTTGACAGCAATTTTGACATTAACACCTAGCATTACAATAAATGTTTAAAGATTCTAAATACTGTTTTGTTACTGAGTCTTTATATATGTGTATATCTCTGTTTCAGAGAGATAGCTTCCCAAAACAGAACATCTTTGGCATGTTGGTCAAGGGTTCCCATACTTCATCCTGCTTTGGGCTCGTTCTTAGCTAGATTCGCCATCATTTGTGTTATATTAAATATTACCAATAAGCTTTTTCTGCAAACCACTCCTTAATCCCTTTATAGATGTTTTAAAAATATTTCATATGACAAATCGCTCCTTCAGTTTTATGCAGTACATGTGTGGTGGTTTGGCTTATAATGTCATTCTCCTCTTAAAGTTATGTAACATTTAGAAGATACCATTATTATTTAGAACAAATCATAATATGAAATCAGTCTCTCTGGGCTTCGCTAGCAATTTTGTCATGGTACCCAAAGCCTTAGTCCAACCACTTCACTTAGTGCTCTCAGCTCTTTATTACAAAGGAGTAGAACAGGGAAGCATCCAATATAGAAAACAGGGGAGCATCCATCTGCCTGTGTCTGTGTATTTCACATGTGTATGGGGCTTTTTAATGCATGTGTCTCTGTGTATTATGTACATGTTTGTGCCCATTGAGACCAGAAAAGTAAGATAAGACCCTCACCTCCAGAGCTGAAGTTACAGACAGTTGTGATCTGCTATGTAGATGCTAGGAATCTAACCTGGATTCTCTGGAAGAGCAACCAGTACCCTTAAAACTGCTGAGCAATTTCTGCAGCCGTATGGCTATTTTTTGATGTCTGTTTTGCATGACTTGAGCTGCTATCAGTTGAACCCAATAAAGCTAAATTAAATATATATTAAGAAACAATTTTTATAATTAATGAGGCTTAAAATGTTTATTTTACAAAGAATGTCCAAGAGATTATCCAAAAAGGAATCAATTATTTCCTTCAGTCCTTAGTATTTACAGAATGAACCTTACACAAATCAACTGAAATATGTCACAGTGACTATACGTCCCCTTACTCTGAAGTTCAGTTATTGATGCTGTACAAATCAATAAAGAAGGAATGTCCTCAACAATTTGTGGAATTACACCTGTAATTTCTTTAGGTCTAGCCTGCTTTCTGTTACTCTAATAAAACACTCGCTGCTGTCAACTTGGGAAGAAAAGGGTTTGCACAACTTACAACTTAAATCTCCCAGGTCACAGTCCATCACTCCAGAAGTAAAAGCAGGAAGTCGACCAGAAACTTGAAGGAATAACTGAAGCACAGATCATGGATAAATGTTGCTCATTGTCTTGCTTTCCATGACTTACCCAATCTGCTTTTCTTTATGACCCAAGAATACTCCCCCGACTGGGGATTGACTTAGCCACGGTGGGTTGGGGCTTCCTAAATCAATCCTTAAGTCAAGAAAATGTCCCACAGGTGTGTTGACAGGTCAATCTGATGGAAGCAATTCCTCAATTGAGGTTCTTTCTTACCAGATCTTAATGGTGTCTTAATAGTGTCAAAATACACACACACACACACAAAAAAAAAAAAAAAACCACTAGTGAGTATAGTGTATAAAACACAATTTTCTTTGGTTTTATTTTATGAGCCAGAAAGAAAATGTGGCTATGTTAAGACAAGAATACATCTGCTAGGTGGAAGCAAAATGCCCAGGCTGCTGTCTCAGTTCCAGCATCTTGTGAGGTAGTGGTATACTTTCTACCGGGTCACAGCATCTTTACAGGCAGATGCTTCCTGCCAGGCCCTGCATGATGTACAGTGAGCAGTATCATTTGTTTTCATTCCTTCACACTTAATTGCATGCTTCTTGCTCCCTGCATTAAGCCAGAAGGTAGGAAGCAGAGGTAATGAACTATGCCATGGCTGTCATGTGATAGACCATGCTCTGGCCCTGAAGTTCAAGCTGTTAAAAACCAGCTGAAGCCACGAGGTGAAGAAAAACCCTTTATCCCTTTGTGAATATTGAGAAACTATTACGACCAGAGACCAGAGGTGAAAAGTCACCAATTGGCTATGCCCCCCAGCAGCATAGAGAAGACGTACTCAGTAACATGTTTCTAAGCAAACAGCTGGACAAATTCTCAATAACATAATACAAGATGCCACAGTTCTCATTCGTCATGGATACCCCACTCCTAAAGGCTCTCTCTATCCCATTTTTAGTCAAACCTTTGTCAAAGTGATCATCTAAAAAAATAGATGCAATATCAACTGTATATGTGTGTGTGTGTACATATAGATATGTGTGTGTATGAGTGTGTATGCAGGCTGTTAAATGGCATACTAAAAACCCAATGAACATCTTTCTATGCTCAGAGATATCTCAGTATGATGCAGTTTTATAATTCCAAAATAAAGTTGCTTATTATTGAGACAAAACCAAATTAACAAAAATCTGTCACTTATAACCCCACTATATATAAATGATATTTGTTGAGAATTTGTGACTGTATCTCCAAGATGGCAAGCTCTTTTTTCTACCACTGCCCTTAAGCAACAGTTTATGGCATGCCCATTATTAATCAGATACCCTTTGGAATCTGAACCTGAGCACCAGCTGGGAAAGACGGAGTGGCAAACACCACAAGAATATAATTTCCAGGAGATACGTTCTCTTTGGTTAGGAAAAATCATATTGTATGAATATTGGTTACTCCAGAAATTGAATTTAAAAGTACTTTGAAGAAATGGCAGATGGGAGAGGAGCAAGAAGGTCTGGTTTCCATCACCTCCCCTGAGTCCTGCCCAGTCTTCTCTTTCTCTGTCCTGAATCTAGACTTCAGCATTAGAAGCCTCCATTGTAATTCTTCCTCCGTCTCTCTCCATCCTTTGTATTAAAGCTCCTATTCTTTCTTTGCTTAGCATCTTTATTTCAAATTCCGGCTGATGTTCTATCTGGACCCTTGTCCCTAACTTTGTGTGTTCCATCCACGTACTCTCACACCATTGGCTTCAGGTTCACAAAATGCTGTTGCTAAGCAATCATTTGTGAAGACAGGAACTACACAAGCACAAGTGCGGTCATGAATATAACACTGGAGCCTGTTTTCAGTTATGCCGCCATTTCCCAAAACTTCAGACCGTCTTTGATTATGAGTTTCAAGGATCAAATTCATTTGGGAAATACTGTCTTCCAGATATCCTTCACGAGAAATTCAAACCTGCATGCAGTTGCTTCGTAAAGAACACTATTCAGATATGGTTCCTTAACGTCCCTAAGCCCAGAGCCCATTTCTTATGAAGTTTTTGCGAACATTTCTTTGATTACATCCTAAGGAATATGGACTAGGAAGCTACGAGGATAAGCAATTTGAGACAATAATTTAAAAGCGATCAATAACCACATTAATGAAACCATGGGGCTAATAAAACAAATCAAAAACACATTCCAAGTGTGATTTATGATATTAATATGAATGGCATACTTTAATGAGTGTTGAAAGCAGTCTCCGGGACTTGGTTTGTTCTTATTCTGCACTGTGGAATCTAATTAGACTGCATAACTGGCTTCTGCTTTTGTCTCAGAGCCAACGGCCTTCTGTTGTTGGGAAAGTCCCTCCAGTCTGATTGGAAAAATAATCCCAGCTGTTTACATGTTTGCTGTTGGTCTGTGTGTTTAGATGATTTTTATGAATCTTTCCATCATCTGTTGAGTAACTTTACAAATTAAAAAAAAAATAACTGATTCCTAACAATTATCTTGGCCATTTGAATTTCTTTTGTTGAGAATTCTCTGTTTAAATCTGTATGCAATTTTTAATTGGATTATTCGATATTTTGATATCAAGTTTTTTTTATATATTATGGAGATCAGCCCTCTGTCAGATGTGGGGTTGGTGAAGATCTTTCCCCACTCTGAAGTTGTTGTTTTTTTCTTATTGACAATGTTGTGTGCTTTATAGAAGTTTTTCAGTTTCAGGAGTTTCCATTTATTAAATGTTGACTTCAGGGTCTGTGCTGCTAGTGTTATAATCAGGAAGCGGTCTCCTGTGCCCATGTTTTCAAGGTTACTCTCCACTTTTTCTTCTAGCAGGTTCAGTGTAACTGGCTTTATGTTGAGGTCTTTGATCTACATGGAACTGAGTTTTGTGCAGGGTGATAAATATGGATCTATTTGCATTATTCTACATACTTACATCCAGTTATCCAAGCACCATTTGTTGAAGTTGCTTTCTTTTCACCATTGTATAATTTTGGCATCTTTGTCAAAAATCAGGTATTTATAATTGCATGGATTTATGTCAGTGTCTTCGATTCAATTCCATTGACCCACATGTCTTTTATATGCCAATACCAAGCTATTTTTATTACTGTATCTGTATAGTAGAGCTTGAAGTTAGGAATGGTGATACCTCCAGAAGTTCCTTTATTGTACAGGATTTTTTTTTTAGCTATTATAGGTGTTTTGTTTTCCATATGAAGTTGAATATTGTTCTTTTAAGGCCTGTGAAGAATTGTGTTGAAATTTTGATGGGTATTGCATCGAATCTGTAGATTGCTTTTGGTAAGATTGTTACTTTTACTATGTTAATCCTCCCAATCCATGAGCATGGGATATCCATCCATTTTCTGGTATCTTCTCCAATTTCTTTCTTCAAAGACTTAATGTTCTAGTCATATAGATCTTTCACTTGTTTGCTTTGAGTTACTCCAAGGTATTTTCCATTATTTGTTACTATTTTAAAGGATGTTGTTACTGTGATTTCTTTCTCAGCCCATTTATCATTTATATACAGGAGTGCTACTAAGTTTCTTGAGTTAATCTTACATTTATTTATCCACACTATTAATGGTGTTTATCAGATGTAGGTGTTTACTGGTAGAATGTTTGGGATCACTTATGTATACTATTTTATCTTCTGCAAAATAGCAAAAAAGTTTGACTTCTTCCTTTCTAATTTGTATTCCTTTGATTTCCTTTGTTGTCTTATTTCTCTAGCTAGAAATTCAAGCACTGTATTGAATAGAAATGGAGAGATTAGACATCCTTGTCTTGTTCCTAATTTTAATAGAATCCCTTCGAGTTTCCCTCTGTTTAATTTGATGTTGGCTGTTAGTTTACTGTATACTGAGTTGATTATGTTTAGATATGTTCCTTCTATCCCTGATCTCTCTAAGACCTTTATCATGAAGAAGTGTTGGATTTTGTCAAAGCCCTTTTATAGTATCTCATGAGAAGATCATGTTTTTTTTTCTTTCAGTCTGTTTATATGGTGGATAACATTGTAAGCTAGCCGGTGGCCGGTACAAACAAGGGGTCCTCTCCCTTTACTACACTGTGAGACTGTGGCTTACCAGTAATATTCTGTTGTCTTTGTCCTTTAGTAGTTACATGGCATTTGCCTGACTCCACTATAAGTACTCATGAGTGAAATTTAATTAAGAAACAAAAATTACGTCTTTGTCATATGTATCTATAGTCTCTAAAAGATACTTGATGCTATGTGAATTGTCATTTACAATGACATGAAGGTAAAATGCATGAGTACAGATAGGTGTTAGTGGCGATTTTTGATTATTTTAGAAGGTAATGACTGCTGAAGCATTCCCTTTGCCTGGATTTTGGGTACTAATCCTTCATGGCATTAAAAATAAATATCTATAAGTTGATTGTATGTAGAGTTTACAAAAAGGGTAGAACACAGAAAACCTTTGAACGCTCTTCAAAAATTATAGATCATATATACAGAATGATAATGCCTATAAGAATATTCATATAAGTAATAAAACCTGTGTCAGTCACCGTTGTTTCAAGGCTGATAGGAATAGTAGTTTTCAACGTGGTTGCAGGAAGGTCAGGAGACAGGTAGTGCAGTTTGTGTTCATTAGGTCATCTGTTGCTCTGCCATCTTTACCACACACCTGAAAGACGACCAGCAGCTGAAAGGTCACTGGTGAGAGCAGTGGGGAGGAGATCCTGTGGGATGAAGAGGTGACACAGCCTCTTTCACTGCCTTTGACTGTCTAGACATGACACAGTCATGCTCAACCTCCAGTGGCTGAAGCTACTCGCATGCCCCATCTGAAGGCTAGAGTGCTAACAAATAGAGCTAAGCAGCTTAATCATCTGCTTGGGAAAACAGACTGGGTGAGTTCCTGACATTTTCCAGAAAACCTACATAATTTTGTGCCTTCATATAAATGATTAGACCTAAATTTCTCACTTGGTTCGCACACTAGACTACAGAGAACTCGCCGATAATGGCTATCATTCCGATCTTGAAGTCTCTTGTAGCCACTGTACGATGGTGACTCTACAGCTTCTTGTGAAAAGCCAGCTGTTAATACACTGGTGATTCGGATTCTAAAAGTCTGGTTTTCCTGAATGCAAGGAAGACTTCAGCAAAGCTACTCCAGAGTGTCACAGTCGCATAAAGGTCCACAGGAAAGGTAAACATCCCAGGCAGGAAAGGTGAGATGTTCTTTTAGAGACTGAAGAAATGTGTAGGGGTGGATATTTAGATATGAGAAATTGGATGTAAGAAGACTTTTGCCATATAAGAGTGAAAGTGGGTGTGACAGAGTGGGAACAGTCTGAGACGCGGGCTTGAGCAGGAACACAAACGGCTTTGTAGAAGACTCTAAGAATTCTGTTTTATCCTGGATTGGAGCATCATTTCCAAACAAAGCAACAGACCAATATAGTACAGAAGATCTGCTTTGAAGCAGTGCTAATCTGCAGATAACACAACAAAAACCCGTCTTGATATGCAGAGTGTCTCATCTCTTCCTTCTCCCACAAAGAATAATCAGCAGCATTATAAGATTCGGCGTTGCAAATAAAGAAATCATAGGCTGGCAGCATTTCAGCTAATGAATTCTGTGCTTGGTCTCTGTTTTTGCAATCAATAAACTGACTGGGGAAGCTGGAGACCCCAGCAATTGTAGCAAGGCTGTCTGAGAAGACCCACAACTGTTGGCACACCATAACCCTCACTCGAAAGCGTCCATCACTCATTTCTTCCCTCTGTCCCGACAAAGCAATGATTGATGTGACTTCCCTTTGTAAAGGAAACTTAGCTGGAATAGAAGTGAGAGATGAGCAGCTCGCTGACAGATCCTCACAACCCCCTTTGTGACCTGAGATAAAGTCCCTAAAACAGAAGGCAAATGGGATAGGATGATTCCCAGTGGATGTTAGCAAGGAAGCAGAGAGACACACTGCAATTGGAATTGGTGCTGCTGAAATCCTTGCTAAGGGTGGGAGTGGGGGGCGGGGGGCTTCCAGGCTCAGCAAGATGGCGTTGAACAGTCTGTCACTGTTCTTCCTTCTGTGGACAACTATAGACTCTTAACATGGTTACAGGAGACAGCAAAAAGACTCCAAGAGGCAAGAAGCAACAATGAACTAAGCCCATGCTCACAAGAGTGTCCTTTCTTTCTTCCAAGAGTTTTCTAGCATCGGGGCCTTAATGGTTTGTTTAAATGTCAGGCACAATGTCAGGTATCATGTCCAAGTTCATGTTTTTACATCTGAATATCCATTTGTCCCAACACTAAAAATGCAAATGATAAAGAAGGTATAGGTCATTTGGACGTCTTCCAATCAAAACAAGAACAATGGCAGCAAAAACCCAGGTAGCCTTCTGGAGCACACTATCGAGGAGGTGAAGAGAACTTTCCAATAGAAGCAAGCGTCTGCAAACCACATATCTGGGGAACACTTGTTTAAAGGCTACATATACAACACTTACAACCTGATAATAAACAGAGAGGCAGCCTGACACTAGAAAGAGACAAAACTGGGAGAAAAAGTTCTCCAAAGATATGGGAATGACCAATGAACACATAAATACACGTAAAGGTAGTCATCATTAGGGAACGCAAATCAAACTCACAATGAAATAGTATGTGTACCCACTAGTTTGAATAGAAATGAATAAAATGATAATCCTTGACTAAGAAAATAATAAAAAAGCAGGCAACAAATGTCGGTGAAAATATAGACTCTGAGAGGTGCTAGTGGGACTGTAAATGTTGCATCCACAGTTGCACACGGTGTCCATCATAACATTGCCCTTCAGCACAGCCATTCACTTGTAGGTGGACACCAAAGAGACGCAGAAACATAGATCTGTACAAAGTCTGTATGTGGATACACAGAAAGAGAGATGGTGGACGCGACTCAAAAGTGTGCTGGGTCAAGAACAAATAAACACAAATGATAATGTCCATTGAACGAAATATTATTCTGTCATAAAAATGACCAAAGGACTGACAGCATTCTGCAGCACACCATAATCCTTAAATCATAATCCATAAAACATTTCACGAAGTGAAGAAAGCGAGTAAAAGGAGACCATATTTTATATGAGTCCATTTACACTAAATTTCTACAAGGTAAACCTATATAGGAAATTTGGTTAGACGTATAAGAACCAGGGAGAGGAATGAAGGACGTGGGGTTTCTCTTGGGAGCAATAATAATATATTGAAATGTAGTGTAATGATGTAATGATGGCTGTCCAACATTGAGAATCTATAAAACCTATCAAATTGTATACTTTGAGTCAGTGAACTAGGTGCCATATCATTTAAATTTCATAAGGTGTCACCAGAATGAATATGAGTAACTATATCAATATCTAACGAGATAGAGTTCAGAACAAAGAAAGATCAAGGTGAAAACCATAACAGTTCTGAATATGTATGTGCCAAGCCTCAGGCTATGGGCAGATGGGAAGAAGAAATACAAGAGTCTGCAGTTCTACCTAGAGACTTGGCATGGCACAGAGGACCTGTTAATAAAACTAAGACTAAGACGGAGCGCTGCAGGAACGTGAAAACAATGTGCACCAGATCATGAAGGTTGCAACGTAAACAGCACTAAGAGGCAACTTTAGAGTCATAGTACTGGCATTAGGGGGAAAAAAGTATCAATAATCCATTTTACAACTCAAGGCCTGGAAGGCAGGAAGACATCCAGCCCCCTCCCCTCCCCCCCACCCCCCGCCTCTGCAATCCTGCTCAGGCAGTTGCTTGTCCTTCACGGCCATCCTGGACCCTCGAGGCCCAGGTGGCAGGAAGAAATCCTTAGCATCTAGCGTTGTAGCACCAGGCAGGTGGGTCCTATTATGATGAGTGAATATGTGATGGAGAAATGGGAGAGAAAAAGAAGCAGAAGGGTTCACATGTTGTAGAAAGAGGCAGAAGAGAAGAAATGACGGTAGTCAAGAGCAGGCTGATGTAGGAGGCCAGCTTGACCCCCAACCCCAGGGTCATGGTGACAGGCTGCTGCCAAGGACCATGTCTGGGCCTATGGTCCCACTACAGCTATGGTTTGTGGGAATCTGAGCCTGTGTTGCCACCAAAGATCACATGGCCCCAGAGGGGGACTGCAAGCTGAGGCCTTGTTGGTGTCAGTGATCCATGCTGCTGCAAGAACCATCCTGATCTGTGTGGCCAGTGCTTCTACCCTGGATGTCATTCGGACCCAAGGGCCATGTTTGTAGCCATGGTCCAACTGCAGCTGGAGTCTATGTTGATGTGTGTAGCCTGTGTCACCTTTGGAGCTGTAGGAACCAAGCGTGGGTGATGAAATCGGAGGGTCATGATGGGCCAGCCCCACCCTTCCCTGGCCCAGAAACAGCTGGCAGTGCCTCTCACTGAACACTACAGCAAGAGAGCTGGCCCCAGCCCTCATAGGAGAGCTGGCCCTTGCACTAAGGAGAGATGACCCCCACCTGTAACTGATCCTGATGACATGGGCATAAGAGAGTGGGCTCTGCACCCTTGCCTGAGGCATGCAGGTCCCAATGGCCCAAATTGACCAACTCAGCTACCACCCAGGCCCACAGTTGGGCCTTCGGTTGGACCACCCTAACATCTACCCCATCTAGGACCTGCTGGAGATCAGGGAGGGAATATTCCTATGCAATGATACCAGCAGGATCTCCAGAACTCCAGGCAGTCACAGGGTATCCCAGAGGAGGTTTAGTGAAGATCCAGTGATGATGGTATACCAGAAACCAGAGGTCTTGAGCCAGACCAATGACTCATTGCAATGAACATTTGCTACTAAAGCTGATTGGTCTACACTATGTGGCATACCGCCTCAGTGCCATCAAGACAAATCAAGAGGTGTTGGAGAGGCAGGGAAGGTAGAGAAGCAAAGAGGCTTTTTGTTTTGTTTTGTTTTTTGTTTGTTTGCCTCCTTGCTTTGTTTTGGTTTGGTTTGACCTTTTGAAACTTTCTTTTGTGGGGATGCTGCAAGGGTGAGTTGGAAGATATGGGGGTTACTGGGAGGTGAATGAAATTAGGGTGGGGTACATGATATGACGTTTGCAAAAACTAAATAAAGAAATTATGTTAAAAAATCCATTTTCCCACTAAGGAGCTAGAAAAAGAATAGAATAAACAAACAACATGCAAGATGGGTTTTTTGTTTTATTTTAGTTGTTTGTTTTGTTTTCTTTTTACTGAATGTTGAGGGCATCCTGCAGGGCTGAAAAACAAATATGGAGAGACTGGGAAGAGAGTGGGTATGGGATGCAAGATCTGAAATTTCCAAAGAATCAATAAAAAATTATGTTTCAGATAACAAAAAAGGCATTTTCATAATTCAAGGTTTATTTTAATGTTATTGTCTTCAGTCAAGTTTTATATGATATTTACTTGTATGACAGGACTATCTGAATATGAATATATCTAATAAAATGACTCGAAATATATAAAAAAGCCGGTTTTCTAAGCAGACTTGTGCTTAATATTAGATACAACGGTTACTGGTGAGATCTTTACATTTTTGACAATATATAATTCTGTAAGTTAACTGGCTTTGAAAGGCAGGACTAGGAGGCTAGGAAGACGGTTGAGGGATTAAGAACAGTGTCCCCAGCACCCACATAGGGGTGGCACACAAGTACCTGTAAATCCAGTTCTACATGATTTGGTGCCTTCTTCTGGCCTCATAGTGTGTGTGTGTGTGTGTGTGTGTGTGTGTGTGTGTGTGTGTGTGTACTGTATGTGTATATGCATGAGCATGTGCACACATAGACTAAAAATAGAAGTCTTTTTTTTCCTAAGGCAGAGTTCTTTAAAATGTGGAAGAGCAATCTTACAGACTGATACTATAATTTCCTTGCAGCTCAGAAACGTGACTTTTGTGCCATTGCCTGCATCATTCTCTGTCTCATGTCGTCTCTTCTAAGTCAGGGAAGCTGAGCATTTGTGGTTAGTGTTTAACAAGATCCGTTTCTACTCTCTCGAGGTCATGGAAATTAGACGAAACCATTGGCCTTCCTCAAAGCATACCATGCTTGTTCATGCACCGTGAACTCTGTCTACCCATGAAGATGGAGGTGACTTTTCTAACTGGATCGGAGTCCTGTAAACTGCCACACGAGTGAGTCTCGTCTGAACACTGCCCTTGCGCTCCCTCATTCAATCAGGCTAAAACCCAAGAAAAGTTAACTTCTATGTTGGAAGTTTTTACTAATAATTACACTGAAGCAAACTCAGATTTGGGATATATTTTATTAACATATGCAAAGCAGTCTTGCAGCTGATTTTTTTTTTCATTTTCAATTTTTCCCCACTGTGTCTGGAAGAAGATTCTGCTGAAAAATTCTCAACAACGAGGCTTTGTGTTCAGCTGACACTGATAAGACATGACTGGGGACGAAGGAACATTTGGCTGTGTTTTATACACATACTGGCAATCTGGAATCAGCTAGTTAAATTACAGAAAGATTTCCATTTCAAAAATGATGTTAACTCTTGTATTCCCAGTGCACTTCACTAATAGGAATAAACGAGAGGTTCCTTTCTATTATCCTTTTATTCATTAACTTGATGCACGTTTATCCGCAGTTATTTGTCACAATATTATGCCAGTAGTGTCACAAGCACGGAGTGTGTAGCTGTGTATGAGTGAAGTAAACCGCCGCGTCCGAGGGACTGTTCTATAATGGAATTTGTCAACATCCAGAGATTCATATTATGTGAGAGAGCTCCAGTCTGCACTGCTCAGGACTCCTGAATGTCTGCCCAGAATTCTTTCCTGGCCAACATGCACATGGGAGGGTAGAAGCTGCAGGATATCTCCCTTCACCACGGCTACCTACATCCTGGTACTGTCATCCTTGTCTCGGCTGCCATGGCAGCTGTCCTTCCGAGCTGCCCTCAGACTTGTCAGCGTGAGCCACCAGAGATGCCTGCTCTACTCCCTGCTGCTCCCACTGCATAAGACCTTTCCTATGCTGCACCAGATCTGCTCTCAACCATGGACTACAGGGTTTCAGAAGTTCTGGCCCCACCCAGCTAAGAAGCTTTCTTGCTTCCAAATATAGCAGTCTGCATATTCTTTTTTTTTAAAAAAAAATAGAAAACAAATTCTTTTTTCATGCGATATAGTTTGATCATGGTTTTCCCTCTTCAGTTTTTCTTATTGATGTGGGAAGTCCTTCTGTTGTTGCTTTTATTGGTTAATTAATAAAGAAACTATTTTAGCCTGAGATAGAGTCGAATAGAGCTAGGCAGGGAAAACTAAACTGACTGCTGGGAGAAAGAAGGCAGAGTCGAGAGACACCATGTAGCTGCCAGGAGGGAAAGACACAAGCTGCCAACTGGAACCTTGCCTGTAGGCTATGAGCCTCATGGTAAAATATGAAATAATAGAAATGGGTTAATTTATGAGATAAGAGTGAGCTAGAAATATGCATAATTTAGTAGGCTGAGTAGTGTTGAAATGAATACAGTTTCTATGTGATTATTTCAGTTCTAGGCAGCTGGGAACAAATAAGCAGCTTCCTTACAATACCCTATGTCCTAACTACTTCCCCAGTCATCCAAATTCACACACTTTCTGTCTCTCTTTCATTAAAAAAAAAAAACAAATAAGCAGAAACAACAAAACAGAATGGAACAAATCAAACAAACAAACAGAAAAAAAAAGAGAGACAAAGAGAAAGCATGAGAAACACATGTAGATACAGACACACACATTCAACACACAGAAATCACATAAAAACACAAAGATTATAAACAAAAACATATAAGCAAAATGAAGACCTATAAGGTAAAGAAAATGTCCCGACAAAAAAAAAAAATAAAAACAAAAACAAACTTCTAAAGCTAAGATTGAGTTCATTTTGTGTTAATTATCCCTTGACATGCATGAGGGCTGTCCTTAAATATGGTTTGTATATTCAGTGAGACACTGTAAGAGAAAATGCATTTTTCCTTTGTGAGTGCCAGACTCTGCAACAGCACGGTCATGAAGACATACAACACCCTGCACCATCTCTGAGGACACCAACCACTAACAGGCCGACTACCGGCAACTTAAAGTCACCCACAAGCCCACTCGTAAGAACTCAGATATCTCTTGGCTCTTGTTGACTCCTCTGCAGAATGGAGGCCTGCCCTATCTACAGGAAGGCAGGAGATGTGCCAGCAGCACGGGTACTCCTCCTGAATGCATCACCCCTTAATTGGGCAAGCGCCCTCTCCATGCCCCTAGAGCATCAGTGCTAGTCTCACCTCTCTCAGCTCAAGCAGGCACCTATCCTGCAAGTGGGACCTGGTTTTCTAATGTCCCAGTGATGTCCCAATGAAGGGAAAATCTGCTCTCATGTCCCACACTTTAACCCTTGTCTCTTTTGAATAACCAGGACACTTCTCTGATTCATTCTTTCTGGAAGTCTTCCTTCTTCCCATGGCTGGTCCCATTCACAGGACTGATCATTATGATCTATTTTTCTCTCCTAATAGTCTACCTTAGCCTTCTCCAGGACCAGATTGCCTGAGGTCTGCAGGATGGCAGCTTAGGTTAGCTTCTCCACCCATACCTCCCGCTGAGCGCAACTCCCACCAACTCCTGACTTGCCCTCCCCACATCTGCTCTTGCCAACAGGAACTAATCAGACATTACAAAACTTTGCTTATATGTTTTAGAAAGCTGCTTGTTAAAATAAATTTGTGCTCTCTTTTTCTGTCTCTGTGTGTGTTTGTCTGCCCCTCCCTCTTTTCTACATGTGCACACATGTGCGCCTATGCTTGTGCATGCGCCCGCACACGCCCCAACCAACTAAATACAAAACTTACCTGGAATATTTCTAGTGTTAAGTGTTCTTCCAGGATGCAATTATTATTGTCTTCTCAACATTTATCCTGGGAAATAATGCATAATTTAGCTAACAATTCTATTGTTAAAATATTTTTTTTTAAATATTAGTATTTTCACAACTCTAAAATGTCTACAAAAATCTTTACATCTCTCATTATTTCCTTCACATGCTGTTTGGAATGCCACATTATCCTAACAAAAGGAAGGTATAAATGCTTTTGGACTTACCATTAATTTTGCTTTATTTCTTTCTTCAAAGTCCGAAGCAATTCAGAATACACTGCAGGCTGCGGCGGGTGAAAGGGGCTGTCCATCCAGGATTTCACCTGCATCTCCTGACTACTCAGGAGGACGAGCATGAACGCAGTCTGTGATATTTGCCCTGCTGCCGTGTAAAGGTGGTCGGTGGCTTTAGTCATCCAGGTTGGGGCTCTGCTTACGCCTTCATTCATATTTGTGAATCTTTCTCTGCGTGTGGCGCGGTGTTAGAGAGAAGCAGATTAGCGGCACATTTCAGTACCCGTGGACTAACTGGCATACGAGGAGACCAATATATAACGATGCGAGGACATGTAGCGGCAAATGAAGGTCTCTGCTCAGCAAACACACACTGTACCAAATAAAAAAAAAATCCCCATTTCACCGTTCTGACGAATTACAATGAGCTTGAGTGTAATTTCAATTTTGTTGTTGTTGTTGTTGAAAAGAAAATACCAAACTGAAATCTGGCTTTAAATGATTTCTAATTGTTTTTTGTTTGTTTGGTGTTTGTTTGTTTGTTTTGTACTGTTAAAAATGTTCTTCACTGCAGGGCTGTTTAGGAGCCAACCAGATCTTGTTGTTTTCTGTAACAAGAAGGTACTCTACACATTGATGGTCCCATTGTCCTTGGAAGAGGATCTGCTAATTACTGTTGGAAGAATTGCTGAGCGACTGTGTAATGGCAAATCACACTTTAAAACAACTGGCGAGCCCACCATCTTCCCTGAGCATCATTCCCTGAACTCTTGTGAATTCTTCTCCTTTTCCACGTGTGCTGCAGCCATGGGACAGCCAGCCATTCATTTGTCTCCCATCACTGCCGTGAACCCGTATAATACTTCTACTTGTGAGAGGAACACTCATGTGGAAATGTGACTACCACAATGAAATCGTCCACTCCTCCAAATATTGTTGCATGCTTTTCCATTTCTTTGTAAACAGGAAGAGAAAGTCAGTTGAGCATCATGCTGCGAGCAAGGATAAAAACACATATACATACCTTACTTGTGTCTAAGAGCAGCACCAAAGGACAAAAGGGAATATATACATATATAAAATATAATGTATAATATATGAACATTAACAGCATATTTAATATGTACTACACACATAGATGCTTCTACTTAAAAATATTTATACATATATTTATATACATATATACTCTTGGACTTAAAACATAAAATTATGAGAAATTTAGTACAGGGAAAGAAAACTACTAAAACCAGTTTTATCTAGGAAGTCATTTCATTTGATCACGGTGATTTACTTTGGCCAGTCCACTGGCTTTACAAAGGGGTTAGTCACCTTCTTGATTCATGGTATGTAAGAAATATCTTCCCTAATCTCAACCACCACAGGGCAATGTGATGGGCTATTGAGGTACTCGAGATCATGTATGAAGACTTTTAAGAAAAATCCCATATTTACTGGAAGAGAGAGAAGGGCTGAGCATGTACTCAGTGGGAGAGAGCTTGGTTTTTACAGGTGAAACCTGGGGCCTCCCTGATGCTGAGGATGTGAGAAGGAGGAGAAGGAGGGCAGATAGGAAAGGGTTCATGAGTCATCACCTGAAGAAATGCTGAGGGAAGGAGGAAGGCAGAGAGAAGGGGAGGAAGAGTAGGGAGAAAGGGGGAGAGGGGTGGGGAGTAGAGAGGAAGGGGGTGGAGGGAAGGAGAGAAGAATGAAAGGAGGAGAGAGGAAGAAAGGGGAGTGGAGGGGAAGGGAGAGGGAAGGGAGGGGAGAGAAGAGGAGGAAGAGGGAAGAGAAGGGGAGAGCGGAGGGGACAGAAGACAAAAGAGAAGAAGGGGAAGAAGAGAAGAAAGATGAGAGAAGGGAGAGGAGGGGAGAGGAGGAGAGGGGGGAGGAAAGGAGGGGAGGGGAAAGGAGGGGAGGAGAGGGGAGAGGAGGGGAGGGGAGGGGAGGAGAGGAGAGGAGAGAGGCTGCAGGAGGCCGGTGACCTCTCTAGTTTCAGGCCTTGCACACCTGTTGTCAACATTCTGACCTTGTCTCCCCCACCTTCCATCCTAAACTTGCCCCCACTGTAACTGCCATAGCTCAGGAAGAGAGGAGGCTGTGTCCTAAGCTGGTTAAGTCTTTGGCTTAGAATTTGTGCATAGTGTTTCCTGCCATTTTTCTGTTGTTCTGTTAATTCCTGTTCTAATCCAGACATAAGAGAAATGGATTCTGCTTCCTGAGACAAAAAACCAAAGTTGTGTGGCAGGGGGGATTTGTGTAAGAAAACAAAGTACAATTTAGGCTATTTAAAAAAAAAATCTACTAGTTTAACATAATTATTTTGAATAAAGATGTTTGTTTTTTCATTAAATTTTGTCTTAAATTCATTAGCATTTGAGCATGTGACCTTAATAAAAGTATTAATTATGTTATAAATGTTTGCCTGCTTGCAGGTTTCCTGAACAAATTTCTGTATGCAACTAGCATTCTTCCAGGTTGGTCCACAGAGATTTTCTGGCTTTCTATAGCTCCATGGACTTGATAAACCAATGTGCCATAATTTATTTTTTCTCATGTATACATGAGAAAAATTAAATAAATTATACATTTATCTCATGTCAAGTGTATACATGTATTTGTGTATCTCATGTCCTCTATTTCAAAGGGTGCCCACTTTTTTTTCATTCTAATGAACAAAACTTTCTAGATTGGCACTAGTAATGGTGATATATTTGTCATAGAAATTGATTCTAGTGACAAATTCCAGTGTTATTGTCATTGGCCCTTTAGTCTGCCTCAACTGTCAACCACATTCAGAGGGACAGGTTTGATGCCACTGGGATTTTTCTCTACTGCATGTCCTGGCTTTTTGAGATCCTATTCTCTTTGGATGCATACCTTGCTCAGACTGGATGTAGTGGGGAGGACCTTGGACTTCCCAAAGGGCAGGATGCCTTGTCCTCTCTTAGGACTGGAGGGTGTGGGGGGGAGGGTGTGTGGTGGTAGTGGGAGGGAAGAGGGAGGAGGGAGGAAGTGGAAATTTTGATTGATATTATTTTTAAAGTAATAAAAATATTGATTCTAGTTGCTGGAACAATAAACCTAGAGACCAGTGGCTGAACACAAAGGAAGTTGAATGCAGCCTAGCTAACTGTGGCTAGCCTTGCTCCACTCAGTGACTCAACACAGGCAACTTCTGACACCACGTTTTTCCATCATCTTGGAAATGGCTATATCCCTTGCATTTGAGAAACTGCCAAGAAAAGAAAGATGTGAAATTAAAAATACAATGGAAGCTATTTTAAGGCCAAGCATTGAAGTAGCTTATTTTCTTTGACCCCTATTCCTTCAGCCCAAACGCAAACAACCTCAGTCTAACTACAAGGCAAACTAGAATACATAGTTTCCTTATGTGTTCAAGGAAGGAAACATGGTCATTTTCTGCTTCTGATGATTGCATGTTTTCTGCATGTAATGCTTCTATTATCTTTGTTGTGATTTTAAAAAATCTAAATAACTATAAAAGGAACAAATTGTAATTCCAGATCTTTCAAGATTATATAAGGCAATATACATTCTCTATTTAACCCGTATAAACCCTAGGGATTACTAAACATAATTTTTACTTTTTAGATAAGACACACTAATTTATTATTTATTTGGTTATTTATCTATAGCCATTACCAATCACTATTCCAAACTGGAGTGTATTTTTCAAAATTTCTTATACTGTAGTTCAAACCTATAGCTCAGAATGGCATATTTGTCAACAAATAATTTTGACAAGTGAGGTTCTTAGGGTGTGCCTCATCCAATATAACATAAGGGTATGTTAGGATGTGGTCTCAAACAGATGAAAGACCTTGTGAGAGTCAACTTCAAGACAAGAAGGTTTCAGGAAAACCACACTCTCCAGAACATCAGTTCTGAACTTGCAAAGTCTAGAAGAATAAAAGATAATGGCAATAGATTGATCCAAGGCCATTTTTTTTTATAAAAACCCTTTGTGGCTAAATAATAACATGCATAATATACTTAAACATAAATAATATTTTCTGACTTGTTCTCACCCTTTATGCTCCCCATTGTACATTTTCACTCTGTGTGTCGGGGAGGATGTCAGGGAGTAATTTTTTTTAAGATTTCATTCAAATGTTTAAAATGATGTGGGCAGTTTCATTTACTTTTTACCCCCTAATCTATCATATATTTTCCTCATATGCCATCTGGAACTTTTCGGTCAATTGACTGTGCCCTTTAGTTTCCAAACAATATTTGCTCTCTAATTGCCCATTTAAAGAAAGTATTTATAAATTATTGATCAGAATACATTATTGTTTAAGCAGACAAGATCAAGATTTTTTATTTCTCTTGTGTCAGTTTATTTTGGATTGGCTCCTGGGATGATTGGCTTATGTTTGTCTATTTCTTAATGGGCTTGGTTAGGATTAGCAGGCGATGCTGGGAAAGGCAAGTTAGGATCCTTGTCCTGGAGATGAGTCTCTGCCTTAGATAGGAATGGCACAATGAGAAGAAAAAAATCCATGGTATTATGAAACACATCATGAAAAACTCTCTTACATCTGGGTGAGGAAGTAAAGAGGGAGAGTCTTAACAAAGTAAGCAGTTTTTATGGGGTGCACTTCAGTGGTAGTGTGGTAGAAGAACCTGTGCAAAGCCCTGGATGCAACCATAAAGAGCCAAAACAAACCCCTCATGGTGGTTTGTATAGGAATGGCACCCAAAGTCTCTTGTATTGGAATGTTTAGCCCTTAAGGAGTGGCACTATTAGGAAGTGTGACCTTGTTGGAGGAAGCACATCACTGCGGTGGTAGACTTTTAGGTCTCATATGCTCAAACTGTACCCAGTGTGGCTCACAGTCTCCTCTGCTGCCTGCAGATCCAGATGTAGAACTCTCAGTTCTTTCTCCAGCACCATGTCTGCCTGTGTGCTGCTGAGCTTCCTACTATGATGATAATGGACTAAACCTCTGAAATTGTAAGCCAGACTGAATTAAATACTGTTTTATAAGAGTTGCCATGGTCACAGTGTCTCTTCACAGCAATAAAAACACTGACTAAGACATCCCTAAACCTTTCTTTTTCAGTTTTTTTCTTTTAGTGAAAATAGATTCTTCTGTCATACAACATATTCTAATTACAATTTCCCTTCCATCTATTCTTCCCAGTTTTTCCCCATCTCCCTTCCCCACCAGATCTACTCCATTTCCATCTCTCATTACAAAAGAACAGGCTCCTAAGAGATAGCAACCAAACACAACATATATATATATATATATATATATATATATATATATATTACAATAATACACAAACCATCACATTGAGTTTGGACAAGACAGCCCAAGAAAAGAAAAGAGTCCCAAGAGCAAGGACAAGAACCAGAGACCAACTTGTTCACACACTCAGGCATCCCACAAAATTACTAAGCTGGAAGCTTCAATACACACACAGAGGACCTGATGAAGACCCATGCGGCCGCTTTGCTTGCTGCATCAGCCTCTGGGAGCTCATGTGCATCTTGTTCAGTTGATTTGGAGGCCTTGTTCTCCTAATGTCTTCCATCCTTCTGGCTCTTACACTTCTTCTGCCTCCTCTTTTGTGGGGTCCCCGAGGGGAGGAATTTGATGGAGACATCCTATTTAAAGCTATGTGTACTGGGGCCTCTTTCTACATAAATCTGACTGTGGGTATCAACATCTGTTCTTATCTGTTTTAGGAAGAAACTTCTCTAATGATGTTTAATCAGGAACTGATCTGTGAGTATAGAATATCACTAGGAGTCATTTTATTGATCCTTATTCTTTTTAAGACCAGCAGAGGTTGATTTTACCCTAGGTCTCCTGTGGTGTCTAGTCTCTGGTTCTTCATCAGCCAAGCAGTGTGGTAAATGGGCTCCATCTTGTGAAGAGGGCATGAAGTCAAATCAGACACTGGTTGGGCTCCCTCCCTCCCACCCCCCACCCCCCGAGTTCTGTGCCATTGCTCAAAGGTTTTATTAGCGGGTTGGTGTCTATGTTTGTCTTTTGGTAGCCTACAGAGTACCTTCCCACACCAAAGACTCTAGAACATAGAAATGAAGTCTCCCTGTAGGCACCACCTCAGGCTCTCCATGTTCATCGAGTTGTGTGGGCATTGTCCTTCACAATGCAGCACTGCTGTCAGTTTGCAGAGAGCAACCCGTTGTCTTAGCAACAGCCTAGGTTATTTGTGGATTTCCAGGGGACTCCTGCGTTGGAAGGCTCATTTGCTGACAAGAGACACCAGTTGGGACTTTGTATCATTAGCTGGAGATTTCATTGGAACACCTTCACATATTTTAGGAAGATTTCACTGCACTAGGTTTCAATATCATCACTCAAATGGCCCTCAATTCCAGCTCTCTTTCCCCAAATCCCCCCTCTCGACCTTATTACTGCTCCCTTCCCATTCTCTATAAAGTCTATTCTATTTCCCCCTCCCAGAGAGATTAATGTGTTCCCTAGCCCCTTCCTTTATACCTAACCTCCCTGCTTCTATGACTTGTAGGTTACTTATCATTCATTTAATGGCTAATACACACATATAATTGAGCACATACCATATTTATCTTCCTTTGACTAGGTTACCTGACTCAGGATGACTTTTTCTAGTTCCAACCATTTGCCTACAAATTTCATGATGTCCTTTTTTTTTTAAAAAAAACAGCTGAGTGATACTCCATTGTGTCAATGTACCACATTTTCTTTATCCTTTCTTCTGCTGCGAGACATCTAGGTTGTTTCCAGTTTCTGGCAATTATGACTAGAATAGAAATGAACATGGTTGAGCAAGTGTCCTTGTCATAGGATAAAGAGTACGTTGGACGTACAATAAAGAGTGATATAGCTAGACTTGAGATAGATCAATTCCCATCTTCCTGAGGAACCACCATACTGATTTCAATAGTAACTATACAAGTTTGCATTTAGACTGGCAATAAATGAGTGCTCCCCTTAGTCTATATCCTTGCCAGCATGAGCTGTCACTTGTGTTATTGATCTTAGCCATTCTGACAGGTGTAGGATGAAATCTCAAAGTAAGTTTGACTTGCATTTCTCTGAATGGTAAGGATGTTGAACATTTCTTTAAGTGTTTCTCAACCACTGGATGATCCTCTACTGAGAATTCTCTGTTTAGATTGGTTCCCCATTTTTAACATAATCATTTGTTGTTATTTTTAATATCTAGTCCCTTGAGTTCTTTATGTAGTTTGGATATTAATCCTCTATGGAATGTGGAGTTGGTAAAAATAATTTCCCTTTCTGCAGTGGATACTTTGTCCAATTGGTGGTGTCCTGTGCCTTACAGAACCTCAGTTTCTTGAGGTCCCATTTACTGATTGTTGATATCAGAGCCTGTGCTATAGGTGTTCTGTTCAGGATGTTGTCTTCTGTGTTCAAGCCGATTGCCCATTTTCTCTTCTATCATGTTCAGTGTATCTGGCTTTATGTTGAAGCTTTTGATCAATTTGGAGTTAAGATTTGTATGGGGTGATAAGTATGGATCTACTTGCATTCTTCTACATGCGGACATCCAGTGTGACCAGCGTTATTTGTTGAAGATGCTGTGTTTTTTTATTTTGAGTATTTATGCCTAGCTTCTTTATCAAAAATCAGATGTTTGTAAGTGTGTGGTTTTATGGCTGATCTTTAGTTAGATTCCATGAATCAACATGTCTGTTTTTATGCCAATAGCGTGTTGATTTTATTTCTATAGCTTTCTAGTACAACTTAAAATTGGGAAAGGTGAGACCTCCAACAGTTCTTTTATTGTTCAGAATTGCTTTAGCTATCCTGGGCTGTAGATGGAAATTTTTGTCCCACCTGGTCCCATAGCCATTTAGTCCCAAATACATGCAAAGTCTTTATAATATTAATTATAAACTGTTTGAGCTATTAGCTCGGGTTTATTATTAACTAGCTCTTTTTTTTTCGAGACAGGGTTTCTCTGTGGCTTTGGAGCCTGTCCTGGAACTAGCTCTGTAGACCAGGCTGGTCTCGAACTCACAGAGATCCGCCTGCCTCTGCCTCCCGAGTGCTGGGATTAAAGGCGTGTGCCACCACCGCCCGGCTATTAACTAGCTCTTATAACTTAAATTAATCCATAACTCTTGTCCATGTTTAGCCAAATGGCTTGGTACTTTTGCACAGTAAGGCTTTCTAATATTGCTTCTTCTATATCTAGCTGATGACTGCATCTCTGCCTTTTCTCTTCCCAGAATTCTCTTAGTCTGGTTGCCCACCTATACTTCCTGCCTGGCTACTGGCCAATCACTGTTTTATTAAACCAAGATAAATGACAAATCTTTACAGTGTACAAGAGCATTATCCCACAGCGCTGGACTTTTTGTTTGGTTTTGGTTTTCAGATGAAGTTGAGAATTGTTTATTTCAAGGCCTATGAACAATTATGTTGGAATTTTGATGGAAACTGTGTTCAATCTATTGATTGCTTTTAGTAGGACGGTCATTTTACTGTGTTAATTGTAATGGTCCATTAGCATGGAAAGTCTGTCCATCTTCTGATGTCTTCTTCAATTGCATTCTTTAAAGACTTGAAAAACCCTTGAATCTTTAGACCTAATTATTAGACCCCTCAGCTCAAAGGTAACTAGATAATAGTCTCAAGGAAAAGTGTTTTGTTCTTTTCCTAGTACTGCTTAGTATACACAACACTAAACAAGAAAAATTGTGAAAGAAACCTAATCTACTTTCGAGTCTGTAGAGAATTTCCAGAGCAGAATAGACATAGATAGATGGAGGTTGCAAGGCCCAGCTCTAGCCTCTAGATAAGGTAGGGCGTGAACCTGGAGCTCATGATCTCACTGGATGTCCGAGGTGAGGGTCTGCAAGCAGAAGTGTTTGGCAGTGAGACACAAATCTGTATGCTAATGAATCCTGAGGAATTAGCTTTTTGTGGGATTAAGGGAGGAAACAGTCTCTGAGAAGAGGCACCTCAGCTTTCTGGCACTGAATATCTGTGCCACCCTTACTTCCTGTGGAAAAGGACTGTGTAGCTCTGAGGCTAATTCTAAAGCCCTCATAGGATGAGGAACAAAGTAAGGCTTATATATGAGGAACTAAAACCAGGCCCTATGATCCATGCTCAGTCTACTTCCATAAATTTGCTGTACAATAACAGCATCATTGTCATCCAGGTGAGAAAACAGGTGAGAATGATGTAGTACCAATTAAGCAAATACTTTGGACCTAGTTTTCCTTTCTGGCACCTTTTACCTAGTTTACCTTTCTGGTAAATTTTAAAGGGTAAACTTGTCTGCTAAAGTAGCCTTCATGTTCTGTGTCTGAGACTCGACTTTATCTAGAGTAGGAAAGAGACCAAACTTCCTCCAAACATGGAGGAACCTCTGCTCATACTTTGGGGTACCCTACAGGGTAGCGTCAAAGTGACAAGTGTGCCTACTTTACATTTCTGTCCTGTCTCATTCCCTGTTTTTTTTTTTTTTTTTTTTTTTTTTTTGTCAGATGAACTAGCAATGTAAATGCCCTGATCTGATTTGTCCTCTCCTGGTCTTGCCAGGACTTTGAATTCTCAAATTATCTTAAAAAGAAAAATGGATGCCTGATTTGCAAAGTGAAAACCCTAAGTGAGACCCTTTTTAAGATCTGTCTTTGCTTCTAAAAGGGGTTTCTTATTGAGCAAAGGCGAGATGGACATCTGGACTAAGACCATGGAAAGGTAAAAAATTTTAAAAAGCTACTAAGAAGATGTTGGGACCATTTGGAGTCCTGGCCTCCAGCTGCTCTTCCCTGCTAGAGATCTTTACTTTCCTTCTGATTTGAGTTACTGAAAGCTGTGTCAAAGTTATTTACCAGCTCTGCTTCACGAGCATGTGTTGCCTTGCCTTGAGATCAGAGTATAAGGTTTTCACCTGTTGGCTCACTTGACAGTTGGGTGTATAAGCATCCATGGTGCTATTGAATAAAAGGGCTTCTTAACAGTGACTAGAGGTCCATGTCTCTGTCTCTCTGTCTCTGTGTGTTTTTAAATGTTTCTGTCTCCAGCCCCTTGCCCAAAGCTCCCAAACTGTATGGTAGCAGGTAGAGCGCAGAAAGGCGTTGTGCGCTGCAAGAAGAAACAACAAAGAGACAGTGCTGATGGGCATTAGGAAAGACTCACCTTATCCCTTGTTCTCCCCCGAGGCCACACAGGGAATGTAGGCTCAGGTGTACCCCAAATGCAGCAGAAATATCCAGTGCTGTCCATCACTTTAGCTAGTTCTTTCTCATGAGATTACTTTGTAAGGGGTGCAGGTGAAGAACCAGCCTGCCTCCATCTTAGGCTTAAAAGCCAGCTTATACTGATGAAAAACTAGGGTCACTCCTGTTTATGATTAAACCTGCTTTTCAAGGATTGGGCTATACTCCACCTGCAACCTTAACTACATATGGTTTTGTTGTGCCTGTTCCACGAAATGGCAGCCATGTCTTTGTTTCAAAAAGTTATTTATTGCCATCTTGTAGCCCTACCTCTGTTTCAAAAGGTTGTATGACCACATATGACTACGTTGTAATGATTGCCTGTTGTTATGACCACCTTGTTATGCCCACCCTGCAATCATGTCTTTGTTCCAGGAGGTTGTTATGCTTGTAATTCTGCTCCTGTAACCCCACCCACTTGCCCACCAAACCTTCTACCCCTGAGCTATAAAACCCTTGCCTTCCTCACATCCTATGCTGATCGCTCAAATCCCATCTTAGGGGAAGGCAGCCTATGTATATGAATAAAATAAAATTTAAAAACTTAATTTAATTAGTTGCTTGCTTTAATTAACTTGGCCATGATGATTTGGGTCAGTGGTTTTTCTCCTCCTCTCTTTTGGATTAACACAGGAAATGTTAAGTTTTAGAAGGTAATGCTGGATTTTCAAGGTCCAGCACTGAGAGTGAGATGGTTTACAGCCTCCTCTCCCTGCATGTTGAAGCCCAAAGGCCCCAAGTAAGCACTTGAACGCCCTATGGTGATGACAAAGCCTATGTCCCTGACTCCACTCTCAGAATCATAGCATTTTCAGTATCCCGTATCTACAGACTGGGGACGCTCAGCCCAGTTCTATTCAATTTGTGATATTTCTACACTTCTCTTCCTGAAGATCTAAGGAATTAAAGATAACCAAAATGCTTCTGCATGGCAAAGGAAACAATCAGCAGAGCACACAGACAGCCCATGGAATGGGAGAAATTTTTACCAGCTACCCTCCAGACAAGGAACCAATATCCAGAATTTACAAGGAGTTGCAGAAATCAGATACCAAGTAAATAAAACTCAATAAACGAGCAAAGAAATTGAGCAGACATATATTAATAAAAGAAACACAAATGGCCAATAGCTATTTTCAAAAATGCTAAAATCCCCAGTCACCAGGGAAATGCAGACTAAAACTACTTTGAGATTCACCAGTTTTAATTAGGATTTCTATTGCTGTGAAGGGACACTATGACCATGGCAACTCTTACAAAGGAAACCATTTAATATGGGCTGGCTTACAGTTCAGAGGTTTAGTACATTATCGCCATTGCAGGAAGCGTGGCAGAGTGCCGACAGACTTGGTACTAAGAGGCGGCCGAGAGTTCTATATCTGGATCTGCGGGCAGCAGGAAGAGAGTGAGACACCAGGCTTAGCTTTACTTTTGAAACCTCAAAGTCCCCCACCATGACACACTTCCTCCAACAAGGCCACTCATACTCTAACAAGAACACATCTCCTAATAGTGCCACTCCCTACAAGCCTAAGAGGCCATTTTCATTCAAACCACTACATCCCCCTCACCCCAGTCAGAATGGCTATCATCAAGAGATCTGACGATAAACGTTGGCAATTCTTTGGCTAGATAGGCACCCCTATTCACTGGTAGTGAGGAGTGTAAATAAATATAATTGCACACTCATTGTGGAAATCAGTTTGGAAATTTCTCAGAAAATAAAAAATAGAGCTACCATTTGACACAGCTAATTCACTCGGGTACACACTCAGAGTACCCCATACCCTACCCCATGTTTATTGCTGCTTCATGTATTATAGCAAAGAGTTGGAATCAGACTATTTGTTCATCAACAGAAGAATCGAAAATGAAAATTGTCTATGACTACTATTCAGCTCTAGAGAAAAAAATGTAATCACAAATTTATTTTTTTAAAAAAATGGTAGGACTTAGAATGTATAATATTAGGTGAAGTCAAACGATCTCAGAAAGAAAAACTTCTGCATGTTCTCCCTCATATGTGTAATCTAATCAACAACATATATATGCATTGTAACAGGTGTGTTTAAGGAAGGGTTCGGTACAACATGTAGAATAGAAAACAGGAAAGGGTAAGCATTAGGGCATGAGGAAGGACTGAACACATGTAATGGACAGTTATAAAAGAGGACATAAAGCTAATTATTTTTCCAGTTCTAACTCTGCTACAGAGTATTTTTTGATGTGAAGCTTCCCACCTCTGGAATTGCTATGCTAACTAAAATTCATTAAGATGTATAGGATTGGGGTCTGGTTAGTTGTGGTCTGTAAAGAGTTTTATTTATGAGTTTTTCATAATAAAGTTTACTTTGAAAAGGGCCTGAAGTAGATAAGAGATGACAGAGTCTTAATAAATAAACTGATGTCACAAAATGAAAGCATTCAGCAGACAGTTGGAACTGTTCAGAAGCAAATGCTTTTCTGACGGGTACCAGGTTTGAAACGTAACACCATCAAAATGTATGCATACATACATATATACATACATGCATATACACACACACATGAATGTGTATACCTGAGTGTATCTGTGTGTGTGAGAGAGAGAGAGAAAGAGAGAGAGAGAGAGAGAGAGAGAGAGAGAGAGAGAGAGAGAGAGAGNAGAGAGAGAGAAAGTCATGTGTGCAGTAACTTGCAGAGATCCAAAGAAGCATCAGATCCCCTGTAGTTATATACTGTTGTGAGTCATCGTGTGGCTGGGAACTGAATCCAAGACCTTTGCAAAAGCAAAGAGTGCTCTTAACCACTGGGTCATCTTTCACCAAACACACACACACACACACACACACACACACACACACTTCTTTTCACACAGTCAGGGATATAAGCTTACTAGAGCAATTTTGTATTTTAACAACTTAGGCCAATTTATATGACTGCACTAACAACTTTGTGATATATCTCATCTGTTGCCAAGGCAACAAAGTCCAGAGGTTCAAAGTGTAGTGAACTGTATATGCCTGTATTCAAATTATGTCTCTTCTGCTTACCATTGTTATGAGCTTGTTTTAATTATTTTGTCAATATGCAGCAAAAAGAAAGTGGCCTGACATTAACTTAGTTCAATGAAATGAATAATTATCGAAGACTTTCTGCATGTAGGAAACTGAGCCAGACATTGCCAGAGCCTCAGAGATTAAATAGACACCATGGTACTTAATCCAAGGTTTTTTATCTAACTGAAAAGGGGGATGGGATAATACACATAAAAGATCTTCCATCAAATAATCACCAAGTGCACCAGTGAATGAGAGGACGGACACTTCAGGTGTCCTGGGACAGCCCAAGGGAGATCACCAAAAGGCAGAGGTGGGAGAGAGTCCAGGAATAGGATGCAAAGGGCAAAGCAGGCAGAACTCCACAGACAAACAGTCTAGAAAAGCTAAGAGCGCATGAACAGAATGGGGGCCACTTGCTTTCTGAAAACACAGAAGTTGATCAGAATCTAAATTCCCAGGGTAAGGAAGTTTAACTGAACTCCAAACATGTTCAACATTCCTTTCCTCTGATATGTAACGAGCACCTCTGGAAATTTCCAGAAAGTGATTAAATACTACCGTACACTCTAGATATAGAGATCCTACGTCAATAGGAAGTAACTTTATGAGGTTTCCTATTTGAAAAGAGCGAGCCCAAACTTTAAATGAAAATTTATAAATTAATTTACAATTTTTAAGAATATATTTGAACTTTATCACATTTACCAAGAAGCAGCCTCCATGAAAGGCCTCTTTGCAGGAATTGAGATAATTAAGTTGGAGATTCAGTGTACCTTTTCAATCATTTTATTTAAAAAAAAAAAAAAAAAGCTCATTCTGGTTTCTCTGAGGAAGAGATAAACCACAGTGAAGGAAGTGGCTGAGGCTTTTTAGAGCACTGTATTCACCATGAAATATATGACACTGTCCCCAAAGAATACTATTTGCCTTTTCAAAAGTACTTTTTATACTTGCTTTTATTCCAGATATGGGTAGGACAGAAGTGATGGAGACACAATCTTGAACGAAGAAGAGGTTTTGAGCAACTCATGACACCATCAAGGAGAACTCTCTGCAAACATGGAGGGGCAGCTGGCAAGACTTTGCTGAAGTTCCATCTGATTTGGGCTTGGTCACAGTTTGAGTAGTCATGTAAATACAATCAGGAGGAAGTTCTTCCTAGACAGAGCAGTCAGTCACTGCAAAGTCTCTTGAGCATCTAAGCATTTGCAGGGCAACAAACGGTGTGTGTCGGGGGGTGGGAGTGATGGTAGGTGCTTAACTAAGGCAGTCTATGCTCCAATTGTCCTGTAGACAGTCTGTTTAGCTGAGACTAATGAGAAGACAGAACTCTGAATGCCTGCAAGAGATATAATGAACACTGGACCATAGCAATGGTCCAGATGCAAGCTGCTAAGTCATAAGAACTGCAATTAATTTTATAACTGGATGCCAAACACTGTTATATGAGATGTACATTCTAGGTGGAAATAATTCACACATACATTGTATCTATCAATTTATGTGTGCATAAATGCATGCTGGGTTTAGGATCCATAGAAATACATCTGGATATAGCTGTGGGTATTTGGAAGAAGGGCCCTGGGACCCAGAACCTAGAGAATGGGCCTAGGTTTGAGAAGAATCCTAAAATGAACATTATTGAAACCATGAGAGAAGATGGCCACCAAAGGAAGAGGGTAAAAGAACTTTTCTAAGCCTGGTGCCTCGCACTATGTCTGACATCCAGTGAACACCAGTGAGAATGTTGAGTGGATGATCAACAGTGCAAGAGAACAGATAAAGCCTACCATCCTCTCCTGGAAATTATTTTCACACTCTGAGTTCCATGTCCTAGCCTTGCTCTTGGACTTCACTGTGTCTCAGTAATCAAATGGCTTCCCCATCTCCCGGTTCTTTTTAACCGGATGTTCCTCACGATTTATTTACTAAGACAAGTAAAGCTGTGGCCCTTGGTTAGTAGGCTTTGTGTCTCATGGAGAAATCTACTTCTAAAGCTCCAGGAAAGTTGGGTAATGGGATGAATAAGGAGAAATCGAGACTACCTGAAAAAAAAAACAGTTATAAATTCAGAAGAATGGTTTTGGTGGGGAATAAGTCAGGAGCAGGAACCCGGATTGCTGAGCATCAGAGAATAGTTGTGTGGGGCGAAGACGAAATCAGGCTATTTCATGGGTTTAGCAGCAACATGGCAGAAAGGTGTAGAGTGACACCCAATGAGAAGTATTTTGTTGAGAAAGGGGGGAGGTTCTTCAGGCCAAGAGCTCACTACAGCAGAGAGCTTTATCCTTGCCCCAGTGTGCTGTTTGCCATGGAAAACAGACCGGCAAAGTGACCAGGATGCTATGAACCACCCAAATGTGAGTTGTGAGAGTTTGTAGAACCTACTAAAGAAAATGATGCCATGGCTGAGTGCACAAGAGAAGTATCTCTTCTTGGAATAATAATAATAATAATAATAATAATAATAATAATAATAAGCTGATCAGGTGGCTTGGACTATAGATACAGTCTTCTTGAACAATTCTTTTATCAACCTGCTACTAACCTAGGTTCCCCTACCTGCCGACAGTGGCACTATCCTTGTTTTAAACAGTGGAAAAAAGCTACTTCTTTTAACAACTCCTCCCGCCTCCCCACCCCTAAAGAAATACATCATGGAACTCAATCCAGAAACTATTAAGGCAATGAGTTGATCTAGCCAAGACTGGTTTTAGGTTCCTATTCTGTAAATTAAACTTGTCCTAAAGGAACTTGAGGGTGAAACCACTATTTCCCATCTCATAACAGTGAGAATGCATATATTTAAAATAGGATACATTATGAAAAGAGAGCTATGAAGTGGGCAAGTCTGTCACTCATAATCCAGAACCACCCAAACGGTTCCCTTAGTAACTGAAGTTCTCTTAATCTCATAGGAGGAACCAAATAGTAATGAGGGTCCCTGAGTTCCCTTTCATTTGTGATCCACCGTCGTATTTCACAGAATATTTTCTGACCTGTATTATTGTTTTGTCTTTGACAATCTATGTGAACTTTTATTTCATTCTCAAAAGCCAAGAACGTGGAAAATCCCAGCACAGGTCCCAACCGCTGGTGACAAAAGGACAGGTCACTCTGGGCAGAGCAAACAGCAGAAGGAAGCAGAGATTGGTGAGAAATACAAGCACTGTGGACTCTGCCAGGTGCGTTTTATCACAGACCAGGGCAAGGGTTTTCATAGTGCGAAGTATCTTCTAGAATGTTTTCAATTGATCTAAAAAATCCAATATATTAAATTGCATCTTGTATCTTTTTAAATTTCATTTTCTTCCAGTATTGGAGACTGACTCCAGAAACTTATGTTTCAAGTGTTCTGTTGATGAGCAAAATCCCCAAGTCCTTCATTTGTGTTATCGAGTTTTCCCAAACCCGTCACAATGACCTGATTCTACATTTTCTAGTTACAGTCTTAGTTTATATGCAGATCTGTGCTTTCCTAATTTTAGTTTAGTATGAAGCTATGAAGCAGGCTTAATTTTTTTACATGCGGATATGCAAAGTTTGCAATAGAATTGATTGGAGATACATTGATTTTCCTGTTGAATTATTGAAGCAACTTTGTTGGCAAATCAATTGACTATGTATATGTGGTCCTATTTGCAAACTTTTCTTATGCTGATTGCTCTGTGTGTCTATCCACAGACTAATATCACTTGATTTTCATTCTTGTACCTTTAGAAAAGCATTACAAATCAGATAAAGTTTGCAATTCTTTACACGTTGTTTTATGTATTTTTTCTTTTTGTAAATAAATTTGAGACAAACTTATTTGCAGCAAAAGATCTAGAATTTTGTTTGAAATTTCATTTACTTTATAAGTTATGGGGGACAAAGTGACATTTTAAGTTTATTGAGGTGTTCAAACTGTTAGCAGTGGTTGCTATTTTCATTTTTTTTGGTCTTCTTTCATTTCTCTTAGTGTATATATCTTAAATATTTTGTTGTATTCATGCCTAAGTATTTCTTTTTTTGTATTATAGGCACTATTGAAATGCAGCTATTTGTTACTAGTATATACAAATGTAATTACTTTTGTAATATATTATGTGTAAGTCTATATTTTTCTGGAAACATATATGTATTTCACAAAGGTAACATGGTAGAGGCTGGAGACATGAAAGCATGTACTGTTTTTGCAGAGTGCCCAAGTTCTACTTCTAATGCTCATGTCAGGCAGCTCACGACTGCCTGAAACCCCAGCTTTATAGGATTTGAGACCTCTGGCCTCTGTGCTCACCTGAACTCATGTGCATAAACACACATGCGTGTGTGCGTGTACACACACACAGACACACACACAGTCACAAATACTCATAATGAAAGAACAACAAAAGAATGTCAACAAGGATAAGGGAAACCTCACAAGGCCCCACTTTAGATGAAAAGCTAGAGACAACTAATAGCTATGGAAAAGGGAGGAAGGGGGCTTTCCCAGGGACAAGCCGCTGCCCATGCAGTCAACCCTAAGCAAAAGTAAGTGTGACCGAAGCTCTTTAGATGAGTCCAACTATGTTCAGATGTGTCCACCCAGACTTACACCTAGATGGCATCTTTCAAGAGGAGAATCTGTGATGCTAGAGGTTATTGACAAACCTGTACAGGCAGCCAAGGTTTGCAATGGATTCTCTGCAGAGTCCTGACTCCAACATCAAAGGCAACTCTGTGAAGCAGAAAGTGGTGGCCTGTACCTCTAGTCCCAGCTCTGATAGAGCATTACTTGAACCTAGAAGTGTGCGGGCACATTAGACAACATAGTGAGATTCTGTCCTACAAGCAAACCAAGCAAAAGGGAGGGAGAACATGTGTGTGCTGTGTGCTGAGTCTTCTGTGCTCCAGGGCTATATCCTATTGCTCACACAGGAAGTTCTTGGAGGCAGTGTCCCCTATTACTGCTGAGCAAACCATCCATACTCAGCATTTTAAAGCCTTACATTGTCTCTCTGCATTGGCTTCTCTAGATAGGTCCTTTAATCTTTCTTAAAGGCCTTATTTTTCAAAGCTTTAATCATGTGGAAGGAAAAGACAAGTTGCCACCCCTCCCCATCTCCTGGATATGGGTACCAAAAACTCTCACGTTCTGTGCCTTCTGTTTCTGCACCCATCTATTGCCTTCCCACTTTAAACTGAAGTATTGCAGTTGACATATACCTTTTTGAAAACCCAGCAATAGCAAAACATAGCTACGAAAACATTTCAAAGTACGATGTGCATTGCACAGATACACCAAAATTCTATTTCCTTTGTATTACCCTGGTTCCATTCGGGGTCCTACTTTGTGGGGGAAATATGAGTCTTGATTATCCCTTTTCACCAAAATAACATTGACTCAGGCAGGAATATTAACTCAGGTAAGCAAAATGACTCTTGCTTTCATCTCAGCAATTCCACACCTACTCACCTTTCAATTGACTTTTAACAGAATTTTAGTTTGCATTTTTTTAAAAAAAAAATCTATTTAATTGCATTGGAAAAGCACTTGGCTGTCGTGCTCCGGGCCCCTACCATGTGATGCAGCTGCTCCTATTTAAGGGATAATTGTAGTCTCACTCTTCTACAAGGAACTAATTCTGATTTTGAAAGGATTTGTCCTCACTGTTGTCCTGATGAGAGAGAACTGGATCACCGCAGTGTAAAAGAGCTGAATAGTCCCTATTACCGTTATTATGCTTCAAATGTTGGATATTGTTGAAGATCAAAGTACTGTACCACACTCAATGGCGAGATGAACACGCATGGCACACTTCCCATATTATGTAAGAAATACTGCATTTTATGAGTCATTTAGTGCCATGTGAGGTATCTGCGCACCCCATAGCATTGCCTTCAAACTTTCCTCATCATTCTGAAATCCTTTATTTTCTGGTTGAAAGACTTACAATCTAGTCATTTCTCACTCGCCTCCCCAGGAAATAAACTTCACTGCATTCTGTTCCTCCACTCTAAGATAGTACTTACTGCACATCATTCTAGTTTACATTTAAATTACTTTAGAAAAAAAAAAAAACGTTAAATAACCCTGGACAGCCGCGAGTTCTAACCAGTAAATTGAGAAATTGTAAAGGTTCCCATCAAAACCATTAATGACGCTTTTGAAATCTTTAAAATGTGGAGCGCTGAGTGTTGATTAAGATTCTAATGAAACAAACGCAGAACGTCTCCCATATTGCCGTTGGGAAGGCAACTCTGAGCACACCTGTATTAACAGCGTGCTTTGCAATACAAGGAGTCATATGACCAAGTGCGAAAATATCCAGATCTAGTCTAAGACATAGTAGGTGTTTTACAAGTCAAAATATTGGTCTTAAGACACTAACATTAGCAAGGGAGGCCTAGTGTATGGACACACATTTCCTCTCAGAGTACATGAAGCTCTTAATCCCAGCAACCAACTGTAACCCGGAGGAACACATTAGAGTTCATGAATGCTTACTTAGACCAGAAAATGCTGAGGCTCCATCTCTAAGTGGCCAGGGCAAATGAAGTTACCCTGTAGCGGTAATCCTTGGTGGCAGGTGGCAGGTGGCATCTGACGAGGACCCAGGACAGCCTTGCAGGTCTAGTAACCTTTCTTGTTCTTGTCATTTCCTATGTACTCATTTAGGCAACAGACCAGTGGTTTCCATCTTACCTGAAGACTGAAGCCAGAGGAGAACTTTAAGCCAATCCTTAGGCCAGGTCCATCTCTGCATGAAGGGACTCAGCATTTGTGGGGCTGGTGGCCAAGCATGAGCGTGGTTGAAAGCTATAAGATGACTTCACAGACAAAACAATTTGGAAAAGACGATTCTAAACTGTAGCTCATCTGGAGCAGGACCCATTTGCAACCACTTGTGCTTTGTCTTACATTATAATTTTATTTGTTTACTTATTTTATTTGAGACAGCGACTCTTGTATCCCAGGCCAGCCTCCAACTTTCTGTGTGGCTAAGAATGACCCTGGACTTTTTGATCCCTTTGTCCCACCTCGTTCTTTTTCCTTACTTAATTTTAACTAGTGTACACACAGTATTAAATTTCATTGTGACATCTTCAGACAAAGTTGCTTGTGTTGATTTTTTCCACCTCCGCCCCTCCCTCCGTGTACCCTTGTGCTGTACCTACCTACTTACCCTGTTTTCCATTTCCCCGTCTCCCATGTTCTATTGCTCTCCCTGCTTCCTCCTTAGTCCCATCTCCTTCCTAGTTTAATAAATTGTGGGCATGTTCACTCTGGCTTTTATCCATGTAAATGATTATTGTAAGCTAGGGACTATATAACAGAAAACGTGATTTTTGCCTTTTTGAGTTAACTCACCTTCTAGCTCCATCTATTTTCCTGAAAATTTGTGGATTTCATTTTTCTTGACTACATAGAATTCAAATGTGTGTAACGTATGTGTGTATATGTGTATATCACGCTTTCATTATCCATTCATCAGCTGACGAATGCCTAAGCAAGTCTCCAGTTTTAAATACTGTTTTGTTTTGTCTGTTTTTTTTTTTTTTTCCCAAAGTCATATACAGCTTTGTATGTCTCTCTGTCTTTGCTTAGTACTATACAAATAAATGGCTGGAGAAATAAGTGAGAAACTTAGCATGCTAGGAAGAGAACTTTTAAAGTAATATATACTCCAAGGTGGAGCTATTCAAATTTCCCTCTAGGGGTGCAGACTATCATCATTCGGTCCATTGTAGACCTTATGTAGGATGCTCTAAAGCTGTGGGTGTTTTTAATTATTATATCAACATGACTATGCTCTGATATTTAAATCTCTAATGATGAAGGTGCTTTCTTCCCAATAGCTCAAATTCCTTACTTTGCAAAGTTGAAGCAACCCACTGTGACTCCATCAACTTCTTGCTGATTGTTTGCAATTCCCTAGCATTGGAATTTTCTCTAAGGGCCCTGGAAGGAAGTGGGTATGACACACCCAATAGGTTCCAGGTATCAGGACCCTCACAGTAATGCCACTCCAGCAGTAAACCTGTTTCTCTGGTGCTCACAGGGCCAAGCAGAAGCTGATTATGAACCCTAAGAAAGTTCGTAAAGCTCCAACATTATATGATGTTATTTGGTGTTAATAAATATCTGTTGGTGGCAGAAAGTTAAGCTGAAATACCTTTCATTTAACTAAAAACTTTTATTATCCTGGGAGGACACACACACATTTCAATATCTACAAATAAATTATAAAGTCAGTGTTATGAACCACAAAACGTGGCCGTAAATTTTATTATAAAGATCTTTATTACAGAAAAGATCACACTTTCTGCCTGCACTTTGGGACTCAAAGGATTTAAATGCAGAGTGAAATCCTTCCTGTCTTCTCTTTCTCATTTTAAGTCCCTTGCATTATTCTGGAGATAAGAAGCTATGTTCTTGTTAGTTGTTAAAGGAAAACAAAGACTCACCAGAAAGAGGACGCATGGGGGGGGGGGGCAATGTCTAAGGAGAGGTTCCCAAAGGTCTTTGCCTGGGGGAAAGGCCCTAGGATGCTAAATTATCACCCCCAGATCTTCGTATTTGACTGGTGCTTGTAACTATAGGGGGGTGAGAAACCTTGAGAAAGCAGTAGAGAGCTACAGACTGCCCAGTGTTCTAAACGGGTATGAGGGCCGCAAGACAGTTTCCACATATTCTTTGGCTCCAGAAACTCAGAAACGAGCTTTTGGCTTCTTCGCAGGATCTTAGGCACCTAAAGTGTGTGTCAGTGAAGAACTTACTCTTGAAAGGTAAACACTGCCTACTGCCCATGCCCACTTTGACTTCCTTCTGAGGACTTCCCCAGGAGGGACAGGGGTCCGCTGGACACAACTCTCTCAGATGCCAGTGGACACGATATTAAAAGTTTAGGGATTGAGGAATTAAAGTCAAATCTTGATAATATGTTTGTCCCACTGACCAAGAGAGAAATGGGAAGAGGATTGCGGGTCCTGGAGGGTGGGATAGGGATGGGCGCTCTAAGAATGATATTGGAAGCCCAGCCGTGAAAGAACTCCCAGAGGCAGCAACAAACCCAGGCGTGTTCCCTGTAGCTCCTGGCGTGCTGATAACTGTTTCCTTATTTACGCTTCCAAGCACCCCTGGGGTCTTTTTGTGAGTCAGGTTTAGCTTCTGTAAATCCTCCTGCGGAGTACCGAAGCAGGCTCGAAGCCCTCCGAGCACCAACCCCAGGAGCCCTGCTCCTTGCCCTGAGATCAACTAGGGTCCCTTGGCCAGTTGCCCACTCACATCAGGGAGAGGTCGCGCTCCCTGCAGAACCCGGAGCAGCACCACGCCGCACACACCCCTCCACCTCCCGCTGGGAGCCGAGGATGGCAGTGCAGCTACTCCGGGCGGGTAAATGGTAGGGGGGCTCCGAGAAAGGGGTGGAGCGGGGGCCGGGGGGCGGGGCTGAGGGGTGCTGGGCGGGGTGCGCCACAGCGCCCCCTCGCTGCGCGCTCCCTGCGGTGCCCCAGGCAGCCCGTGCTCCGACTCTCCAGCCCCTTTGTGTGATTTTTATCCATCTCCACAGCACCCACCGCGGACGCTGCCCGGGGTCCCGCCACTACTGCTCGGGCAGCGCGCTCCTCCTCCGCACCCTGCGCTCCTCTCTCGCTCGGTCCCCGGTCCCCCAGCAGCCGCCTTTGGGCCGCGTCCCGCCGCTGTCGGCACCCCGCTCGCCCCGGGGCGCTAGTCTCCTCAGGCCCCGATCTTCTCCTCGGTTCCACCCCCCCCCGACTCCCCCATCCCAGGCCTTTAACGTGGAGAAAAAACTAAAAGCAGAACAAGGCAGAGTCTCCAATAAAACGCCCAGTACCTCGAGCCCGAGCGCGAGTGCCGGGCGGCGAGGGGCGCGGGAGGCGGGGATGGGGCGGCGGGCGGGGGGGACAATGAGCGCGTGAAGTTACCTGCCCGGCAGCGGCGGGGCCGAGAGCGCCGGGGCCCCGCGGACCAGGCAGGCTGCGCGCTCGGCGTGGACGGGTGCGCGCCGCGGCTTCGGGGGGAGAGTTGAGCGCTCTTCCACCCTCTATTTTTTTTTCCTCTTTTTTTTCTTTTTTTTTTTTTCTCCTCTTCTTAAACAAACCACAAACGGATGTGAGGGAAGGAAGGTGTTTCTTTTACTCCTGAGCCCAGACGCCTCTCTCTGTTCCGTCTAAGCTTGTTTTTTTGCTGAGCACTTTTTTTTTTTTTTTCAAAAAGGAAAAGAAAAGGAGTTGCTTGATGTGAGAGTGAAATGGACGTAAGATTTTATCCACCTCCAGCCCAGCCCGCTGCTGCTCCCGCCGCTCCCTGTCTGGGACCTTCTCCCTGCCTGGACCCCTACTATTGCAACAAGGTGAACGCTCTGCTTTTGTCTGCACCGGTTCTGGCGGCTCTATCCCGGGAGGGGGGCGGCGGTGGCCTGGCCGCGCTGGGGCCGGCCGGGCGGACTGGGCCGGCTCGCGGAGGCCCGTCCCGGGCGCGTTCGGTCGCAGCCCGCGGCGGGCGGCGCTGCGTGCGCTCGGGTAGTAAATATTGTGGAGCAGCTCAGGGGGTTTGCCAAACAACGCGATTGTGCGGAAAGTGACACGATTTGCTCGGATTCTTTCCTTCCTGCTGTTCGCCACTAAGGATCCCTGCTTAGGTTTTCCGGGAGACATTAAAAAAGAGCGAGCGAGCGATTAAGAGAGAAAACACACGGAATACTTTGGGGGTGTGTCCGGGGTCCGGGAACTGAGGCAGAGTAGGAGAATTCATTTTATTTTTTAGTTCCTTCTTCTCCCTCCCTTTCTTGGACAGCCGGGGCTCGTGGCATCGCTTCCCAGCTCCGGATCACTTGCAAGAGGAGCAGCCAGGAGTTGGGGTACCAGGACCCCTGAGGCTCTGGCGTTCCTGAAAATTATTCTATAACTCTTTTGTTTTCTTTTCCGGCAACAGAGCCGGAGTTCCGACGCTGGCCCTTGTGGCCCAGGGCTCAGTGGGCTAGTCGAATTATGCTTTGGGGGAAAAGCTCCCGTTTGGGGTGCGTGGAAATAGCAAGTTCACTGGAAGCCAAGGTAGCGCTTCGCGTTCAAGTGTAAAGCTCCGACACTGGTCCCCAGGCTGTAGTTGTACACCATAGTTGGCTGACCACCCAGTGAAAGGGCCACCCGGGACAGGAGAAAGGCATTTCATGCTGATGACCCAGAATGAGGACACTGGCAGAAGCTGGTCCGGAGCTCAGCTTGGCCCAAGGATAGGACAGTCAGAGGTTTCTAGGGAAGTCTTTACTCTCCTGGCTTCAAGCAAGCAAAACCCTAGAGGAACACCAAGGGCTCGCTCCTAGGAGCAGCCATAGACCACAGCTGTCCTTGCCTGGGTCTTGTTGGAGGCATCTAAGTAGTCCTGGCCTATAGAGGTTGGTGGGGAGAGTTCTCTGAAAAACGTGGCGGGCCTTCGGGGCTTCCAGTTCTGGCTTGATGATAAATCCCCAGATTCTCCCAGTCCCTTCAGGCACTACTCATCGACCTGTAGGTGAATTCCACCCGAAGAGTCTTTTGGACTCCCAACATTTGTTTCCTGGGGAGCCATCACTTTTACATGTGATGTAGAGGTGTTTAGTGGGCTACACCCCCAGCCCCTGGGCTCCCTAACATGAGACAGGCTAGTAGTTCTCAGCCCTCAGATTTGGTCATTACACACACACACACACACACACACACACACACACACGGACGGAGGGAGGGGGGGAAGGAGGGAGGGAAGGAGGGGGAGAAAAGGAGGGGAGAACCCTGAGAGTTATGAGTTATGCAGGCATTACCCCGTGGAGAAACAACTGGAAGCCTTGTCCACTTTAATACTCAGGAAAAGAGGTGTGTGCAAGAGGATTAGGAGTTAGGGAAGCGGGTAAAATAGAAAGACTCACACACAGGGAGCCCTTGAGCCAGAGACAAGTTGAAAGGTCCCTGGAACTTCAGTAAGCGGAGGCGTTTGTGCCAAGGAGTTTCACTATTTGCTGGTGACACCGTTCTTGCAGCCTCTAATCTGTTCTGAGTTTAAAACCCAGGGTTTTGTGCCGGTTACCTTTTATTTTGCTTTATAACAAGAGTATGATTGCTTTTTTTCTTTAAAGTAGCAGGTCTATCTTGGAGATCAAAAGACCTGTTGTGTTGTTGCCACCAGAATCAAAAAAATCAGCCCCGTTTTTGGCAGTAAAGCTACACAAGTCTGATTGCATTTATCAGTGAGTTTAGGCTTCCCAAAAAGAAGGTAATGACTTGAATACACATTTCACTCGTCATTCTTGTGAAAGTAGGGTCACATTTAATTTAAAAGTTAAATGCTTTGGAAAAATCAGGAATTACTTCAATATATTAAATCATTTTCCAATTAAGTGCCTTAAATAATTTTAGAGGGTTGCGCTGTGAACTGAATAAATTAATTTTGAAAGTCTTCACCAGTTCTTTGCTCGCTCATTGAAGTTCCTTTTAAGTCACCCTGTGTGGAAGAAGCAAACTGTTCTTTTTAAATGCAAATTAGCCATCCTTTCTATAGACTAGTTGCAAGTCTTCTATTTAACTTACCCAGGGAAGAATGGATTTTTAAAAATGCAAAGTCATAAGACTTGTTTCTTCCAGTAGAGAAAGACCTCCTGGATCTGTTTCTCCAGGGACTCTCCTGCCCATCCCCGTGTCACAGTCTATCAAATATGTTTGTCTCCTATCCTTGATTGTATAAAATGTACTGAGAAGGTTTCCAGATCCCACAGAAGCCCAGGCAGGCACTTGGTTCCTACTCCATCGCGATTGGCATTGGTATAAAATTCCTGCCTAGATCCACTATTTGAATTGCTTGGGACTGAGTCAATTAGTGCTCCTTTTTGCAGCGCTGTGTGGAGATGTGGAAGAAGAGGGGAGAAGTTTGGGAAGGTGGAAAAAAGAAATCCGTGTCTGGGTTCAGCAAAACCTAAGTTGGGTCAGAGAGACAAGATTACGAAGTCAATCTGTCCTCCTTCTGAGATGTAGTGAAATATAGTTCATTAGAAATAACAGTCACTTTGCTGGGCTATTTGTTTTTAACAGGTTGATCAGATCATAAATTGCTAATTATCTTTATTTTAAACCTGTCAGCGCTGTACTGTTTAAAGTTGGTGTGCTAAGTCCCGGTGGAACTATAACTTTCTGTGTCCTGGTGTCTTGCAACTGTAAATATAGTTTTCCAGTGGCATTTTGTTTTTCAACGTCAGAAGAGACCCTAATTGAGAAAATGAATATCCTCTTTCTGAGCTTTTCTGAATTGAAATGTGGTTGTTTTACTTCGCTGACACTTCCCAGCCCCACGGCTCTGTGCATTGCCAAAACACTATTTAGATTTTTCAGTTAATAAACTCTGTAGGAGGCACATTAGGAAGCAGTTTAACCCGGCGCTCTTTTGTGAGAGCCCGGTGCATGATGAACACATCACAGTGCAAACTGGCCTTCACTTCCACGTAGCCCACTGGGGGAACAAGGCAAATGGAGTCGGTTATAGCCAGAGAGCAAGCGAGGTATCCCTTCCTGTAGGCAAACTGCTACAACTAGGGGCATGGTGCACACGCTATCCTCTATCTATGTAGGTCAGCTTTTGAAAGAACGATGGAGCCCAGCGACTGGCCAAAAGCATGTATGCTAGAGGAAACAGCCTACACTTCCTGCAACTGAAGCCTTAGTTCTATTGTAGACATTGAGAGATGTGTACCAGAGCAGAGTTTCATCTAATTAGACTATTTTAAGTAACGGCGTATTCCTTAATTGAACTGAATGTTACCAAAAGAAATTAGATTAAATGAGCTCCCAATTGGAGTTCGGTAGCAAAATATAGTCCTATTTTTTTTGCTCTAGTTGAAGATGTCAAATCATCAGTTTGAACGTATACCTACAGAGCAATGACAGCTTACTGTTTCTTAGTGCGATGTCATTTCTAAAGACTGTTTTCACTGATTTCATGCTAAAATGGGACAAAGACATGGCACTTGTTTCATTTTTGCAGTGATGTGGTGTGTTCTGTTATTGCTCAGTATCTGCCCACACATAAGGAGCAGTAATACAATTATGTTATGGCTTGGCTAATGCCAGGGATACTGACCTCGGCCAGCAGTCGGGGGCGGGGGGAGAATCATAGGGTTTACAGTCCACAGAAGCTGCTTTTATGGGCTCATTCCTGAGTCTTCCATTGGTGGATTTAAAAACCGGGAGCCCTACACGTAAACTCTGGCTTAATACTAGTTACCTACAAAGTCAAGAGCGGTCGTTATTTGGAATTCTGGGCTTTTGATTGCAATGAAAATGGAACGTGAATACTCTTTCCATGTAAACTCGAGAGGAAAGATCGTTTGTGGACAGATATTACAGCTGTGATAACTTTTGAGTAAAGCAATATTAATCATAGTGTCTGTGGGATCTTCTTTGAATTTATTTCCCTTATTATATTGTAGTATGCATTGTTCTTTAATGTGGCAGACCGCGTCATGCCTAAAATACAGGACTTGCAAGCACACTGAGATGGAGCCATTATTCCTCTTTTGATGAAAAATGTAAGAAGAAGAGGAAGCCGGAAGGAGGGGAAACAGGAGGGAGGAAGATGGAAGGGGAAGACGGGGACTGTGTAGGCAAGTTAGAGTGTCATAATTCATTAATTTTGTCTAACCTGCTAGAACTTCTATTGATTATCTCTCTGTCTATCTATCTATCTATCTATCTATCTATCTATCTATCTATCTATCTATCTTGATACTCTGTACATCATTTGTTTAATCAAAACTTCCTTGGGAGTTGTATGGGCTGGAACCTTATATAAGATGGATGATGAACTTATTTATTTAGACAAGAAAGCATAAAGCAAAAAAAATCATATAATTTGGGACACTAAATATGAAAGCATAAAAAACCTTTAATTGTAGTTATTTTGACTTTGTGAGATGTTTTAACGTCACCAATCCAGTTTTGTTTTTTTTTTCCAATCCCAGTTTTTAAGTGTGCCAAAAATTACACTTATGAGGTCTGCAGATATAGTATTTTTAACACAGCATATGTGGCCTAGTATTCTGAAATTTTATTGTATATTTTGACAGTTACTGGATGATAATACTAAGGAGACTTGATAGTTTGCTTGGGTATAAAATCTAGAGTAATATTTAATATCTACTTGAATATGTAGTGTAGGGCTGAAATTATCTTTGTGATGTGCTTGCAAAGAGGTTAAGAACAAGATAGCAGTAAAAATAAAATTGAAACAAGAGGAAGTAAGGAAGTTGATGCTGCTTTGGTGTATGGGCTATTTGTGGTCTTTCCACAGTATTTTGTACATGTGATGGGTTCGGTTCAGTAGGGATAGCCTAGGATGCTGGAGGAGAGAGATGTGTTTGGGTGCCTAGGCTTTTCATAGCCTGCCCCACAGCCCCTCTCCACTGCCTTCACTCCTTGCTCATCCCTGCCCTGGATACTGTCCTGCCCATTCTCATTCTTCATCTGAGCGTGTGATGGCTGTGTTCCCTGCTCTCAGCCCTCCTCCTTTGCAGGCCTTTGACTCGATGGCTATGGCTGCCATGTTCCCCTTCCTGTTAACATCATCACATAATCCTACTAACCTATCCATTCTTCCTGAAGGGCCCTGGTTGTATTTTATGGCTAATTAGAACTGAGGTACTTGCTTACTTTTTCTCAACGCCCACCCCTAGTCCCTACCCACCCCAAAACCACAGTCATAATTTAATGGGCAGAGAAACCCAGCTGGGGTGCCATAGAGGAAAAGTGACTGTGACTATTTTTTCTAGGCCATTGTCTTGCTCCTACTACCCAATAAGCTTAGAGTTTAGAGACTTACTCCATGGAGCTCATCCCCCAGCAAGAAAGCTTCTGTTGCACTTCAGAGCAGTGTAAAAATGAGACTGTGGCCAGGCAGTGGTGGCGCACACCTTTAATTCCTACACTTGGAAAGCAGAGGCAGGTGATATCTGAGTTCAAGGCCAGCCTGGTCTACAGAGTGAGTTCTAGGACAGCCAGGGCTATACGGAGAAGCCCTGTCTCAGAAAAATAAAATAAAACCTGAGACTGTGGCCCCCAGTTGGCACATATAGTAAGTTAAGCATGTTACTCTTCCAGAGACAACACGCTTATCATTTGCATATATTTCTATAAGAACACCTACAAAAAACTAAAATGGGAAGAATGAGCCGCGCAGCATTTATGAATTAATCACATCACATTTAAGTGTTTCCAAGAAGTTCTATGTAGGACTTGTGTTTCATGTCCCAATGAATATGATCTATTGGTCATCATAAGTTGATTAAACACTTTTGCTTAGACCAAAACTCATGCAACCCAATCCTAGAGTCTATACTTGTAAGGAAAGAAAGACTGACTGCCGTGCATCATCGCCATGGATACTGGAACCTCAACCACCCCAACCACAGTTGTTACCTGCAAGAAGCTTCCATTTGAAGTGTCTAGACACAATGCTTGTTTATGTTGTTTATTTAAACTGAATGTTTAATTTTTTTCACAGTTGTAAGGATGCCATGCTTTTTGTTGTATTTGTTGTTGAGTTGTTGACTTCTTCAGTTCTCCGGATGTGTGCTTTTCTGACTCAGTGGCCCCTGGTTTGCTCTGGTCCATAGTGATTTGCTTTAGGGGAAGGAACCTGGCTGGCATGCCAAATGATGTGGCTCACATCTGTTCTAATGAACTTGAACAGTTTGGTTCTAATCCTTCTATGCCAAGTTTTGTTCTGAAGAGCAATTTCTTTTTAAAAGCAGTTGAATTATAGACTGCTTAGAAATGTGGTTTGTAATGGAAGTGCCAACAGCCTGTTAATTGGAGCAGCACTTCCATCATGCTTGGCCATGCGCAGTCTGCATTGACCTGCATGAACTTCGCCTGGTTCTAGCATGTGTTTCCCTAGCGCCTTGCTGTTGGGAACAGGGGCATCATAACACTGTTTGCTTGGACACTCAAGTTAGCAGAATAGGGAGGGGCAAGGCCCTCCCAGGAAGAAACTTCTCTTCTTCATGATGGAGGGAGCAGAATTTCCCCCATTGCGCCTCAGTTTGATCTCTTAAGAGTTTGCCTGACTTGATGAAAAAGTTCTGAGACAATTTTTGAAATCAGCTTTTAGTTTCCATTTCACTCAGGAAAAATCATCTCTGCTGCGTATTTACAATGCCAGACGTCACGACACCCATGCCACTATGCACTATTTCTCTTATCCATTTTGTTTTTTTACCGAAAAGTTTTAAGTGGGTCTGCTTTAGCCAAGTGTCTGTTGTTTCTTCTCACCTTCAAGTTGTGACCTTTTATAAAATCTGTATTTAAAGGATTTCTAATAAAACAAAGGCATGCTTAACTGTTGAGAACCTTTACCAGTGTCCAGGGAAAATGTGAAATGTTTGGAGAAACCAAGTGTATTCACAAGCTCCATGTGTCTGCCCATGATAGTAATGAAATAAGCTTCCGTATCAAATGTCCTTCGAATGAGGTCATGAATGCCGCCGTCAGCATTGTCTTCACCAGAGAAATTGTGAGTGCACAGTATTTGTGTAATGTATGTATCTGGGTTTGTGAGTGTGTTTCTGTTCGTGAGTGTGTTTCTCTCATGGTCCTCAATCTGTTTCTGACCATAAATATATGGGAGACTTTATTCTCACTGACCGACTCCATCAATCAATGTGTACAAGAACAGCAACTAAGGAAGTCATCACAGCTACTAGGAATCCCCAGTGATTACTCCATTTTAAGAAACTTAGCCATATTTCAGAGGGGAAGATGCTTTGGGACTTTAATTGGACATGTGCTATAATCTAGTAGTATAGAGAATTAGTTCTTTCTGAGGAGAACTTTAGGTCTTTCTCAAGAAAAGACTTTTTCTTTTCTTTCTTTCTTTCTTCTTTTTTTTTGATAGTTTGGGATGAGACCTCATAATAAGCCTGTTTCATTTGCCTCTAAGTAAAATAAACCCAACCCTGAGAGGTTGTGACTCCCTCCAGCTCTGCTTGTCCTTGTCCAGAGAAACCTAACTTTGTTCTGAAACTGGCTCAAAGTTGTGATACTAACACTTTGTGCCTTGTTCTTTCATGTGTCCAGGATCTCCTGAGCCTCGTGTTAATTAGAAGCCAGTAAGAATGGGTTCTTTTGTGACCCTTTGGTAAAGAGATTGAGTGGTTAGAAGAAGAGTATGCTGTAACAAACACTGTGCTGGGCTCCTTTCTGCTTCTCCTACCCTAATAGGGCTGTTCTAAAAACTTTCACACTGGTGAATCTTTTGGATGTTAGTGAAAGAGATAAAATCTTTGGAGGGCAAAAGAGAAAGGGGGAAAGGTGGGATCTGCCTAGGTGTGGCTTGTGATCCCTTTTCTGAAACATTAGTAAGTCTCTCTGGGAAAGTTTTCTTTTTTTCTTCTCCGCAGTCAGAAGCCTGGTACCTAACGAGAAAGATGCTAGATATGGGGTCAGGTGCCTGATCTGCAATGTTAGAAGATAGGATAAAAGTTTAGAACAACCCACGAGGAGAGCCCCTGACTTCAAGGAATCAAGGCCACCTCTCTGCTCTTTCTTTGGATATACAAGTCAGATACTTGCGATATTATATGAATAATGAATTAGTGAATGGCTCAGCTGGGTCTACAGAAACTGCAGTCAACATTAGAAGACTGTGCCGCCTGATCTCCTTAAGTCTTTAACTCAACGAAATGGTTGACATAGAGAGAGTTGGGGAAGCTTTGCAGGCATTGGTATCTTGTCAGCATGGTAAATACCAGTTCTTTTTGAAGTCAGTACTCCATAGCCTAAAATGCCAGTAGCAATTGCATAAAGAAAAATGTTAATAATAAAGAGGCAAGATAACCTTTCAACAAAAGTATATTTTATCATTTGGCAGATGCAGTCATGAACATTAATCATGGAAACCTGCAGATAGTAAAAGCTTAATATCAAAGCTAATGATTTATTTTATGTTAATGACTTTCTGCTCAGGCATAAAAGACTGCTCGTAATGGACTCTCAGAGCTGTGCTCGGTTACTAAGGCTAATGGCATAATCTTTCCTCTCCCAAAATTAAGCTTTTGAAATAAATTATGCTGTTATTTTTCAAGGTAACTCTAAAAAATTTACTGCAAAACCAATCTTTTAAGAACTGCTTAAAGTAATCAAAAGAAGGCGGGGGAAATCCCAGCATAGCTTTTCCAGCTTGTGAAGAGTTTTCCTTAATGGCAATACTAGGGAATTTTAGAGTGAGGCTTGTGCAGCACACCCTGCCTTTTGGGGAGTGCATCTCATACCACAATGGAACGTGCTTTTCTCGTCCATTACCAACCCATAATGAGCCAAGTGGAGCTAAGACACTGGGATATTTCACTGAGACATTTTGAAAATCATGTTTACAATTAGTTATAACCAGCATTATATTTCAATAAGAGATAATTTGCCTGTTAAAGTTCACATAATGTGCTAATCATGTCTGGTGGTTAATAAAGGCCTCCTACTCACTCCCCTGGTGGCTATAAAAGGCTATTATATTCGTGGTAGCAGTTCAGGTACAGCTGCTGCGTGTTAATAATGCATCATTGTCCCGCTAATCAACACAGCAAAGGTCAGCACCCCTAAGCACCTAAACCACCTAGGCTCTTTCCAAAATATTTATTAAGACCTTCACAGTGCATCTGTTCATTTTCCATAGCCTCTAGTCAGTTAATTCCACTCCAAGCTACTTGTGTGATAAAGGTTTTGTACCCTAAGCTGGGTCGGAGAAGAGATTAATATATATTCATACTAATCTCCCACAAAATGTTTCCATTTCCGCATTCATTTACTGAACTAGTGTCCAATGGTAACAGCTCTGAGCCCCTTTGTAATTATGAATTACAATGCAGGAAGAGTGAAACCTTGCATGTTATTTAAGGAGACGTTTAAGAGTAAAACAGCTTTTATGTAACCAGAATTAATTTAAGTACTCGGAGTAAATCAGGCAAGGGGAGGAGATATTAATAATCTAAAGAGAAATTAATTAATGTTGGTCTGTAGACCTGAGGCAGTAGTGAAATATTGTTTTCTTAATTGCTCTTTTGGCATAGGGAAACAACACTAGTAAAAACTTACTAAGCCATCTTTTCTGCATACAAAGATTATATTCACAGGGGATTTTCATTTTACTGGAAAACATTGCAAATCAGTAAGCCAGCATTTATCTGCATTGAAATTAGGCAAACAACAACAATTCATAGGCATGGGGATAGTCTAATTGTCTCTCTGGCCCCTGTCCGTGGAAGGTAACTCTTGTTTTCATGTCCTTTGAGAGAACACAAAGTGTTAAGTGAAAAAGACCTTGTTTTTTTCCTATTGCATTTGTATTTTCTGGCTTTTGTTATTCATTTTTATAACTTTGAGTGTGAGTGAATATCTGTATGAGAGATAGAGAGAGAGGGGGAGAGAGAGAGAGAGAGAGAGAGAGAGAGAGAGAGCTTTGAACATTTTTCAGAGGAGAAAAAGAAAACAAAACTTTTCCCATCATCAAGACTGTGAGTGGGAGGAGCTTTCGTGGGGGAAACCTAGTGTACAATGGTGCATTTGTCATGCTCTAAATATATAATGCCTAAAATCAAATATGTACAGGCACAGTTGTGATCTATGAAGTCCCTGGCCCAGTGCCATTGTTTGTAGTCTCTACGGTTGTCATACATTGTTCTTTGCACATCATACCCTTACAGCAGAATTTGACACAATTTCCAGCTCTCAGCCCTGCACCATTTTCCTTGCACAGGATAAGTGAGTTTGACAGGGTGTGTTGAGGACAACCCTGGCAAGCAATTGATATTTTGAAGTGGCAAGCGTTTCAGCAGCTGCCTGCTAGTGAAAAGAGAACGATAAGATATACTGTATTGTTAGTTCCAGGGAAAGCATTAAGGTTTAAGCTCTGCAGAAATGTACACATTATTCGCCAGTGGTCGAGCAAGTCTTTTATGTTGGGAGAGCTTAGCGGCCTGGCTGGTGTGAACTACAATGACATTGGTCAGTAAATGAATAGGAGTACTTTGAATTTGAACTGCTGCCAATTTTGCACCAACAAAGGAACTGACAAAAGAATGATTTTATGTGAAATGCAAAGCACACACAATGTTTGGGGGGTGGGGGGTGGGGACAAAGACAGCAAGAGCAGGAGAAAAGAAAATCCACACTAAAAATATTCCCTAACATATACTTGCAAGGAGGCCAAATAGTTAAGACACATCTATTTTTCATGGCTCATCAGCTCAAACCTAAGCTGTTTAAAAACCTGTTGTATATACATAGGCTTTCAGCATGCGATCCTATGGGATGGAGAGTGTTTCTCTAAACATCTCACTGAGCCCTGCAGGCCTGTTGGCAGAGTATCAGAGTCACCCCACTGCTGGAGCCCCCAGTTCTCTGTCTCTCTCTGGGAGTGGGAAATTGTACTTTAATCAGTGATGGCACTTTCAGGGTGTAATGTTCATTAGCAAGGCAATTTGTCATGACTGTTAATGGTCAGGATGTAAGCGTCCTCTCACTTACGGGGCCTCATAAGTAAGGAGGCAAATATTTCAACATCCGATAGTATTAACTGGTTTCAAATCTGTAATCAAGGCTAGTTGCTCACAACAGACACAGCAGCAGACTAGCAAGCGTCCTGCATTCAATTTTCCTGCATCACTTTATGGACTTGGGGCTTTAAAGCGCACTAATGTACTGTTAGGAAGGACACAGTCTTGGGTTCAGTGTTCAACAGAAGCTAACTTACAAGCAGAGTTTTCTCCAGGTTCATCTGGAAAGGATTTATGTTCATAGCATTTTCTGTAGAGCTTTGTAAATTGAGGATTTTGATGGCTACAGTATTTCTCACCTGCTACATCTTCTCGTGATTACAACAGTTTGTTCCCCATTGGTTGATAGACTGGACGGTCACTTTGCGTGTGGCTGTAGAGTCCTCATCTATTTCGAAAATTCTCAAGTTCAACTGCAAACCCTCCATCATGAAGTAGAAATGGGAGAGGGTTTACTTTAGTAGCCTGCTCTGTAGGATCATTGCTTGTAGGTCTCAACAGGGGAAAAGGGTTTTAAAGAGACCCCAGGTGTGAAGGCTAGCCTTTTTTTTTTTTTTAAGCACAGTTTCTATTTTCTAGATATGACATCACATAGCTTTCCAGATGCAATCTTGTTGACGTTTTCATTTTTAATGAAAGAGTCTGGCCCTTGAAGCCTAATGGTTTCTCAGAACAGCACCCGTTCTTGCTGGTAAGCAGAGCTGCTACTGTCTGAGCTCCTGCGGAGCAGTCCACGGGTACGCTTCGCTGAGCCTTGTCAGAAAGGCTTTCCTCATGACTGACAGCCGGCAGGAATGTGAATGGCGATTTTAATTGCGTATCATGTGTGCATATCAGAGTGAGTGAATTCAGAACTGTGCTTTGCTCCCTATCTCTGTAGGTCAGCCATGCCAAAAACAGTGCTGTTTGATGTGCAGTTTCTAAAGGATAAAGGTGTGTGTGTGTGTGTGTGTGTGTGTGTGTGTGTGTATTGAAATCATGCTTTATTCATTTCTTAAGTGAAACACTTGTGTTCTCTTAGCTTCAGAGTTTGAAAGTAGAACAAAAATCTATTTCAAGATTTCTTTCTTTTACTCTGTACTTACAGTATGCTGGGATGATGTAAATTCTTCTTAGCTACAAGCTGGGGAAAGTCTGCCCAAACATATTTTTCTTATGGCACTCGCTCTGAGAAGTGTTTCCCTTGCACTGCGCTCACTAACCCTCCCTAACAACACTTTCAAAAGAAAGAAAAAAATCCTAAGTCGGTGGGAAAATGTACTGAGGTCAGTTACCTGACTAAAGCTTGTAGGTCTTCAGGATGGATAGATCTCGTAGGGAATGAGGTGGAGAAAAGACAGTGTATTCCTGAGACGTAGAGGGTTCATCGTGTGTCTGAGTTTAGTTTAAAAAGCAAAGTAATTCTTATTGTAAAGTGACATTAATAAGCATACCAGTGTTAATTTAAAAAAATCCCTCCTTGGGGCTGGGAGAGATGGCTCAGTGGTTAAGAGCACTGGCTCCTCTTCCTAGAGGACCCGAGTTCAGTTCCCAGCACCTACATGACAACTCCCAACTGTCTGAGACTTCATCCAGGGGATCTGATTACCTTCACACCAATGCACATCAAGTTAAATAAATCATTAAAAAAAAAAATCCCTCCTTGGCTGGTGAAATAAAAGCTAGTGGTATTTCCCATAAGCACTTCTTTGCCGAGACGCAGCAGTGTACCTATCATGTTGAACTTTCCCCAGTGTGTGTGATACGCATGTGATTTTAAATGGCGGTAAAATCTTCTTTGCAAGGCAATTTTAGCGACAATAACCCAGATGAATCAATAGTTGACTAACGTAAAGACAGAAGCGAATTTTATTTTTTATTGTTTATTTCTTGACACAGGAGCTTACTTTGTAGACCGGGCTGGCCTTGAACTCACAGAGATCTGCCTGCCTCTGCCTCTAATATGCTGGGATTCTTAACGAATGTGCCGCCTGCATCTTTCATTTGATGGATGTCGAAGTTTGGTACTTAGATAGTAGATTCAACACAGAGCTGCTTCTGTATTTTTTTGATTAGGCAAGAAAAAGGTCAGTGCCAGGGTCATGTTTAATATAACGGTAGTAATAAGGAGGGGGAGGAAAGAATGGGGACCTAGAAGCCTGAGGATGCCCCGAGGAGATGACTTCATTCTGGGCTCTGAAATGTTATGTCAACTTATTTTAAAACATACAAAATGGCCACTGATAATTAGGCCGTCCTGCACTCTGCTGTGGGGTGGTAGCTAAAGGGAGGCATTACTATGCCTTTAAAATGGCAAAGAAAACTCTGTTGTGTTTTAGATATTCCACTTTTTTTTACAGGGTGACATTTTTCTAATGTTCTAAAAGACTAATTCATACGTGTTCCTGAGAGCTCAGGAAAGGGTGAATATCTTATATGCATATATATATGGGGGAATATATTTTATCTGTAGATAGGTAGGTAGATAGATAGACATAGGTAGATAGATAGATAGATAGATAGATAGATAGATAGATAATATTGATAAAATTTATGAAGCAGAGATCATAGCAGTAAAAGTATTAAGGCCATTCCCATGTTGGCTCTTGCACTTATTGTCTGGTACTATTTCCACTATAAGCTCTGATGTTCAGGTTGGTCTGGTGCAGATCCCATATAAATGCTTGCACACAGGTGAAATGAAATATTTCAGTATAAGCAGGCTTTTTATATGGAGTGCACCTGTTTTATAGCTTTGGTCTTGGTAACAAGCCAGCTTTGTCTTCAATGTGCATGGGGCAAGAGAGAGGCTGAGGGATGAGAAAGATCTGGTCCCCGCCTGGTCTTGGTAGAACACAAATAACCATGACAGGATGACAGGATTGAGGCCTAACTGCTGTGACAGAGAACATGAAGTCATAGTGTGAGGGCCAGAAAAGAGGAAAGGAGTTGATGCCGGAGGATCCCCTGTGTCTGCTTAGAGGAGGCAGAACTTTAGTTGGCCTTAAATTTTGGGTGGCAAGAAGGAGGAGAGTTACCTCTGATTCTTTGGATCAATTTTTAGACTTCTGTTTTTCTAAGTGACATGAGTCAGGGGGTGCTGCTCAATGGTTGAGTACGGAGACTGGGGTGCAGAGAAAGGGGGATGCCGCTCCATGGCTGAGTATAGAGACTGGGGGATGCCACTCTGTGGCTGAGTGCAGAGACTGGGGATTGTCATTGAGTGGCTGAGTACATGCTTAGTCTGCCCAAAGTCAAGCTTTTGCAGCCAAACAAAGCTAATCAAACTAAACAAACAACTCTGAAGAAACCAAGTAGAACAAGCGTTGGGGTCTGGGAACACATGGTGTCATAGCTAGAGAACAGAGGAAAGCCTACTTCTTGTCTATGAAGTAAGTAAACCTTACATAAATGTTACTACTCGGCCTTTGTTCCCTGCTGGTAGGAAGAAAGTGGGAGGACCCAGGGAGTGACAGAATTCTGACCGTCGGAGAGATGCATCAGTGCCAACTATTCACACATCAGAATTGGTTCCCTAGTAAAAAGTTTAATGCTGTAGCAACTCTAATCAAAGCATGCTGAGCACTGAATATGAAGAAAGCCTTGGAGGTGTGAGATTCCGGGCTCTGGAAGGTAGGGCATATGATACGATAGCTTAAACTACTGGAATGAGGTCATGAATTGAGACTTCTGGATGGATAATTGTGTCTGGCTAAAAGGAAGGGCTTCCTGGAATGAGGCTCACTGGCAGAAGTGGGAGTGGTCAGGAGCACGTTGATCTAAACAGAAGGAGATAGGGAAGTTGGAATGGAAATCAAATGCTTATTGTCCATGTGGGTTCCTCTCTAAAATGTACTTACTAAGAATAGATGTGCACACATGTAATCTCACCCCTGGGAATGGACATGCACACCTGTGATCTCACCACTGGGCATGTGAAGGCAAAGTGATACTGTGCTCATGGCCAACATGGGATTGAATATTTTTTAAAAAAAGGACCCAATTCTTCCTTCTTGAGAGGGGTCACTGCTAGCCGAATGAGGGTGCCTTGGGGTAAGTTTTGACAACTTTCATAGCTATAGGTGGCTGTGTAATTTTAGAAGTTGTCTGCTTTAGTCAGAAGGAGAGTTATTTAATGCACTCTACAGCACTGTCTTCCATATGAGAGTAATCCAGATGTTGGTGACAATAAGTCTGCCTGGTGTAGTCTTCATAGCATATCAAATGAACAGGTTAACTAATAACCTGTTCTAATTATGTCATTATATTTACTGACATTTCTTAGCAGTGCTCACTTGAAAGCTCTTGCTCAGTGCTAACTACTAGTTAGTAATGGTAGCAAAAGCAGACAACGTATTAAAGTGTTCAAATTTGATCAGAACTCTCAATCAACATTTCTTTTTGTTTCTCAGAGTTTTCTGGTAGTTATTTGCCCAGTCTCAAATTTTTTAATCTGAAGTAGCTTAATGGGTGGGAGGGAATCTACATGTTGAGGGGTGGGAGTACGAAGGATGAACCTTTGGCTAGCATTGGGTCTTCTGAGAACTGTGTAGATTTGGGGCAGTGCTTGCATGCTAATCCATGGTAGAGCACTGGCCTAGGATTCTTTAGACCCCAGCCCTGGAGACGAAGTGGGTGTCATGTTATGCACTGCAGGGCGTCCATGTCTGTTTGCAGTAAATTAATACTCAATATCACTTAGAATTTAGTTAACTACTTTATTCTAGGAAGCTGCCTGATTCCTCAGCATAGCGTCTTCCTTCAAGAAATGAGTTTGAGAAACACAGGGTGACACGCTGGTCTTTTGTAGCTGTTATTAAAACTATTAGGTTGAAGGACCTGTGTGACTTCTGTTATATTTTCTCTCCAAAGAAAAATGAAGTATTTCTTTCATCCTAGCCCTTTCCCTTACCACCACAAATTTTCTACTATGATTGGAAGACCAGCAAGTATGAAGAGGGAGGAAGTCAGATAGCTTGGATGTAGTTGGGAGAATAAAATGCCTTTGTCACAGAATGAACTGATGATGATGGTTGGTGATGAATAAAGATCTTTGAGTATACTCTTGTCTTGTTAGGTGCCAGTATAGGACATAACATGCTAAGAATTTGGAAAGTTCGAAGGAGAGCAATGTGAAGAAATCGAAGAGTAGTAGTGATTGTTTGGAGAAAACGTCAGACCACACTCTGTTCTGATGGCAGAGATATAGAGATACTGGCACCACACACACACACACACACACACACACACACACACACACGCACGCACGCGCGCGCGCGCGCGCGCACTAAACCTGGCTTCTTTTCACATCTTGCTCATTTAATTTGTAACATGACTGCCATTATTTTCATGTGTTTTTTTTAAGCTATTGCTTCCATGCCTTTCTCTAGACTCTCTCCTACCTAGTCAAGGCTCTATTCTCTCCCATCCTCTTCATCATAAGGATACACTTACATAGACCTTGTACTATTGGGAAGACAGAAGCTCTGGCTTGATATGTGACATGGGTAGACTCCAAGTGTGTACATGGAGGATTTCCCAGGTACTATTATCCCTATTTCTGGAACTTACCATTAAGTCAACGTCCTCCCCTTTGGTGTTTTAAGCCCCTATACCTCAGTAGGCCCTCATCTGTTTTTTTGTAGAGCTAGTCTGTAGATAAGCAGATGTATATGACTAACATAAATTACCTCCTAAAACATGAATGTTTTGTTCCCAAGCACTCATGATAGACCAATGATAATTTTAGATTTTTGTCTATACCTAAATCAGGATGACTCTTTCATACTTAAAATATTTCAAACTATTGTCTAAAATGGGAGGCTGGAAGAATGTACATTGTGTACTGATTATGGAATTTATTATAGAATTTATTTCTGAGTTCCCATTGAAATGGAACAAAACTGGATGACAGTGAGAAACAGAATCCATTTACCTGATTCCCAGGATGAATTTTTGGCTTTGGGAACCTGTGGCACAGGGCTGGTTTGGTCTTACTTCTGGTAAATGGGATATTGTTTGTAGACATGGTGAGGCATCACCTACTGACAGGGTGTGTTCTGGTGAATGGGTTGATATTTGTAGACATGGTCCAGCATCACCTAGTGACAGGGTGTGTTCTGGTAAATGGGATATTGTTTGTAGACATGGTGAGGCATCACCTACTGACAGGGTGTGTTCTGGTGAATGGGTTGATATTTGTAGACATGGTCCAGCATCACCTAGTGATGGAGTGTGTTCTGGTGAATGGGATGTTGTTTGTAGACATGGTCAAGCATCACCTAGTAATGGGATGTGTTCTGGTGAATGGGATGTTGTTTGTAGACATGGTCCAGCATCGCCTAGTGATGGGGTGTGTTCTGAAAGTTACATACTCAGGAGATCTCACCTGTAATCATTGAAGAGTGTACTTAGCACAGCTGTATCACCCAGTGATAATATCTTAAGGGACCATTATGTTTGTAGCCTGTCATTGACAGAAAGATGCCTATTTGTATACATCTCTATTAGTCATTTACTCACTAAATATTGTCTGATAGGTTATGTGCCAAGAATTGTGCGAAAACTATTGTGCACTTGTAGAAATGATACACTTAGATATTATTTAGATGATTCTACTGAAGATGAGAGTGAACCAAAAATGGAAGAGATGCTTTTAATATTCCCCATGAGTTCTGTGACTACTGAATGTGGCGTGTACCCATGTTCATCCACATGTATCTCTTTCCTCGTCTCTCTTTGTTTCTGTAGTCCAGCTGGGAGGACAGGGAGCAGAAGCAGCAGTCCCTGTCCTTCTAAAGTCCTGCCTGGAAAGCAGGAACGCCTGTGGGATAATGTGTCTTGGTAACATAAGCCCATAGTGATTGTTTTTGAACTAGCCAAGGGAATAAATTTTTAAAAATTGAAATTCTAGTCACACAAATATTTAAGTCTTTTGAAATTTGAAACAGGTATCATTCAAAAATAAAGAATGGGGTGTGTACTCAGTTTTTCCTTTGATGCTTCCATGGGCTGAAATCAGTTGCTTAACATGAGCCAATGCCGTTTTATTTTGGAAGCCATTCACAAGTTAACGATGTTTATAAAATGGCAACATAATCACCATTCATTGTGTTCAAGTTCATCATAATATATTTCAAAAGGTGCACACCACTGCCCAGTTTAAAGTGATTATTTCTGATAAAGTCTCTGAGTTCTGTGAGGCAAGCATTGCAGGCTTCTAAAATAATTCTGTGGATCTCATGTTTTCTTACCATCTCATTCCTCACCCTAATATGGTATGGAAGCAGACTGCAATTACACTTTCACAATTACTTTATTATACGGCTGAAATCTACTCCTGAAGCTCTTATTACCTTTTCCAAATACCATTTGCACAGACCTGCTGATGGCTGTCAGCAGTGCCTCCTCGGGACAATCAGCCATTCTTGGTGGGCTGTGCTTAAATTCGGAACAACACAGATAGAGAGCGCCGCTCTCTCCTTGCGGAAGAATTTTTAATGCTCAAGCATTTGCAATAATTCAAAGGACTTCATTACTGTGGCATGCAGAACCAGGCCCCTGTGTCTTAGGATGTTGGGTCTTTATTTGTGATCTTTGTTGAAGAGGAACAAATGAAAACAGCATAATATTAACAGTGTGCTTTTGTGTCTGTAGCAACCTGAGAATTGCTAGGCCACTGTTTCTGAGCATTTTTCCCCTAAAAAGAGGTCGTTTTAAGATTTCCTACTTCACATAATTTGCTCCAAAGCTCCTCTATTCTTCATAATTGCATTTCACAGGGGGAAAAGATAAAAATTCCACATCAGGTCTTTAAATGGAAGTGGAAATACCATAGATTCTAAAACAGAATACACTTGCATTTAATAACAAACATGAAAACCTTTCTTTTGTATTTCAAAGAGACGGGTTTGCATGGTTTTTGTTTGTTTGTTTCTGTCCAAGTCTTCTAGAATCTTTCAAAAGAAGGTTTGGCTTACTTAAGAACCACATGGAAGAGTCCCTTCCTTCTTCAGTGCTGTTTTTCCTTCTCTGTTTTATTTCAGTGCCAAACTCTGCTCACGTTAAACCGCCTGCACATTAGAGCATTCTTCCATAAAGTTATAGCATTTAAAATACAAATAATGGGAAATTACTAGAATGCAGTCACCTTATATGATTTCTCATTGTTTAATATTAGCATTGCGTTCTTTGAAAAATGAGAAAACATTGAGCAAATGCACATACTTTACTTTTGAATATTCTTATAAGTCTAGAATGTCAAATGTCCAGAAATATACAGACAATCAATAGAGACCCTCAAGTTTTTTCAGAGTGCTTAACTATCTAATATCCTTTAAAAATATCATAATTGTGAACTTATTTAGTTCCAGGTCATCTGTTGTCTTCCTGGCATACTCCCAGGTCATTCTGACTGGTGTCAACAATACAGAAGATGACCAAACTACAGCAGATGACCAAACAACTGTCCCCCATTTGTATCTCCAAGTGATGTGATGACGCCAGTGGAATCCTAGGGCCTGAGAACCAATGATCGAGCTAAACAATCAGGTTAAGTTACTTAATTCTCCTCTTCCTTTTCTCAAAAACATTAAGTGTGACCACCTCAGGATTATTTAATAAAAAAAAAAACGAGAGAATCTACTGCTTCATTAAAGAGTAGACGCCATAGTGCCAAGAGGTTGTGATAGTAAAAGCAGCCAGTATTATTTCTATATAGGCACCAAATTGAACAACGAACCTTGTCTTTTAATTCATATTATAAGGAGATACTCCATCACTTCTGTTGTATTTGGTACAATGAGCAATAAGCATAGCAGAGCAAATTTCTATGACACAACACTTTCTTAGCACAGGCTGACAGTGATCCCCACCGTTCTGCCATAGCACTGCTAACAGAAACTGCATTGTTTGGGTTGGGATATACCCGAACCGTGTTGCCAAAGGCAACTTGAGTTTACTGGTGACAAATGAAAATGCATTTCCTTAAGGTATCATTGTAGTAAGAGGCCAAGTTATGAGTTGGAAGTTGGAAAAGGAATCTGGGTCTCAGGAGACCAGAGTGCTGCTGGACCACAGGTATTTAGAGGATCCAGAGAGTTGGGAAGGACCCAGCGATTTTACAAGACTTAAGAACAAGCCAAGAAACAGATTGTCTCTTCCCTGGTAGATTTACTGACACCATTACTAGGGTTCTTTGCTGTCATAGATCCCAGAATTTCTGACTCTCTGTTAAGTGGGAGACATAGACACTTTCAAACTCACCTGCTCACTGTTTCTTTCATAAATGACAGACAGCATCAGGATTCAAGGAGGCAGAGTTCTTGACTTCAACAAGTTATTGGATTGAAAAAAAAGATTTTATTGGAAAAACAAAAAATGCAGAGACAACAACAGTGAAGAAAATTCAATCTTACTCCAGCTATGCAGTTAGCTCTGCAGCATTTTGGTTCACACATACAAGTGGCTATTCTAGAAACTCTAACATGTTCTTGGAAAAAAAAAATTGCTTTTTTAGTAAGTTTACTAAGTGTCAGAAAGCAGAGAAAGGAACCTCGCATAGTTTCCTTGTCTACACAGTCCAAGTTGGTGGCCCATTCTCTCAGGCACTCATGGGGCCACAGCTTTGGATGTTTCAACTCAGCTGTCCCTTTCCGCTCCAGCTCATTGTGGCGCCTACACGTTTTACCTTAGCAGCATCAAGGTCCCATCTCCTTCCCCTGACTAGGTAGTGCCAGGCCAAATCTAGCCGCTAAAGCAAAGGCAAATGATGTGTTTTGATCAAAATTTAAAAACACATTCATGAAGGATTGTGAATATGCTTTGGCAGACTGGTTCAGCAGCAACCTGTTTAGATATTACCAAAGAAAACTTTTATGTAAAAGATACAAGAAATATAATATTAATGTCACATATTTATAAACCATCATGTTTACATATTCTGCAACTTTGAAAGTAGCTTACTTTCAATCCCCCAAGAAAGCTTTGGAGATTTCTTTGCCATCTTATCTAAACTATTTGATCAGAAATGCTGGGATTTGTTATATCAACATAAACATCCTAGTAAATGCCTGTTGCCTTTTGAGTTTAAATGATACACCAATTTTCTACCATATCTGCTATAGGCAGTGACATGCATAAGAAAAACTAGTAAATCTCAGGGCAACTGTTGCATCAGGCAGGCTTCTGAGCCAGTTTGTGAAGGGCATCCTCTCTGGATACAGGACAGGAAAGGAAGGGAGTGGCTTCACCTGGCATTGGCTGTGCTTCTTCAGCAGCTACCCCGAGGTAATCTAAGGTCTGCAAGATGACAGAAAGGCTTACCCCCTGTGCACCTCTGTACCTCTAGCGACCTTTCGTTTTCTCCAAGACTGCCGGAAATGATCTGTTAACCATGGTCGGCCGAAGCAGGACTCACAACAGCTTTGTTGTGGATTTCTGGGTTGAGTTTCAGGCTCTTACCTAAATTAGAGACTCACAATTGATGTGTGCCACGAGGTTTTAAGAACCGCTTCTGAGCTATGACAGTACTACCTGTTGAGGACATCAGAGGGAGCTGCCTTCCACCTTGGGGATGAGATAGACCCTGTCTCCACATGGCACGTTTAGCTTGGGTTTGAGGGTAGTCAAAAGTCAACTGCCACAGTGTGAAGTTGAGGTGGGTGGGTATCTCTTAATGTGTCAGAAATGGAGTCCGCACTGTTCAAATTGGTGCTGATATTACTGGGAATGCTACTCGGTGTTTAAAAATTAAACTAATCATAGTCATTTTTTGAAGCATGTTTGTCTGTCTTACCAGGTGATAGAAAAGTGTGAGAGAGACATCACTAGTCACCATTCGCCTTCTACTTTTCCTTAGGAATTTGTTAATGAACAATTATCCCTTCATTGTCATTGGCCACTTACATGTCCAGTGTGTCTGTGCAAGTATTTGAAATACCATTACCAAGTTGGGGGAGAAAGGGTTTACTTGGCTTCCACTTCCACTTCACAGTTCACCATCAAAGGCCCTTAGGACAGGGACGCAAACAGGGCAGAAATCTGAAGCAGGAGCTGATACAGAGGCCATGGAGGATGCTGCTAACTGGCTTGTTCCCAATGGCTACCTCAGCCTACTTGTTTATAGAACCCAGGACTACCAGCCCAAGAAGGAACCACCCAAAATGAGCTGGGTCCTCCCATCAACCACTAATTAGTAAAATGCTCTGCAGGTTTGCCTACAACCCAATCTTATGGAAGCATTTTCTCAATTGAGGATCCCTTCTTTCTGAAGATTCTAGCTTTTGTCAAGTTGACATAAAACTAGCCAGCTCACCATTTTGGGAGAATTGAATGCCTACGCAATTAACAATGATAATGTGTTTTATGAAAGTCACTTGAAGTTCTTGAATGTTAGAAATCTCAGGTGTGATTTTCTTTTAATGTGCTGGAATGTGGTTAAACTATATTGATCTGAATTTGTTTATATATTTGTGGAAAGCCACCACCCCCAACACACAGCTTTTTAAGAAAATATTTTCTCGTCTGTGTGTGTGTGTGTGTGTGTGTAGTTTCAAAGCCAAATTATACCCTAAAATAATTACTTCTGTGTTTAATTCAACACAAAATAATGATAATGCAACTATAGAAGATGATTCAATATAGTTCCTGTCCTCGGTCGACAAAATAAATTTGAATAATAGCAGCAAGCATTCAGCTTCATCTATGACATTGTCTTGCAATACAGTCTAATTGTGGCCTTTGGGTGTCTCTAGTAAAGACTGTGGCATCCGCCAGACGTAAGACTGATGAGGTATCCTTTCTGCATAAAGCGAATGGAAAGTGACTAGAAGGCATGATGAAGCTGTCTTCATGAAATGTAGACATTCTAGAAAGGTAAAGCTCCTTCGGGCTTAGCTGACTTTAAGGACCAGGATTCATTCTTCAAAAATGTCAAGTCCAGATACTTCTAAAGTTCTTCTACACAACTCAGGGCCACGCCTGGCTTGCAGTTCTTAACTAAGGCTGGGGGTCATTCAGAGAAAGAGATTTCCTCACATGCCTCAAAACCCCGAGCTTGATCTCCAGCATGGCAAATAAATTAAAAAATAGGATGTTTTTCCAAGTTAAATATCAGTAGTCATGATAATATAACAAATATCATAGTGAAACCAGTAGCATAAAAGTTTCAAATCCAATGATTAAGGGGTACTTATATACTACTCTAATAGCATTTTATAATATTGATATGTAATATAGAGTATAAATTATAAAACATCATAAGACTACACTTTCATAATGTTATACTATAAACTAATTGGAAAATTAGAGCTTTATCTAACTATACTACATTTGGTAATATTTAATATTTTTAGGAACGACCAGTTAAAGGTTGAGACATTCCTACTCTTCCCTTTAATTTTACCTAGAGAATAATATCTACGGTAAATTCAGAGCACACACTGTCCTTTCTATTTTAAACATAGATATTTGTTATTGAGATATTCTTAATGTTCATCTAGTTTTACAAAGTATGTAAAACATGCAGTTTCAACCATGTTAGAACAATATAGATGATTTTCTTTTGGTTTTGCTTTACAGTAAGTAATCATTAAAAATCTTGTTCATTTGCTGGATTGGAATAATAGCGCCAATACTTTTGATATTTTGTTGTTGTAGTTTTTGTTTAGCGGGACAAGTCAATAGGCACAGAAAATGATGTGATGTCAACTATGGGAAACCATGTGTTGGTCCTTACAAACACAAGTGAAACTTGACTGGTCTACCATTGATCCCTACTGAGTTATTTTTAAAGGGTTAAATGACAGTTGTTCGTGTTAGTACATGCTTCGAATCTCAACGATTGAATAGGTGCACTGAGGCAGAAGAATTGCTATGAGCTCAAAGCCAGCTTGGACTGCTTAGTTAATCCAAGGCTTGCCAGAGCTTCATAGCAAGACTGCCTCAAACATAAAGCTGAATCATTGGGGGGAAAGTTACGACTCATAGCTACACACTCCACCTAGCCAGTAACTCCAGGACTGAATTGTGACCATACATGCAGAAGCAAGATCTTGTATGAAAAGCAAGCAAGTTCTGGTTGCAAGCCAATCACAGCAGAAAAGTCTGTGAGGAGAACAAACGGATTTAAAGCAAACTGTCTAAACAGGTTTCTCCGTGATGAAAATTTATATAATTAAATATTTAATTTTTTGTTCTGACTGAAGAAAAATGTGTATTGGAGTATCACAATCCACCAGCCTTGGATCAAGGCTTTCCTGGAAAATAAAATAATTCAAATAAAAATAATGAACTACTATCTGAGCTAGCTCCCCACTCCTGGGTACTTAGCTAAGGCAGCCTCATCACCACAGGGCAGTACACCTGCTCCTCCGTGCTTACATTCTAGCGTGAAGAAAGCAGAAGACTCGCCCTCCATTAGGGCAGAGAAGTAGAGACAGATAATATGATAAGGACGTAGAAATGGCTGTAGACTCTGTCATGGCACTCATTGCCAGCCTAATGAAACTAACGAGCAAAGCATGAGTTTTCATGTTAGACCAAGGAGGATGAAGGAGCGAGATGAGAGACTGTGGCAAGCAGTGCCTTGGACCCCTTCTAGAGCCCTTACATGAGGAAAGGAAAAGCATGGTACCGTTCTTGGATGAATTAAGGCCTGAAATGCTGATTTGTGTTGTGTAGGGGAGACTTGAGGGTGAGAAGGCAGAACCTCCAGAGAAGGGTGGAGCAGAGCTCACGGGGTCAAAGCTGGGGAGACAAACTCGGGCCTCATTGAGGCTGGAGTGAGGCCACGTTCAGTGGATAAAAAGACACTGATGCTTTGAAAATGGCGGGAACCAAGGGAAAACAGAGGTGGAAGGTCCCATTGGCTTGGGGAACCCCCGAGCCAATGTCTCTCAGAAGTGACAGAATCACGGGCTGAAAGTTACACCATCGGGTGGGTTAGCTGCACTGAAGAGGTAGTGTTTGGCAATGTATGCTGGAGGTGAAAGACAGTTGCCAGCCAGGAACAGAATCAAGGCTCCGTGAGCAGTGCTAAAGAGACGTGGAGCTGTGAGTAGCTGGATTTCTTCCTGGAGAAGTTAGTTCTTGGCCTGAGAAAAAAAACGTATCTAATCTCCACCAGCATCCCGGACCGTGCGTTTATCTAGAGATATTTGTTAAAACCAGGTTCTGAGAGGTGGTGCATCCTCTGGTTTGCCTTTTCCTTTTCTCTCCGTGTGTGTGTGTGTGTGTGTGTGTGTGTGTGTGTGTGTGTGTGTATACACGTGCAAGTGTGTAGTAGGTATGTGCATGAGCTACAGCACATGTGTGAAGATCTAGACAACTTAGCAAAATCATTATCTCTGTCCCATGTGGTTTAGGGCTGACAGCAGTAAGGGTCTTTCCCTGCTGAGCCACCTCACTGCTCACTCTTCTAAATTTAAGTAGAGATGAAACCAAAGTAAACATTATATACAGATACATTAGATAGTGTCTGTTTTTTTTTTTTTTATCCTGCATTGAAAAATGAGAACATGAGTTCTAGGAAAAATCCTTATATTGGAACAAAACTTAAAGAGTCAAAGGACTAGCAAGTGTGATAGCAGAACAAACCTGTGATTCCAGCAACTGGGCGACAGAGGCGGGAGGATGAAGATTTTGAGGCCAGTCTAGGTTGCAAGGAGAAATAGCAGCTCAAATTTAAAAAAAAAAAATTATGGGACCATTATTATGCAGCTAATAATTTTAACTGAGTTACCAACTTCAGGACACTCTAGGTCTTGCTGGGACCATGAGTGCCTTGTTCTTAATAGGAGCTCCTAATGAGTTTATCCAGGGCAAATAAGTGGAGTTGTCATTAATTTGGTACACATTGCTCAGTCTCTTGGAATCATATGATATACTAGATTTTTACTGGGTTAGGGAAAGGTCTTGCTACCCATCCCTGAAGGATGCGTTGCTTGCTATGTAGCCGAGATTGGGCTTGAATTCTTGGCAATCCTCTTGCCTCAACTTCCTGAGTGTCAGAACTGCACTAGCACTAGTGACATGGTTGCCCAAAATGGACTCTGAGAACTCCGCCGGTTCTTGACTGTTGTGTGATCCGACAGAGTAGGTTTAGGAATAGTAATTTAGTATATGGCCCTCTGACACCGACAGTGTGATACATTGGTAGCCAGCATGTTAAGTCTTTGGAACTTCACTCTGATAGGCTGCTGCTGGAGAATTCTGATAGGACAGGCTTACGATCTCGGAATGGAGTACAGTATGAGTTCCCAGAACGTCTGGTTCAGTGGTTTAGGTGAAGTGGGCTTGTCTTTTTTCCTCTCAGGCCAGCACCTGGTGAAGGGAATCCTCTAGCTGCCTGTGAGGCTCAGAGGTTCTTCCCATCTTACAGCACTGTTAAATGAAGTAGGGACTGCACAGGGACTTGCAGGAATCCTAACTGTGCCAGACTGCTGTAGAGCCCAGCGAGTCAGGATGATGATCAAGCATCCCCCTGAGCTTGATACAGGTCCTAAAGTTAGAAATAATAATGGATGGAGCCATACCCCCAGGACATTCTCTGTTTCTGCATATCTCTCATATCCGCTTAAGCTCATGCACTATACACTGAGTTTGTAAGTTAAGCATGTATGTCAGACAGAGCTCTCTTGATAGATTTTTTTTACAAAGTGAGTTCAAAGGATTAAGGTTTAGGAAGACCTTGATTTTTGATTTATCAAAGAGTACTATTACAAATTCTTTTTTAGTTCTGTAGTTACTTTATCTTAAGGAAACTTGGATGCCAGAAGCTGCTTCATTGTCCACATAGGTTATAAGTACTGCATTTAATGGCTGCTGTTCAAGCAGCATTGTTTTCAGTTAATAAAGAGTCGTTTGTGTAGTCCATCCCTTGCAGTGTGTAAGGACCTACATGAAACAATGCATCGCCATGTCACTGACAGCACACGGTTCCCCAAATATTATCAGTTTGTTTTGATTTGCAAGAAGTGAGGTTCCATCTGTGAACACCCCAGCTTCCCTTGCAATGCGGCCACCTCATTTGCCAAATATGGGCCTGATCCTTTGTTCATGTTAATTGAAAAATGACATTCTTATCATATGTCTTTTTCTAATCATTACAATTCTTGTCCAAAGCCTAGCCAACTAAGAGGAGTGGCTGGGTAACACCCAGGGCTTGTTAATCTATTGTTACCAGGCCTCTGGTTAGTGAACCGAAGAGGAGCAACGATGTCCCAACTTTGCTTTTGATTCTGCACCTGAAGTGTGATGCTGGAGCAGTATAGTGATGAACTAGACACAGGTTTTGTGGGTTTAACTGCTTCAGGGCTTCTCTAATTTAACATGGCAGTTCAGAGGCTGAGGCCTGATTACAGTCCCATTGAAAATACAAATTTTTAGGACAACATCTCCCTCATATTCCTGCTTATCATCACAGGAGTATACAATAATGCAATTGATTAAGACAGTGAGCTACAATGAACTTTAGAGAGAGGAAAAAAAGCACCTTTAAAACTAAACCTGCCTTTAGAATAGACTACTGATGATGGCCAGAATTAAGGTAGAGCAACGGGCTCCATCTGTTTAATGTCTTATTCCTTCTCTTTTTTTGTGACCTTCTGAAAAGTGGTAAAAACACACATTAAAATAATTTATATTTGGTGTCAAGAATGTGTTTTTTATATATAATAGAGGTTTCCATCCCTTTGATTAAATTTATGTTTATATTTGACACATTCCTGAGATGCATAAATTCATGTGACAGAGAAAGTCCACACGCTCCCCAGCACCCAGGGCCAGGCTGAGCTGAATTTGGACACACGACATAAATAAAAGTGGTTTTATGTTTCACCTTCATCTGGTAGGTGAGCGCTCCACCTTTTCTTGTGAAACATAATCGGTTGTGACATGGCAAAATTAGATCCTGGCTATTTATTATCTTCTGAAATCAAACCCCATAACTGGGAAAGCATGTGGTTGGTCTGCCGGGGCAGGTTGCACACTGAGAGAGGAGGAGGGCCCTTCAGTCATCTAAGCTCAAGGTGATTTTCCTCACCATAGCCAGCCTTTTAATTAATTACCTTGAAAGATTGAGTAAATTATTATTTGAATACTTTATGGCATTCCATGTTAACATCTCAAGGACAAAGTGCTGGACTTTGCTCTTCAACAATGCTTCCTCTGTCAGAATATATCTTGGAAATTTATGTACTTTGCAGCCGAGTAACAGAGGACCGGAGCTGGTGTCCTGTGAATTGTCAGTGGGCACCAGCGTCGTACGTGGTGGTCTGGCCCCCCATTTAAAGAATATTTATTGGGGTCTCATCTTGAGTGAGAAATTAACAAAATCGTGGCTAAAGTTGATTAGCTTTGTTTTCTCTGAGCCCAGCTGGCCTTCCTTGATGATGTCTTTCCTCTTGATGGTTGCATTTTAAACCTGGACAAAACGGAAGGGCTACACAAAGGCCGTTAAGTGAAAAACAAAATGCAGTTCATTTAACCAATCTGGGCCTGGGCACTGTGCCTCTGTGTGCTGTCCCCTTTGTGCTCAGAAGGAAAAGGTGTCCAGTTTAGCTATCACCATCCTTAAAAATACGTGTTTCATTTTCAAAGCATTCTTCAGTCTGCAGAACATGCTCCACGTGGCATATGACGGTGCCTATTTAAAAATAACCGTGCCGAATAAGTCATAGGCTGTTTAGTTGATCTCTCTAACCACTAACAGGCATCTTACTGCTGGAATAATCTTCTCTTCCCTGCCGGGGCACTCAACCTTTTACTAACTTCATCCTCACGTCAGTAGATTAGATTAAATCCCCTTTTACTGCTTCATATTAATATTTTCAATGGCGCACTAATCCAAGAAATAAATGTGTCAGTTTCTATGGCTACACTGTAATGGGCACGGCCATCAGATAGTGCCTTAAGGCCACATAAAAGACTTAATGTACAGATTGAATAGAAACACATTATTTATTACGAGGCTATCAGGCCGAGAAATTTAGCAATCTCATTTTTTTAGATTTGCCCATTTGACCCAGGCCAATTTGCCTGACGGATAATGTTGAATATTTAGTATCACAATGTTTTTGCAATTTTAAGGATAGTGTTTCAAGCTAATTTGATTTGGAGGAGTTTGATGGATTGAACACTTTTATGTCCCTGAAACATTTGTCGATAACTTCTTTCTGAGCCATAGTTAAAAGTTAAGTGAAGCCAAGGAATGGGCTCTCTGACACAGACTTTATTATACTCAGGATGGGGGTTTGTTCAGCAAAGTTGGCACGGAGAAGTAGCAGTTGAACTATTTGGCCTGATTCTACTGATTGGGTATGAACCTTAGGGCAGAGGGTGAGATTGGGGAAGAGAATGAGAACTGGGAGACTGTGCCCCCTCATAACACCCCACCTCTCGGGAAGCAACTATGGCAACCATGGCTTTATCCTCTATGGCTTTGATGGGGGAGGGTTGGGTTCACCTTTAGGAGCAGACTTTGAGAAAGAAAGAGTTCGGAAGAACAGCCTCTCCTTTTACTTAGCCTGAGCCTCACGCCCCAACCCAATTTCTTTCCTTAATAATAAGAAAAACACAGGACCATGTAATTCAGTTTACAAAAACCACTCTCAACACAAAGACTGCTGCCTCCCTTCAGTGTGTTTGCATTGGAGGAAAAATGAAATCAGAAAAAAAGTCTCAAATTGGTGATTTGGCAACTTACAAATTCCAAATCAACCAAATATATTTGATAAGATTCAGTGTTTATTGTCTTTCTATTTGACACAATTTGCTATTTAGGCAGATTTAAGACCTGGAGTTACAATTACAAATATTTGACTGTCTTCTAGAAATCTGTGGAAAGACAAACTTATTTTCTAATGTTACGTTCCCTACAAAAGCCAATAGTAACAATATACACTGTACCCTTGCCAAGAGCTGACATTTCTAGAATTTTGTCAGTAAGACTGTAAAGCACTGCCCAGGCGAGTGGAAAGGCAGACAGCACTCAGCAAACCCTCAGTGGCCCCATGTGATCCCTCCAAGTTTACTGGCATCTTAAAGTCTTACGCTCTAGAAAAGTCCATTTCTACTAAGCCACAGTAACCCTCATGACACGATCTCATCAGCACCGAGGCTGAGGAGATGTGAGAGATATTGATAGAGTCCCGCTGAAAGCTGAAAACTGACAGGACATTGGCACTTGAGAGTCCGTGGAAATAGCTCATTCGCACGAATGGGTATATATATATATATATATATATATATATTCAAAATGGTGCTCATTCTATAGTTTAGAAGCGACTAACACAGACTTTGTGGCCATTTCCATCGGGGCGTGAATGTTATCGTCTGTCCATTTTTATAAGACATAAAAGGATATTTGTTGTGTATCTCTACAGCATTTTGTTTCTAGCTTGATAATTTAAAAAAAAATACAATGTAAAGTGTTCTTTCATGATTCAAACAAAACACATCAATATAGTTTCACAATAAAAATACAGCAGTTTAAAGCTTTTTGATAACTCAATGACAAGCACCAGAAGACCCATTTTAAAACAAATACATATGTATCTTATAGACAAAATGAATGGAATAAGCATTTTAGCAAGAACATTCTGTGGTGTGGCCATATGGAAACCCTTAAAGGCTTAAAGCCTTTGGAAAAATAACAAAATGTTGTGACCATAAAAAACTTAGTACCCTAAGCATTGTAAGCATTGCATGTAGCATAGTATGTAAAACTTTCTAGTATAGTTTTATGACTGTAAATTAATATCCGTCCTGCAACAAGTGTCTGCCATTCTAACAGTGTTCAAACTTGAAGAAAGAGCATATGAAGGGGTTTTTGCTCCACTACTTTTATTTGTGAATTTAGAAAGAAAAATGAAAATATTCTTTGGGAAAAAGGCAAGCAAAAGGAGATCCCGACAGCATTTTATCCCTTTGGTTCCTAACGGAGTGAGTTATTGTTCCTCTCTCACATGGTCATTAATAATGACAGACGTCCACAGTGCAGAGTTCACCTACATTATTGTCAGCAACAGGACTGGCAAGAGAATATTTATTACAGGAGGAGGCGGGACAGAGACATGATGTTGAAACAGAAGACAAGAGCAGAGTTCAATTGTTGTTCTCCCCTCTGGAAATAAAACACAATCATTCGCTAAACCTTCTTAATAACATTTATTTCCAAGCCCTCGTATTGCCAATATATTTCATCTCCATAAACGCTCCTTATAGTGTTGATTTAAAAACTGAAATGTCAAGGCACTCGTTTTGATTTTATTTTCCTAGTAAACCTGTCTAATAACCAAATATATCTGAATAACTCTTAAAATATCATTTGAATTGTTGATAGGGAAGAGACCCGTTTGATTACGAAGATCCCCCTGCCCTCCCTTACTGTGTACAGAACTAAGGATATTTCAAACAGAGAAGCTAGCATTTAGATAGGGATTTGAAATTTGCTTAAATCAATATTGCAATGAAGCATGGTCTCCAAGATGAAAAATTATAAAGTTTACCGATGGTGCTTCTCTGGAAACTCCCCCACTCTCCTCTCTTTAGGTCCCAGGCCTTACCCTTTCTCTAACATTAGCCTATTAAGACAACTAGACTGGGAATTCCTTTCCCTGGTTATACTGCTGATTGTCCAGCAAGGTACAAAGGCAAGCCTGTCCTCCCTTGGAGTCAGCTTTCTCTGCCCCAGCCCCATCCCGGCTCCATCTATAGCAACAGAGGCTCAAACATAACCTCTTCAGTGGGAATACCTGACTCACAGGATTCACTTGAAAAGAAAGAAGGGAAGCAATGAAGGGGCTGAGTGAGTAGAACTGAAACTGGACTCCTCTCTAATCACAGAGTAAAGGGAAGAAAGAGACGAGGCTTATGGTTTTCATTCACTTATGGAGAAATCACACAGTTTCATAAGTGTAGGGATACACAAGTGGAGATCTATTAGAAGAAAAAAATTACCAGCTCCCTGGAAAGAAAACTTCAAATTGTGCCCAAAAATGAGTTTGTAAAAGACCTGTATTCTGAGGCATGTGTGGCACATGGTCAGGACAGCAGCTTCTCTTTCAGTCAGGGGAAAATTCCACGCCATGCCATTCCCCTCAGCGGTTAGCATTGTGTGCACATCTGCATGGCATTTCATACGTGCGTGCTGGAAGTGTGTGCAGAGGATAGAGATGTAAGGGCATATGGGCATTTGTTAATAGAACTGTGTCCTCTAATACCTGTTATGATAGCTATAGCTGTCCTAGTATGTGGTAGGCCAATGTTCTGCCTCTTGAGATCCCAAGTGGATCTCCCAGTCCACAAAGGAAGCCATCTCCAGCGTGGCCTCTAAGCTGAAGCCCGAGGGAAGTTTGCTCCTCAGTCACCTCAGTTACACTGACCCACTGAAGAGAGCTCATTGGCTCCCCAAGTCTTCCTGGAAGATTATTGAAAAGCAAGCCCTAAGGTGTTAGTCACTCACCAATTTGGAAGGAGAAAGAAAAGAAAGAAAAGAATATAAGTGTTTTCCAAATTGAAACCAAGCCAATGAACTTTTTAGATATTAAGATATAAAACTGGACTAATGTCCAAAAGTCAGTAGTAAATGGACTGCCTTACAGAGCAAAACCAAACGGAACAGGACAGGATCAACACTACAGTGAAGTGTACAAAACTGATGCTTCAGTTACCAAAAGATGCTTTCAGGATGGATTAGATTACTGCTTTAGTTGAGAGGAAGCTAAGCTGATATTCAGCTCAGAGGACCAAATTAAACAGACTTTTGATAGGCGTGTCCTATGGGAAAGCAGTTTTCTCTTTTATCCTCTTTCTAAATAGTTGGTGGTCTAATTTAAGTTGAGAGAAAAGAAAAATAGACACACACTTTTGTATAGGTTTGGTATTCGTGAAGGTATGATATAGGGTAGCTATAAGAGGCATGCCATATAGCATTTTTTTCAAATAACTCCCACTGGCCGTTTACCGATAGCTTTTAAAAACAGGATGGAGTATCTGTTACTCCTTTACCTCAATTTTGTCCATTGCGTGACGGTCACAGTGATTAAGGCTTTCACAAGCAACATGATCAATCTCTTCAGAAGCATTTTATTCTGCTTTCCATAGACATCATGTAAAGATACTTTTCCAAGAGCTGCTTTTCATAGATACTGAGTGATGCCCTGAGTCAGGTGATCAAAACCCAAGACTTGAAGTTGCTGTCAATGCATGGAGCCCTCTTCTTTCATGTTGGGACAGAACCCATAAGTGCATGAAGCTATTGCTTAGGGACTTTGAAGGGGTCATGTGTAGGGGCTGTACTTAGATTTGCGATCTCTCATTTGTGCTTTGATCCTGAATTAACTCTCAAACCTCCTTTCAGAATTGAATTGTTCTCACTAAAGATCCCTCCGTGGGTACCATCAGACACAGCACTTAATGGTTCCGTGAGTTACAGTTTCAGCAAGCCCACCGATGAGGCTGCTGTCCAGGTTTCTCTGCAGCGTGGTAACTGACACTCACCTCCATAGTCCCACAGGGATGCTCATGGTCAAGCCACATACCTGCTGTCTTTGCATTATCGCCAGGATCAGATGGGTCCTAAAGACTGTTGTGTCCCAGACTTAGGGCATCATACAAGTAGAACTAAGCTTAATGACTTTTGGTGACACTGCTAATATTTTTCAGAATTTATCTGTTGGCATGGACAATGGTTTTTGCTTATTTTCATGATTTTTAATCCTCTTTTCTTCATTTGTAAAGTTGATTCATCTTCTCTCTGCTTTGGTGCATGCTTCCCAAGCAGGCCTGCATAGTAAATGACTAATCTCTGTTTACTGTGTTTAACATTTGTCTTACCATGATTAAGGAATGAAGAGCGTTCCATATATAGTGGTTTTTCAATTGCCTCTATTCTTTATAGTCCAATAAATACATTTCCTCTCTTTTAATAGCACATTTTCTACACCATAGCCTTTAGCAAACAAGCACGAATCAATGAGTATCGAACTTCATTCAGTATTAACCATGTAAATAAAATGTCAGGTTTTTTCAAGCACAGAATGTGGAAAAAGGTCTGAGTCTTTCACCACATCTTTCTAGAACCTTCAGCTGTCACTAGATAGGAATGGTGCAGGATCACATATCTTACCAAATAATAGCAAGTATTTTGTGCATTGATATATCTCATGTTACCCAGGGCCCAAGAATTAGAGCAAAGAAATATCTTGCTGAAAATGAGCTGAAGAAACACTCTGACCCGGTGTGTGCCCGCAAGAACGTGAGAAAACCTAGTAGTGTTCATTCTCCTTTGTAATGGCAGTCCTTGAGGACCTGGGGCAGAAGGATTGTTGTGAGTTTGAGCCAGCCAAGGATACACAGCCAAGGATACAAGGATACAAGCAAAACCCAGTTTCAGTAAAACCAGATAGCAACAGTAGCAACAACAAAACAAACAAAACTCAGGAGAATTATTTCCTGACACACCTAGGAAGAGAGACGCTTGGGTTCCAGCTTAGACCTGGAGCTCCTAGTGGCAAGCAGAGTGGTCCTAGGCAGAGGAGAGCAAGGCCTTCCATAGTCATGAACATTCCGTTGCAGGGGGAACACTTGTCATTTAGTGTTAGTTGCCATCCCGTTGCAATAGGCTTCATCAGAAACCTCATGAAATCAACAGCTGGCTGACACTGTGGGTTGCAGCTCCTCCCACAGCGTGCAGACCACAGAAGAAACCTTACAGTCATTCAGTCTCTTTCTGCCTCCCAAATTCTTGATAAAATGTAAAATGAGGAAACATGCTTTAACAGTCTTTACCTGGAATGTTTGTTGGGACCAGAAATAGAATGGACCTTAGACTTTGATTTTTAGATTTGTGTGTGTGTGTGATCTTGTTAGCATTATTACAAAACTACTTTTTAAAAGCTAAGTAGTTAAGTTCACTTTGGCTCCACTTTCACTATTGTACAATCATCATTTTTAGACAAAGCCCACGTGATGAACTGTCCTTCCAGATCCCATGTGGCTCCATGTATGACATCTCCTTGCAGAGAGGGCCTCCTTGCACCACTGTGATCAGTGGGTTACCGTTGTTTGCAATACTGGATGACTGGACTGTTACTAACCTTCTCTAAGCACTCCGTCACCCAACTTTCATGTCACCCCTCTTCTTAGCATGTGTCTCAGAAGAATTCATTGGCTTCTCCCAGCTCTTAAGGAAACAGCATTGTCCTCAGTGGATTCTCGTGGATGAACATGGCACAGTTGGGTATGGGGGCTGGCCCGTCCTTGGAACTTGCTTTTTCTCTTGGTGTATAGTGTCTCCCCATCTCTTTGTTTGTGTCTCGTCCCCTTCTGGGGATCCCGCCAGCATCATCCAGGCTTGACAAGCTCTTGGTTGCCCCGACCTCCTACTGCTCCCTTCCTTTCTTGGCGCTCGTTACTAAGGTGGATATAAAAGTGTAGTCACACTTGTAGCTCTGACTCCAAGCTGCCAACTTCTATAGATGTCAAGAGGAAAAACGGGTTTTCCTTCTACCCTTTCGGGCTTTCTGCTGGGAAGAGAGCTCACCAGAAAGAAAGCACGCAGTGAATCTAGAGCTTTGTGTGACACCACCTCCTCCATAAGGCAATGGGCACCTCAAGCTGCAAGTAAATTTGAGGGTTTTCATCCTACTTTGGAGGGATCCTGCAGAGAAGGCGCTAAGAGCTTTGTGTTGTGGACAAAAGGAATCTTAGTTTAGGCTCTCCTTCAGCTTCTTTCTGTGTTTAGAAGCACGAACAACCAACCCTTTCCTCCTGGTCTGGGTCATATATCTATCTCTCCCAGTAAACTCTCACACCATGGGTCTCTCAGCTCGGGGCCTTCCATATGCTATGGCTCCTATTTTGAGAATATATGCTCAGAATTCCATCCTAGGTGTTTTTGGTCTACATATCCAAGAAAATGTTTATCAACTGTCTCCTTTTCCAGTTTTGGCTATAGCATCTCTGTTCTCCAGAACCTTCAGAATAAAATTCAGGTTCCACCCTTTCTTTATCTAACTAATGAATTGTGTTTTACCTGATTGGACTATGCCCAGTTTCCTGTCTTGGTGGTTGCCACCTCCTGGTTATGTGCCTAACAGACCCTTTCTCTGCAGTTCCTGTCGGCAGAGTGGGTTCTGGACCACAAACCACCAGGTGACCGTAGCTCTCTGCATCACAATCTGTCTCTTTTCTGCAGTCACTGCAGAAAGCCGTATGCCGGGTGTAGTCTCACTTTCCTCCAGAGGCAGGCCTTTTTCGTGTGGAGCCATCTGGCTATTTTAGAACACGCGTGACAGAGAAATACTTACAAACCCGTCAGTGATCTGCTTTCTGATATGGGAGAAACTTTACTTAGTATTCTTGCTTCTTCACCTCGTTCCCATAACTCAACTGTGGACTGAAGTGTAAATGTATCGATCTTCTGTAGGAGTTGCTTTTACTACCTAGCACCTAGCTTATAATGGCCCAGCAGTGTTGGAGAATGCAACTCTGTGCCTTTGTTTGTTTGTTTGTTTGGTGTATGCTTCAGAGAGACTAGTGCAGAGAGTCAGCAGACAACATGTTTGCAGGCAGATTTGTTGTTGGGGAAAAAAAAACAACTTAAAAATTAAATGGCTGCTCAAAGTTGTTTATTCTTTGGCAGTGGTTAGTACAATGTTTTAAAGAGACAATTTGAAACTATCATCTGAACAATGAAAGTTTTAAAAAATCTAAACTATATAACTATCAAGGAAAGAGTGAAAATGGGAGCATGGTTCACAAGTTTTAAAAACCAAGGCTTCATCTGTGTCTGATGATATTGGTGTGTCCTTCTGGACTTACTGCAATGGTAATTAAGATGAAGGGCCTTGTAGATGGGCAATGGTGGTGCGCACACCTTTAATCCCAGCACTCATGAGGCAGAGGCAGGTGGATCTCTGTGAGTTCATGGCCAACCTGGTCTATAAGAGCTAGTTTCAGGACTTCCAGGACTACAGGACTATAACACAGAGAAATCCTATCTCAAAAAACAAACAAACAAAAAAGATGAAGGGTTCTGTAAGGATGGCCCAGTCACAACTCATGAGTGCATTTTGGGGTCCACCAGAGGACAGAGGGAATACTGGGCATATTAGATGACTTCAAGAAGGTGCAGCTAATGTTCAAGTTGTGTCCTTCAACCCTGTCCAAGGGAAGACTCAGATTCCTTTCCATAGGTTTATAGAGACCATGAATATTCTTCTCCAGCTCATGGGTTTGTGTTTGTTTTTCTGGGAAAGTATCTACTAATATCTGTAGCACTAGATTTTCGTTATAGAAAAACTAAAGTAAAATGTTGGGGAATATTCGATCACACTGTGAACCCTGAGTTTGCACTGGCAGTAAATAAATAAAATTAACCTTGGGTCGGGATGCTGAGTTAGCAAAGCATTGGTGGAAAGTAATCCCAGAGAATCAGAGGCCACCTGGAAGACATAAAGAGACAGAGACAAAGGGGGATTTGGAGTGGTAAAACTTCTTTGGTGTGAAGGAACAGAAGCACTTTTTTTTCCCCGGAGATGCCAGCAAGGAGAGAAGGTTAGCCAGTTGCTACTCAGCCTCTCTGAGCTAGCAGGTTTTCAACCCAGCCTTTGACTCTCAAGTCATATTTATAAATAGAATGATAGAGATTTAGTTAAAACTACCTTTGGTGACAGTAGCAGAGCCGGTGCTTGCAGGAACAGAATTCCCGCCAGGAAGCAGATCTGTAACTGCGGAGTCTGAATTGCTGGCTGAAATAGCTGAAGTTAAGATAACAGTAAAATAATAATATTATGTGTGCTGTAAAGTAGATTGTAAAGATGCTGATAAAGATCTGCTGTCTCCATGAGGCTTAATAGCTAGTGATTTAAAGCAATGTATGTAGAGTGGTTTTGCAACATGCGTGTACAACACACACATATGATACATGGTACTGCTATCATGCTCGGGTTCTTTCATTCCCCTTTTTGACTTCAGGCTTTTCTCAGGGTTGCTATGACACAGCAAGGGGATTTGATGAAGTTGTGAGTCACAATTGTACAGTCTTGGAAAAGTCACACAGATGCTGATGTCTAAGATGTTTCAACCTTCTTCTAAAATGACAGAGCACAAGAACGCTGTGCGTGCTCGCAGGTGTCACTTTGAAGGCTTCGGGCGTTTGAAGCTTTAGTTCAGAATGTGCCTCCTGTCTGTCACTGTGCTGGGATGAGTCCCATCCAAAAGCATGCCCAGGACAAAGTTGTGGCTCAGCAGCCTTTTCCTGTTTGCAAAATCATGTTTCTTCTGAGTATGCTTACACAGAGGAGGTTATTAGGGTCATTTCCAGCATGACATAAAAATTAAGTAAAGTAAAACAACATAAAATAAAGTGAAGTAAATGCTGGAAAATGTGTAGGCAGTCAGGGGGCAATGGTTCATCTTTAACTTCACAGTGGCCATGACCTCCCTAAGCATTTAGAAGAGAGCCACAACAGGTGAGCTGCTGGCTCATAAAATTATTTTCAAGTAGCTACCTCCTCAAATTTGTAGTGTAGTTAGTATAATTACATAGATATCTGGTTTTATAAATATGTGTATTTGATTTCAACAATGGAGTTAAGTAAATGCCAAGCAAAATGTAACAGGAAGGTTTAATGAACATGTGAACAGAAAATAAAATTGCTACAAGCTTTTAGATGTTTGTACTAATAGATTCTTTTGTTTAAAATAATCTTAAATTCAGGGCGTTTGACATAACTGTGACACAAAAATGGAAGAATTGCAAAGAATATTGAGTAGGAAATTACAAGAACACTTTGTCATGTTTTCAAACCTAAAACACGATTGCTAGGAAAGATGGTATCATGGTCTACGTAGACTTTTGCATCTTCACGTTTGTGTGGTATGCACCTTTGTGGCTCTGTGCAGAGCGGGGGGGGGGGGGAGGTAAGCACCAAGTCCCTGGGTGATTTGCTGATGATTTACGGAATATCTGCTGAAACTGAACTCAGGACCTTCTGTGAGATGTATGCTCTGCCTCTGCGTGACAGCCTTGACCCTAAAGAGTCATTTTCTTTTTTGTTGTTTATTTTGTTTTTTGTTGAGACAGAGTTTCTCCACGTAACAGCCTTGGCTATCCTTGAACTCTCTTTGTAGACCAGGCTGGCCTTGAACTCACAGAGATCCACCTGCTTCTGCCTTCCAAGTGCTGGGATTCAAGGTGTGTGTCATCACCGCCTGGCAATTAAGTATCATCTTCCACAGCCCTTAATTTTTAGCTGGCTTCCTCCTGTGTTTTTTGGTCAACACTGTTGATCTACTGGAGTCCATCACTGACAAACCTCTACTAAGTGCTTAGAAAAGTAAAAGAAACTCAGAGGGGCACTGTATGAAGTGACGTCATTGCATCATTTTTTTTTAATACCTGTGTATGACTTTTCAGTCAAGAAATGATATAATCCTAACAGTCATTCTTGCATTGATTAGCAATGCAGAAATCTTGCTTTTATCTTTGGACAGTACACAGATCTATTTTTTCATGCACTTACGAGAAAAGAAATCTGGATCCTCGAACAGTGGATTTCAACCTGGTAATCATCTGCACGAACATCTATCTGATAACCTGATGCTTCCTAGGAGGCTGGGTACAAGGAAGAATCTAAAAACCCAGAGGAAACTCTGTTCTCTTAAAAAAAAAATGAAAGCCCGTTTTTTACTTATTTATTCTCACTTTCGATCATATCACAAAATTATCTGAGTCTAGCAAACTACTCCATTTGAAGATGTTACATGAAAGTTTAAAAAAAAAAAGACGAGGTGTAGAACAACTGGGATTTTAAGTTCCTAAATTGTCTGGATTGGTCTCCTTAGGCCATAGTTCCTCACAACTGGACCACAGCATGATAGCGTAAATGATTTGACTGAATCCATCAGTAGATCCACAACACTGTGCAACAGATGCCTGGGCCGCAAACCTCTGCATACCCAGTCCCAGCCCACTCCCCGGATGCATCTCATAGGACATAGATCCTCTTGTTTCCCTAGTTGGGCATTTGCACAGTGTTTGGCGCTCTCCTTTCAAGGGATTTTAGTCTGTCTCTAATCTTAATCACTTACTTTCCTGTATATTCCAAACAGCTTTTTAATACCCTTTTCTTACAACTGCAGCATCTTTTCAATTAAAGAGTAACTAAAGCCAGCTGCTATTGGAACTTGATAACTGAGCAATTAATTGAGAGTGGAGCATCCTCTCTCTGAGGGGGAAAGACATCAACTGGAGTGCTGCACAGGAAGCTTTGCAAACTGCTTGCTCTGTTTGCAAGACCTAAGCAGCTGACATGGGTTTCTCTATACATGAAACCGAGGGAGTGTTTCCACTCACACGTGCACCGAGTATCAGCCTCGAGACCAAAGTGGTTTGCTCCACTCTTCCCAGTGGATTAGACATGAAACTTGCCTACCCCTTACAAGCTATTGCCACATCTGTGAGCTTTCCCATAATCATCAAAAGGAATGAAGGATATGGATGTGCTGTGTGTGTGTGTATTTGTATATATACATAGAAATACATCCATATATACACACATGCATATGTATGTGTGTATGTATCTAAGAAGTTCAAATTGGTAGGTAGTTGATAGTGGTTCCCATGTGTGGCTGAATCCCCGTGCGAGAGCTTGGGAACAGCTCTCCATGTTGAACGATATCCTAGCTTTATCTGCAATTAACTTTTTTTTATAAGGCTTCAGACCTTTGCTTATTATCCAATCATGTGACAACATCTTCCTTCTCCCATGCCCTTCCAAATTAACTGCACATCTTTATCACTTTTTTAAACTGGCTCCACATTCAATTCATCATGTCCCCAAAGGGCCCCAAACAGGCTTCATGAGAAATAAGGTTACTGTGTGAACACACCAGCCTTATAACCACACACCTCATCCTGTCTTTCCACAACAGTGTTTATCCTGTCCCGATGTCCTTCTGTGCTGCCTAGTTTTCATCAACCTGACACAAATCAGTCATTTGGAAAGAGGGAACCTTGAGAAGATGACTCCACCAGATTGCTTACAAGCAAGGCTGGGAAACTCTTCTCCCCTTTAATTAGCTACTGATGTAGAAGGGTACAGCCCACTGTGGGCGGCACCACTCCTGGGAGGTAGGAAAAAGGTAGGTGCAGGTGAACCTACCAGTAAGGCAGCAAACAGCATCCCTCCATGGTCTCTGCTGAAGTTGCTGCTCTGTGCACCAGCCTAGCCTGAGCTGATGACCTCTGTCATAGACTGGGATTTCCTGTGCACTGGCCTAGCCTGAGCTGATGCTGTCTGTCATACACTGGGATTAGGATTTCCTGTGCACCGGCCTAGCCTGGGCTGCCGCCCTCTGTCACAGACTGGGACAGGGGTTTCCTCCCTGGGTGCTGTTGGTCGGCATCTTTACCGCGGCAACAGGAAGCCACTTTTCTCATCGGTGGGAACTTTGGCCAGTCTGCCAGTGTTCTCCTGCCTGTGTCTCCAGCTTTGGTCTCTGCATGTTCTTATCTCTCATCACACACGTGTGTGTGTGTGTGTGTGTGTGTGTGTGTGTGTGTGTGTGTCCCTTTAATCTTGAAACTTCAGGGACAGGAACTGAGCTGGCTCTTGAACTCTCTCTTCTCTCTCTTTTTACTTTTTCTGTTTCCCTCCAAACGTAGGAAAGGTCGGGTGCTCATGGAGCTATGCCTTCCCCTGGTTGACTCCCCATTGCCCTGCAGATCTTTTGGCCCCTGTCATTCACAGAGGTCAACAGTGACCTTCACGTCACCAAGTGCACTGGACCCTTGCTTTTGAAACCCTTCCCTGCTGGGATTTTCCCACTGTGCCATGCCTTGTAGGTGTGTCTTTCATCTTTCTAGATTTTTCTTCCCAATTTCCTTGTCTTTAAAGGATCTCTTAGCTCAGTGAACCAGCCTCATCTCACTCAAAATCAGGGTCTGTCCTGGGTCTAAAGCTGGACATATGCATAACCTGTGAGCTGTGTGCTTCTTGGCCACTGTTATAAAGTGTCAGTCTTTCCCAGGGTTCACTTCGGGGTTTCTTTTCTGTAAACTGTTGTTTTCCATGGTGATTGGTCCCAAACGAGTGTCTTCAACTGCTGTGTATAACCGATGCCTCTAACATTCTTTCTACACCTCATTTCCAAAGCTTCACATTCAACAGGCATCTGCATTTGAAGATCTTGTATCTTAAAACACAAGGTTCCAACATAGCACCTTTCCCCAGTCCAGCTGGTTTCTCCACTGTAATTGCTAATGTGGAGAATTGCATCCATCAACAGTAAACCCTTGGGTTTACTAGGTTCTAGAAGGGATTATAGTCATTCATTATTGAGTACCTCTGTAAGCCAATGATAGCAGGTTATGATGGCAGAGACATGCAATCCTAGTACTCAGAGGCTGAGGCAGGAGGATCAGAGACTCCAAGGCCATCTTCAATTGCATGGTGAGTTTGAGGCAGCCCTATCTCAAATTAATGAAAAAGCAAAATAATAATAATAATAATAATAATAATAATACCAACCAACAAACCTAGTAGATGGTTAATCCCTCCATGGTAATGAACAATATTTCAGCTTGCTTGCCACTCCTGGTTGCTTTTACTGCTGATACTTCAGTCTACCCTGTTGTTTTGCACGGGGTCCACATACAGTTCTCTTGCCATTGACTCCATTTGCAGGCTCCCCTGGCCTGACCTCAGCTTCCCAAGAACTCCTATAGAGGAAGAATGCCTTGGAACCTTCATGTGTGAACCCGCTATCTGAGCACCTTTAGGCAAGTTCAGCAGTCATTTTTCTGTGGGTCCTGTATGTCCAGTACATACAGCATAAGATTAAGCAGTTCAGGCAAGAACAATTTCTTTCCCAAATGCCTAACAAGCTACATGAGGAGCTTCTTCAATGTCCATCATTCTCTTGAAGTAGTTGGTGCTACCAGGAGCAGATGTGTCTCATTGTCATGAAAAGTCCTAACTTTTTGAACATTTAAATGCCATATCCTGTAGTCTTTGAAAGCTTTGAAAAATGCCTATCCATCTGAAATACATCTAGAAAATCTAACTAACATTACTACAAGCTTGACTATTATAGGTGACTCTTTATTTACCTATATTTATTAATTATACATTACATTTTTAATGAGCTGCACAAACACAATACCTTAATCAAGATCAGAAATACATATACTCTGTATAACAAAATTGACCTTAACTTTGTATCAGTAAACCAAGATCCACACCAATGCAAATCTCTATAGCCTATCCCTCTTTAAATATAAAGCAACATTTACAAACAATATTTGGTAATATGCATGTAATTCCCTCCAAACTGCTTCCTGCTATTTATTGGGTGAAGTAATTTTTGAGGGGTATTCAAGGCAACCTTTCAGGGGCTCTTGGTCCATCAAACCACATTAGTTTAGAAACAATCCACAGGTTCTCATCCTCTGTGGAAAGAAAAGAACCTGTTTCCCAAAGCAAAATATCCTTAGACTCAAATTTTGGAGTCAAGATACCTTTATATTGGCTTAACTTAGCAGCCTGTACAATGAAATGTCTCTCTGTACGTACCTCATTCACAGTCAAAAAATTCAAAGAAAACGCCATAATGTACATAATCCATACTCTCTGTGAATTTTTCATTTTTATGTAGCTTAGTTTCCTTTACTCCTTTTAATCTATGACTGTCTGTACTTGGTCTCTTTAAAGACTTTGTGTTGTTTTTTTTTTTTTATAAAACATTCACTTCTTTTTATAACTTTCTATACTCTTTTTCTCCCAAGCCTATGTACACTTTTTTTTAAACACACCATGTCTCATTTAGAGGTCTTTTTCATCTGAATTTTTTTTTATTGTGTATCTATAATCCTTTTCTGACCAGAAGTGCTTCTTAAAATGCTCAGCCCTTCTTATGAACTTAAGTGGCACCATTGCTAGGGGAAATATGGCGCTTCATGCTTACCCTGCCCAGTCCGGCATGGCGGAGCTATTTACTGCCTCTGCGAGCCATGCTCAGCCCCATTTTTAGGCACACAGCCAGTCAGTCTGTGTTGCCATTAAGCGAGTTATAGCACTCTACTCACAAACCCCACTTAAATGTTCCATAGCCAGACCTCCAGACAGAGTCAGAGTTTGCACTGGCAGCAGGGCCCAGAAAGTCAGCTTTTCTGCTACTGCTAAATCAAGGAAAACCTCTCTTAAAGGAGCCACAGCATACCACCAGCAATCAAAACTCATTCTGGAAAATAAATGTGGCTAAACTTTGGTTTTTTAGTGTCTAGGATTCCTTTCCAAGCCTTCTAAAGCTTTGAGTGGATTTTAGTTGGCCACGTGAGTGCTAATTTGTTGTAAGGAGGCTGCTTGTCCATTTCCTGGCCTCCTGGCAGCTCAGACCCAAAATAATGACACAGAAACTGTATTATTTAAATCACTGCTTGGTCCATTAGCTCTAGCTTCTTAATGGATAACTCTTACATCTTAATTTAACCCATTTCTGTTAATCTGTGTATTGCCACAAGGCTGTAGCTTACCAGGTAAAGTTAAGGGTGCCTGTCTCTGGTGGAGCTAGAGGGCTTTTCTGGGCCTCCTTTCTCCCAGCATTCAGTTTAGTTTTCCCTGCCTACTTCAGTTCTGCCCTATCAACAGGCCAAGGCAATTTATTTATTCACCAATGGTTTTCACAGCATATAGAGGGGAATCCCACATCAGCTGGGCATGTGACTAAGCACCAATATTATGTGATGGTAGCAAGTTGTTTCACCTGCCCACACCTCTGTTTTTTCCTCTTTAAAAGGGGGATCTTTCTGAGATAGGGATGTGTAAAGATTAAATGGACCAAAACTGAAGACTTCTAGAATGCCTAGGATGAAGTAGGTCTTAGTGAAAGTTTTCTTTCTGTATTGTGGCATTCCTTCTCCTCTTCATCATCATCATCATCATCATCATCATCATCATCATCATCATCATCATCATCATCACCAGCAGCAGCATCCTTTCCTTTTCCTTTCTTTTGCATTTCCTCCTTCTTCTCATCATATTCCCCCTTTTCTTCCCTTGCTCCTCCTTTCCCTTTTTATCCTCCGTCTCTTCCTTTATCTCTCTCCCTCCTCATGAGAAAACTTTAAGAGTCTGAAGCCACCAATGTTTTACTGTCAGTTCTCAGTTTTGTATAAAGGTCTTTGCTGGGAGCTGGAGAGATGGCTCAGAGGTTAAGAGCACTGACTGCTCTTCCAGAGGTCCTGAGTTCAATTCCCAGCAACCACATGGTGGCTCACAGCCATCTATAATGAGATCTGGTGCCTTTTTCTGGCATGCAAGCATACCTGGAAGAAATGCTGTATGCATAATGAATAAATAAATAAGTAAATAATAAATAAATGATGCTTGGCATGAGGAAATCAATGAGAACAAAGTGTAATAACATAGATGTCTAAAAATGATACGATTAAACCCATTACTTTGAATGCTAACTTAAAAAAAAGCAAAAATTTCAAAAATATTTGTGTGGAAGTTACCATGATTCATTGTAATGCTTATAAGAACAAATACAAAGATACTACAAGGGTATGGAGGTAGAGCTATACAGTGAGCTTGCCCAACATGCATGATTCATCTCTAGAACTCTATAAACAAATAAGTAAAATAAAGAAGGAAGAAAGGTCTATATGAATGCTAAGTGTGAAAGAATGAAGTATTCTATATATGCATGATGATAAATATAATGTTACCCATTTATTATTGATTACTCAAAATAACTATTATTGTGTAATATCAAAAGCGATTAAATAAGTACCATATTTAGATTACTTACTTTACTCTGTCATAATTAGTATAAACACACATTTTCATACCAGAATGAAATGATAGGTAAGGATTTTATAATCTTGGAAAGTAAAGAGACATAGTAACATTTTGATCAGAGAGAATGCTATGAAAAATATAGAGGCGCAAATTAATAAGAAAGAAGGAATCTTTAAAGCAATTTTGTTGTGGTTCCGATCATGGGTGAAGCTGTTGTAGGAAATGGACAGAGACATGACCGTGGTGTGATGGCCGGTTTCAGCCATTTACCTGAGCAGCTGTGACCAGCTCCACTTTCTGAAATGGTTTGTGTCAGGTTTTCAGGACTTGCAAGCAAGGAACAAAATGGGTTCAGAAATAGTCACGTGCTATGCTTTTTATTATAGTGGGTTTTAAATTTTTATTTGTTTTGCCATGCAGGGGGTCAAGTTGAAGGCTTTGCACATAAGCAAGGTAAACAAGGGTTACCAATTAGCCACACCCCAACCCATCACTAGATTTTAAATTGAGCTAATGGTTAGGGTCTTTTTTTTTTCTTTGCTTTTAGTATACAGAAAGACAGAGTTCTAGAGAATTTGTTTTTCTGTATTTTCAATTTCTTTCAAAGTTAAAAGTGATAACATTACTTCTTTTCTACCATCTCCCATTTCTGGCTCTGCACTAGGATGCAAAGTCACAAGAGCTTCCCAAAGGCCTTGTTTATTTTGGTAAGCACCTCAGTGTTCTCCAAAGGCCCCTCTTTTGCCCCCGTATCTATTAATAACCCAACACATTAGTGTTCTCTGGAACATGCTTTGCATAATATTGATATAGTTACTTGCTTTGGGTTGGAGCCTCTGAAATGTTGAGCATTTTTTTAAGGTTCAGTTTTGTTGCATTTTAGTCATAATAAGCTTTTGTTCATAATGAGGTTGACCCTTCAACTTGTAAGCTGAAAGTAACTGACAGTGAACAAGGAAATTAATTTGCAAATTAGACTCTTGGGGAAAAATTTTGTTTGCTTTTTTTCCTTAGCAGTAGTCAAGTCCCTCTGAGTCTAAACAGCCTTCAGACCGTATTTGATTGAACACTATCAAGGGCAGCAAAGGTAAGAGGCTGGTACCAAAATAATCTTGGGGAATCTTTTCAGTGCAAAGAATTTGCAAGATATATTTAATGTGCTGTAAGACATGTAAACTGGGTAGCAGAGGAGGCAGCCACTCCTTACTTAATGTTAGTCGTTGTTGCAAATATTCAGCATGATGGGATTCAACATGTAGTTGTTATTTGTTTATTGGTGTGTGTGCACACGTGTGCGGCAACTAGTAAAGATTGCAAGGACGTTTAATCTGTGATAGATAGAACAAGCAACTGTTGTGCGTTGGTTTCGCTCATGTGTGCTTAAATGTGCCCTAATAATGGAGAAGGAAGCTTGTGAAAGCTCAGCACTGTTCCTTTGGTACAGCTTGGCTAGGCTTCACCATGACGTTCTTGTTCATTAAGCTCTTCGGCTGCGCATGTATAAGACTATTGTAAGTCACTTCTGAATGATGGAAACTTTATTTGGCACCCGTAGGTCATATAGTGCTTTGCACTCTCCACAAGACTGCCATTCAGCAATATCCAAGAAGGAAGGGGCGGGTCTGTTTTCCTTGTGGTTTGGTATACTTTGCCTCCTCATTTAAATGCCCCTCCTCTTTTCCTGTGTCCCTTTCCTAATGACTTGATCATTGGACTGGTTTCCCAATCCTTTGTCTGCCTGGAAGGATTCAGCTTGTGGGTTTTTTTTATTATTATTATTCATGGAATATTTTGTAAGTTCTCATTCAGACTATCCTTAGTAGTTATTGGACACGTAATTCACTAACTGGCTTTGTCCATGTGTGAGTCTTTGTCTGATTTATTGGATAATCTTTGTTCTCCTTGTACGTGAGTTTGGGCTCGCATGTGAGTTTTGAGGAGGAAGCGGGAGTGGGAAAAGTGGAACAGACTTGAAACGGAATTTCATTTCCCCATAGTTCATGTTGATGGTGTGCTCTTCTGTTGGTTTTCTTCTGGCTTCTGTGAGCTATGGCTCTTTCCATGCCGCCAGAGTTGTGCAGTGGAAACTGCCCAGTGTCAGAGCAGGTTCTAACTAGCTAACTGACTAAGAACAAGGCATTTAACATTTCTGGATCTCAGTTTCCTCATTTGTAAAAGGAAGAGGTTAGATCAAGTTGTTTTAATCTCACCTAAGATAATAGTCTACCATTGTAATATACAAACAATAAAAATACAAGATATGAACTTGTACTGTTACTTCCTGTAAAAAGGCATTAATAACAAAACTTAGTGCATATTTATATTAACTTTACTTAGCAACAGAGGATGATAATGGCCTCTGAATCACCGAAAACCACTGAACTAATGTGCAATTGTAACCCAAATTAGTCACATTTGTTCTTAACAATTATCTTACCCCCTTGCCCATTTTAACTACTGTGATTATTTTTTTGCTAGCACTTTGGGGGGAAAAATGACTTTTTGCATGTTTTTAATTATGGAAAGGTTATTCTAGCAAATGTGATTTAATTGAAATGAGAATTTGTGCCAACTATTTTAAATAAACACAGTATTCTTCTGTGAAAGGAGCTGCTATTTGCTGCCTCATTCCCCCACTAATACACTGGCTCGCCTGCTTAGCTTGAACCTGAGCGTGCGCGAGTTTTTCTTAACCAAAGCAGTTCCCTTTTCACGTAAGTAGGTTAAATGCGAATTGGACAGCCTCGGGGTGCTTTTTTGTTCGCTTTCAAAAAAAAGCCCCTCCAGTGGGCCCCTTTTAAAAACCCAGAATCATATGTTTGGAAGATTGATCCAGATTAACATCAGAATGGCCCTTTCATTTAAAATTATACAGACTATTTAAAGTATGTTAAATTGACATTGATTGAAATAAAACTGAAGATGGGAAGTAGCAGTTCTTGTTTTACTCCACTCTGAGGATGAAAGAAGTGAAATCAGAAAAACGCGGAGCCTCTGCTGAGGTGCCACTCCTGCCTCTGAACTAAGGGGGGGAAATGTCTTTGCACAGAAGGTACAAATTAGTGCCATTTATTTTCCTGTGACTCTATGTGCTGTAGGATCATGTAAGCAGCTCAGGAGCCTTATATGTTTTGAATTTTTGAGAGGCTTGTTTATTTGTGTTGAAAGGAGTGTTAACAGATTTCTAGGATTTGGTTTTAAATTATCAGCTATTCCTCACAGATAGCAACCTTGAGGAAATACCCTAACATGTTTTTCCAGTTGTAAATTTGAAAAAAAAAAGTATAGAATTAAGATAATATAAACATTTTAATTTCTTGGGGAGGGGGAAACTGAGCCATAAATACAGGTGAAATTATTTAAACTGCTTCTTTGAAATAAGCTGGGAACAGGAGGACTGCAAATTATGCATTTGCTATAATTCAGGGCTATACAATAACCCAGGTCCCTAAAGGTCTCCCAAGAATGACAGAGAAGCCATGATTTCCAGACAAGTGCATTATATATGCTAATAGCTTTGCAGCGAGGAAGGTCTCTATCCTTGTAAGGGAGGAAACATTCATTTTTAGCATCTCATACCACAGGGAACGTAGTAATTACAACAGCACTGATAGCTGCCTCCTTTCTCCCCTTGCCCTCACCTCCCCCATCCGAGCTCTTGAATGACCCCAGTGGAATTAGTCAAAGGACTTGAAACCTATATCATTTCCAAAGGCTTTTATTCTCTAGTACATCCAGCATGACATTGGTCCTCCAGGAATGTGTAGCCCTGGCATGCATCATCATAGCAGAAAAAGCGAGGACTGTTTTGCTTTAGTTAAATATGTCTGTGGACATCTCCACTTCCGTACATTATAGCGATGATGTTTAGAGACACAGATTCGAAATGCTCCTTCGGAGTTGAAGTCTAAAGCCACACTGCTGGCAAATGATGCCCCCTTAATCACGTAATCCATCCTTAGTCGGGAATGTCTGACCAGCCACTTATGATCTCTAGTGAAATAATTTTGCACATTTTAATACGGTGTGAGCCTCACACAAATAACCAGTCATTAGCAGTTAATTTGTGGGGTTTTAAATTTTCTATTTACCTTTGTGGGATCAGTTAACGAGCAAATCCTCTCATGTGTAAGTGTTTTGTTGTTTGTCTAACTAGAGATTCTTACGGAATCTGCACGCTTAGGTTTTAGGTCGTTATGGGGGGGGGGAGGCTGAGCCTGCTGTCAGGAGCCAGAGACCTGCAATGGTTGTCAGCTAAAAATACGCATCTTAATACCAAAAATGCCTTTCTCCAGAATCTGTAAAGCTTATTACTCAGACCATCAGATATAAAAATAGAGTCTATACTTCTACCTCCCCCACCCTTACTTTGAAATACGTGTATGGTTTTAATTCATTTTGAAGGTTCTCCATCAGATTGATTAGAAAAGGTAATGTATGTTACCAGAAATAAAAAAAATCTTTGACATAAAACTTGCGAGATCAGGGTGTTTTCTTTGATTCTATGACTTTGTGTTTGATTTTTCTCCTCCACAACCCATCTCTTTTGCAAACTGATCTTGTAGTAGTTGGGGAAGCATGAATATCTGGATGTGGCCTTGACTTGTCTCATCAAGAGTAATAGACTGAGGAGTTTTGTGGTTGTTTTAACCACTTAGCAATGCTGAAAACTACATAGGTTCTTGATTTTTTAAATAGAGAAGGCGGCCTGTCCACAATGACCCTGTTCTGCCTGGGCAGAACAGCTAGCGGGAACCGCCATGAAAGCAAGCCCACAGTTTGAAGCAGAAGCCCTCTCCTTTACTCTCACGTAGCCTCTGAACTCAATCCACTTTTATTTATTGACCCCTTAATTATGAAAGCATTTTGCTTCTTTTCTTTTTCTTTTATCCCCCCCCTTTTTTTTTTACCTTTTTGACAGAGTTCTCACTATGTAGCCCCTACTGTCCCAGAACTTACTATGTAGACCAGGTGAGCTTGAACTCACAAAAGCCTCCCTTCCTCTCCCACCAAAAATGTTGGGGTTAAAGGTGTGTTCCCAGCCTTATTTCTATGACACAGCCTAATTGTTATGCTTTCCTGAGTAAGTTTCTCTCAAGCCACCATCCTGCACCTGGTCTGAATGTTAACTCCTGAAGCCAATTTATTTGGCCTGTTCTCCCCAGCTCCTCGGCGAGATCTTACTGGGTCCCTCTTCCTTTTCATGCTTCTTCCCACTGCTTGCCGTCGCCCACTTCCTCTCATTCTGTAGCGTTTTCGTTGTCAGCTTCAACATTGCCCCTGCTTGGCGTTAGCTTTTGCTAAGAGCCTTACACATGGTAGGCAAACACTGAGCCGTTGAGCCGTATTCCCAGCCCATCTTCTTCACGTTAAATCTTAAGGGAGGATATCTTCTTCGTATCCAAAATCTCCCTGTTTTCTCAGGACACGTGGTGAGAATATTTGCATCAGCGGAACTCCAGATGGATGGTTGAATGAGGTGAAGTCAAGGGGCATGTGTATGACTGAGCCAGAATCAGGAAGAGGAGAAGGAAATTCAATGTGACAGAGGCCAGGGGGGTGGTGCACTGCAGTCATGGCATGCACTTTCTCCTTGACTTGGACTGAAGTTTTGACAGAAACCTTTCCTTCTGTTGAAGGAGGGTCTATTGTATGCAGGACAGAATTTTTCTGGGCTCGGAGAAATATTGTTGCCCTGGGGTCACCTACTTGACTGCTTGTTTAGGAAGTATTCATTTAAGCAAGATTTTGAATTAATAAGGCCTAGAGCAAATATTGAAGTGAAATTTAAAAGACACCTGAAATAAGAAAATAAAACCAGAGTCTGTGAAAAATAAAAATAGATTCGCTATTAGTTGACTGGCTGTTTAGCTAGCTTTCTTGGGCCCCCATGCAAGGCCCAGGCAGAAGATGGCCAGACGAGGATCTTTTTTTCTCTCTAGTCTACATTCCTTTTCCTCAGTGATATTCAAAGGGTGGTAATACCAGATCGTCTTAGTTTTTGTGGTTTGGATTTGTGTGGCAAAGTATATGGTGTGAGATGACCGAGAGCAAGGCATGGGCTTCATTCCAAGAGCTTTTGACCTTATCAGCTCACTCAGCCTTGAACTATGAAACCGATGAAGAAGAGAGGCCAGGTGGGGTTTCACTAGTGGTGAGGGACTCTGAGGTAGGGGAAGGGAGGGGATTTTTGCACATAAACATTTTTAAAATCTTATTTAAATATTGGGGTAGAGGAAATTTCAGCCAGGGAGATCATCAAAGGCAGGAACTGCTGGGTCATTGCTAAACCATTACTGAACGTAATCTCTTAGAGATACAGTGTGGGTCTCTCTTCCCCGGGGCTAAATGAGCTGCCTGTGGCCACTGCTCCCTTTATCAAATGCCTCCACCACAGCAATCAGTACCAATTGCCTTGGTTGCGTTTATCGCCAGTGATCCTCGCTGATTATTTAAAGCGGAGGTACTCACCATTGATAAAACCTTGAACAAGTCATTTCATAGCCAGTTTTTATGCACAGATAGGCACATTCACACTCCAACACAGATTTAGTTTGCAATTTCGAAAAAAAAAAAAAAACTTCTGTTTTCATCTTCTATTTTTTGCATTGTTGACAACTTACCGTTCTTACTGTGTAATCTCTGGGTGATTTCCTGTAATCTTTGCTGACTCATTTCTCAGTAAATCCAAAAAGATGCAGCAGCTTTATGGAAGGTTTTAGGTAGATTCACAAAGTGGAAGAGTACTCAGCACAAAAATCCTATCGAATCTTTCAATTAGCTATTTTTTTCTTTCAATAGGAGAGATGATCTCTAGCGACTTGGGTGGTTCTGAATACTTAGATTTCTCATTATTAATAACGTAAAATATGGGGAATGATAAGTAAGATGCAATTGATAGCTTCCTGTTATGCTAGGGGTTTCAGACTTATTTCTTCACTGATAACTGGGGATAGTGGAATTTTCTAATGGGTGATGTTGCCAAGGAGATTGATTACATAGCATGTCAATTGCTTCAGACATGGCAGCAGTCCTCAAAAACATTTCCTTACATGTTGTCATCATCACACAAAGTGCTAATAATATCAAGAACAATAGCAGACTTGGGAGCTGGAGAGACAAGAACAGGAAAAAAAAATAGGATAAATAAGTCTATGGAGCCTGGCATGAGAACTCCATAGACAGAGACCCAATTTTGCTTAGACTTTAGAAAATGAAACACTGGGTTGCTGCTTAGTATAAAAACAGTGGTCAAGCTACCTGAGAGAAACTTTTCAGGGCAATATGTCAAAACCGTGGGCAATAGCTACCCGGATTTAGAGTTCTGTCAAAGAACAAATGTGTTTTTAAATTTGTTGCTTTATGGGGAAGAAGCAGAACTGTGGTAGACCAAGGGAAATCATAAAGGGTTGGGACGTGGACCCGGGCCTCATTTTCTACAAACATCTCCTTCTTAGGTGCTTTATGGTATGACACTTAGTGGAGCTTAAATTTGGGCTTCCCCATGCTGGTGTGAACTCTGTCTTCTCTTCTCACTTCTGGCCCAAATATCCCAAGTTCCTCGTGAAACAATGCCACAGAGCGGCAGCAAATGTGCGCTCTGCCGCCTTGCGTGGAAGGGAAGTCAAGAAGGAACAGTTGAGCTAACTCTTTGCCAAGGTCAACTTTCCTGATTTCCTAAGAGTAATGTGTTTTGCTTGACAAATAACGGAATCCTTCTGCCCTGAAATATGGGCAGCCCGATACGGAATTCTGGTCTTGAATAATGATATAAACCCGTGTTATCTTGTTTGACAGTGGCTCTGTGTATGGACATTTACGAAACAATGTTAGCATTGATGTTGTTCAAGGAGAACCATGAGCGACCAGTGGTTCTCTTCAGTTTCCATTCAGCGTCTTTGCTAACTACATGGCCTTTCTCCATAATGTCATTTCAAAACAGGGAAAGGGTTCTTCTTTCCCTGTCAGCGAGCTGTTTGCTTCCCAGCACTAAGGCAGGGAGTGCAAATGCTCTTTAGTTGAGCCTTAAAGAGCTCCACTTGCTTTGGCTCCTAGAGAGGAATTGTGGAAATTTATCGAGGAAAAATAAGAATGGGAAGCTATGCTGTTTTCTGGTACTTTGTTGTTGTTGTTTGGGGAAAAACTATTGCTTTATTGTTTTTAGTTCGTTCTGTTTTCTTTCGGTGCTAGTGGTCTACCCGGGGTCCTCACCTGGCTAGGCAGGTGCTATCACCCAGCTACATCCCCCACAAGGAGGATAATTACATCCACTGTCACCTGGCCCCTACTTACATTTTCATTGGTGCCAAGTGTTGGTTTCAAACACCGCTCGCCCCTTCTCTAGGACGAACAGCAGAACTGCTCTGTTCCACTCGTACAAGATGAATTCAGACCCTTCCTACTGTGAAGGAAGGCTTTTTTGTTTTGGTTTCTCATTCTCTAGAAAGTCCCAAGAATTTTCTTAGTCTTTGGCCATCAAGGTATGCTTGACCAGTAAGACAAAAAAAGGCAGCACTGGGTATCTTAGAGATACCCTCAACTCTGTTAAAAATTTTTTTTAATCAAAGGCTGAGACAGCAGTTCAGCTGCTAAGTGTTTGTCTTGAAACCACGAGGATCTGAGTTTGATCCCAGGACCCTGGTAAGGAAAATGGATATTATAGTGTTCGTTGGAATCTCAGTACTTGGGGGGCAGAGAAAACAAATCTCTGTGGTTTGCTGGGAAGCTATTGTAGCATCATTGGTGAGATGCAGACCAATAGGAGACCCTGTCTCTGTCTTGGAAAACGAGGTTGATAATGACCTCTGGCCTTCATATACATGTACACATACCGCCCACCTCACCCCTCACGTACACAAGAAAACTTGGACTTTTTATAATGGACACTAAAGTAAAAAGGCTGAGCATCATGGTGAAGAACTATAATTACCGGCAGTTAGAAGGCAGGGGGATCATAAATTCAACTCCCCCTTGGGCCACAGAGTGGGTTCAAGACCAGGCTGAAGGGCTGGGGACCTAGCTCAGGGATGTATGCTTGTCTGCTTCCTGTCCATTGCAAACAGATGACAGAAGTCTCCAGGTATAGGATGCTCTTGTTAGGTAACAGTCATTCGGGCCAGCTGCAGTGGAGAGAGCAGTGCCAGGGAGCATGCGTACCTCCTTCTGGAAGGATTTCATTACAGAATCAATCACAAAAAATCAGTGAGTGATTTTGGCGTGGGGTTAGGGGAGAATTCCCACTAATATCTGAAATAGACTTAAATACACCTTTGCAGTTTTGTGACACATACAATGTAGCGGCATGCTCAGCACTGGTAGTGGATAAAATCAAAATCCTGATTGGCGCCAAAACCCATTAAAGATGCTCCATACCCTACAATACCAAGATCTCGGTCAAGGGTTTGCTGTTGTTTTCTCCGTGTGTTACGGTTATCTGTCTTTGTCAGGATGTGCAGATGTGCAGAGCAGCTGGATGTGCCCATGAGTGTGGAGGCCAGAGGTCAACGGACAGTTTCTTCCTTTCTTACTCTCCTCTATGAGAAGTGTGTCTCGTTGAACTGGGAGTCCAGCAGTTTGACCAGGCTGGCTGGCCACTGAGCTCCAGTGATCTTCCTGTCTCTAGCCCTTCCCCCCGCCCAGATCCACGGTTACAGACTTTTAGCACTGCACTCGGCTCCTATGGCATGTTGGGTATCAGAACTCGGGTATTCATGCCCGTGTGGCAGGCTTTTAACAGGTCGAGTGAACTGCTCAGCGAAGGTTATTTCTTTAAAAAAAAAAAATTGTTGTATTGAAAACTGTGTGGGTGTATATGTGTCAAGTCAAGCAAAAGGTGTCAGATCCCCTAGAGCTGGAATTACAGAAAATTATAAGCCTGCCGTGGGTGCTAGAAACCAATCTCAGGTCCTAAAGTGGCACAGGCTTTTAGTTGCTGAGCCGTCTCTCCAGCCTCCCAAGATTTAACTCTACGTAACAGCAATCCAGCATTTCCATCTCACTAGAAGGCAGGACTGTTTTCAGCATTCATCAGCAGAACTCTGTGCACATCAATGGGCTGTTCTAAAGTAAATACGTGACTTCTTATCAGTAAATGTTTAACTTCTGTACCTATTTTATACCTTCATGAACTCGTGTTCACAGAAAGTTTCTTCGGTAAAAGGTGCCATGACCAAAAAGAGAACTGATCACTGAAAGGTGTTTCTTGCCACAGGAAAGCTCTTTTCCAAGCTTGGTAGATGGGTCTTCTCGGGAAGCTGTGGTAGATGGGTCTCCAGAAGGCTGCCCTGGCATCCAACTGTCAGTGCCGCTTGGAGCAGCACTGGGACATCCTGTTCCTCTCAGTGCACCCACGGAAGGTGAACTTTGCTGACCTGAGATGATGTGCTCAGTCATTGTCTTTCTGATGTGGGGGAAAAATGGAATCTGTGAACGCAGATACTCTTTCCTGTGTAAAACTTTCTATTTTATAAAAGCCCGGGGATAACGTGTTTCCTGGCATATGTCATTCATGACATGAAAAATAGGCACAATTATACACAATCCTGCCCGCAAAGAAAGTTTTATTAGCACACGTCGACAGCGTAGACGTTATATCCCCTGGAGTGGAGAGTAAGCTGTAGGTGTGTGTTCAAGAACATCCTGTGGGTCCTGCGCAGGGACAGGTTCCTTCTGCGTGTGACTCACAGAGCTAGAGATGTTGGGAGCCTTCTGTGTGAACGCTGCATCCAGCAGGGTGACTCACAGCAGGGAAAAAGATGGCTGCCTCTGATCGTCATTCCTACTGAAAAAAGATGGCGTTCACAGTGATGGAAAGTGACAGAGACTTTAGGCTTCCACTTCCATGATTTAAGCCTTCCACAGATCCGTTGGAGGAGGCCGCTTGTTTGCTTCCCGGCCGCCCATCTTGGAGAAGTCGCTGCTTATTCAAGGAATACTTCATATTAATGCAAAAAATGTGGAGACTGAAGCTACAAAAATAAGCAATTCTACCACTCAGTGTAAATTTTGTTTCAGCATTTACGTGTGTAATGTTTAAGCATGTGTCACTCATATGTGTACTGGTATGCACATGAGTACTGTATGAAGAAGCCAAGAGACAGGTGTGGGGACAGAGAGATTGAGGCACACACACACACACACACACACACACACACACACACACGATGAGGGGAGAGAGAGGGAGATTGAGAAGCCATTTCTTTGTATCCAGACATAGGTTCTAGAGTTCCACAGCTTCCTTTTTAACAACCTATTCAATGCCTCTTAGCCTCAGGTGTGTGTTGTGAGCATTCGGTGAAACACGAGGGGATCATCCTGTTCCGGGTGCTCCAGATGCCATTTTCCACGTTTTCCACACGTGACCTCTTCTCTTTCCTACGGACCATTTGTACATTGTGTGCTCTGAAGCACCTCCCCTCGTGTGTGAGCGGTGCTTGGAGAGAGAGCTCACGGTAGAGCCAGATGCTAGATATCTGTCTGGAATTATTTTTACAGGATAGCTGACCAGAAATAGTGAGTTTTATGTGGCGGATTTCATTTTATGCTTAATACTGCCTCTGAATTTTTAAATGTAAGAAATTAGTGGTTAACATCTTCACTTACAAGTCATAATATATCTGTCCTTTCTTTCCTTATGAGGTAGCATTCAGGGCCTATGCTTAGCCCAGACTAGGACTGACGATGTGTGTGTTTTCTGTCCTCTGGATTCCACTGGCTTCTGCAGATGTGTGCAGATTTTCTCAACTCTTTCAGGGTGACTAGCTGAACTGGGGAGTTTTACCTGCTTCCCAAGAGACACCTGGCTCTCACCTTTTCCTGGTTGCTCCTTGCTGGGAATGTGTAGTAGCATGCATGTTCGTCTTCCTGTTCAGAAGACATTTTCAGAACCAGTAGAGTGTGGCCTTCCCATTGGTCCAGCAGGGTCAGGATTTCTGCACTGTTGTGCAGGTCCTTCATATAATGAATGACGTATGACAGGACATTTTTTTTCTTGGCTCTCCACAAAATGCACGTTAGTTTTAAGGCAGGAAATAGCAGGATAGGAAAATTCCGGAAGAGCATTTCTCTCGTCAGAGATGGAAGTAAATAGTCATAGACTCAGTTCTAGGGACACTGAGAACCCAGCATAGCAGAGCTTCAGCCTCAGACATTTTGCTCCACAGTCTCCTCATCGCTTCTGTGTAATGGGGTTGAGATAGCTTGGGGGTCACTGGTTTGGGGGAACTCTTAAAATTACTCATTTTCACTAACAGCCATGCGATGTCTGGCAGGCGAACTGCCGATGAGTTCAGGTTGTCATTCTGCAGTAACTTAAAATGTCTTAAAGAATTCTGAGGGCTCGCCAGGATGTTTCTGCTGGGGGGTTAAGGAAGAAGACACAGCCCCTGCCCCTTTGGATGTTACTGCCTGCAGGCTGGCTAGAGTTGCAGCCTGGTGAAACAAGGGAGTCCTAAATACAGATCCACCAATGTAGGTTGGGGAAAGCACAGATCTGTGGAGCTGTGTGGTACATTTAGGAAGGCCTTCTGCCCTGTAAAATTACAGCACTTCCTGCTGTGGTGCTTTTACTTTTCACCTTAGAATATTTGACCCTCCCACAGATTTAGTTTGACCATGGTGTGAAGTAGGACTATTTCCCCCCCCCCCCCCCCCCCGCCTCCCAGTGGTGCCTTTATCTTCCCATCCAGAGGCGACTCCCCTTCCTCCTTTTCTTCCTTTGGTTGTAGGCTCAAAAAACTCATTCATCCACCTTACCTGAGTAGAAATCCTCACCTTCTAGTCAGGACCTTTCTCTTTAGCTAGAACTCAGGGTTGTGAGATGCTAACAGGTCAAACAGAAGGGACTATGCACACTTGGGAGACGCTGGCCTTTCCTTGTCAGCCCAGGCATGAGAAAAGGTTGCCTTTGAGAGGACATACAGTAAAGAGCCTTCCTTGGGTCACCTCAGGCTGGTGGGGATCCAAGGGTAGGTTCCCATTGGTTTGCAAGAACTTGTCCCCTGGGGCATGTTTGCACTGATCTGAGCAACCCTCTCCTTTTGGTAGCATAGCCAGCCTGTTGCCAGCTTCAGCTGCAGGATGGAGTTCAAAGACAGGCAACTGGGCCCATCAGCTCTGAGAAGGGAGCCTGGGAAAGTACAAGCTGAAAATGAAGGCAGCCGGCTTAGTCTCCTCCTCCATTCCTTCCCAACCTCTCCCCTTCCTTTCTTTTTTTCTTTTTGCTCTTTCTCCTTTTTTTTTTTCATTCTCTGTTCTGCCTCTGTCTGAGGTGTGGCAGCTCGCGGTACACGGCGGAGAACATTTGTGTAATTTATGAGACGGTGTACATTTAGAGGAATGTGTTTGGTTTGTGGTGAGGAAACTTCCTTTTTTAAAGTTATAATGGGCTAGCCTTTAAGAGATTCTCAGAACTACCTTTTTTTAATTGTTCCTGGAAGTGTTGCTAAATATATTTCTGAAACCATATATTTGTCTAATTAAGAGTTTTAATACCAAGCCCTAAACTTTTCTTCCTGTATAATCATTGCGCGCTGACAATTGTAAGTTACACGATACAAATCACAGAGGCAGCTTGCAGCGCATGCTCAGATAGATGGTGAGGGCAAAGGAATGCAGGTCTGTAGTCAGGAAAAGGGGAAGGGGCTTTGAACTTGATCTACAAGTCAAAATGTTTGCTTTGTGCCAGAGGAAGGAGAGGGAGCAAAGATGGGGACGATCCTTGTATGCTGATGATCCCTGTTCACATGCCTAATCATGAATTGTTTATAATAGACTTGACTATAGCATAAATTGTTTATTGGCATTATATTATAAACATGCGGTTAGTAATTAAAGTGTTTATCTATTGTGCATTTGTAGCTTTAACATGTGGTATTTTACTAGGTGTTTGGGGCGTTTGTCTTCTCAGATTGACCAGGAACACTGAGTGGAGATTTTCAAGTGAGTTCAAGTGCTTGAACCCACCACTGTCCCATCATCCTTTGACCCACCCTCCCCCACCCCCGCCTCAAAATGGTTAAAATTCATCCTAGGCTTCAAAGGCAGAGGTGGAGTGTGGTGCTTCATGCAACGGTCCCCAGTCTCCTTTCTGAAAACACAGATTACATGGTTCTTTTTAACCCGCAGAGTGACATTTCAATTTATGCAGAGCAGGCAAGAATACTGCTTGGTTTTGTATGACTATAATTCTAAGAAAATATTAAATTAGAAAAATCATTAAGGAATCCTAATATTTTTCCCTTTCAGTGGGATGCATGGAGCATTTGAATTATCTCAAAGCTCAAGATCAGGTCCAAGGTCTGAGGCACTCAGCACGTGTTCTCAATACCATTTCCACACCGCCCCACGTTTTCCAGATTCCATGAGGAACGCAATGAGTGCCGGGCAATAACTCTTCCCACAACCCTGTTTGAAATACATGACACTTACAGCAAAAACTGGTATAAAAACGTCAGTCTGGAACAGACAGCGCTGTAAAGAGGGCATTTCTGGAAATCAGACAACTGAATTATTGGTCTTATAAAAGGAATGAAACAACAGTCAAGATTATGGTTTATGTTTTCTTTCTAGTCGAAGCAGACCGATATATTTCTCAGACAAACCTTACTGTGATTCTAGAGGCAGTACTATGGATGTGAATATGCACATATGCGTGCGCATGTGTGTGTGTGCATATGCGTGTGTGCGTGTGTGCATGTGTGCGTGTGCATATGTGTGTGCGTGTGTGCATGTGTGTGTGTATGCATGTGAAAGAGAGAGACAGAAAGAGATAGAGACAGAGACACACAGGGAGATAAATGGAGAGAGACGGAGGGCAGAACAGACTAAGCCTATTAATAGAGCGTGTGTTTTGCTGATCTATTTGCCAGGGATTGGAGATCATTATAGTTCAATGAGAAATAACAATTTTCCATTACAACACATTCAGAGATTGAAACAGAGAAGGAAATCCTGGATTTTTGGAACCATAACATTGTGGTGTTTTGATATTAATACGAATAGCTTAGACAACACGAGAGAGCATGTTTGTACATTAAGTAAAATAATTACAAGGAAATATTTTGATCATTTACATAAACAGTGGTTGGTTTGATAGTACAAACAATGTTTCCTCATCTAGGAACGACATCTAAGGGTGTCGGCAGGCAACCTTGAGAAATCATGGTCCTCTTCGGTTTTATTGCCATATGGATTTCAAAGAGATGTTTTAGACGTAAGCCCTAAATCATTTAGAACTACATATATCATTATTTGGGCTTGGACTTTGCTCTCATAAAAGTGACATGAACTTAGAGCACATTTAAACTTCTTTATATGCTTCTTTGATGCCGAGAGTAGAACTCGGGTTTGTGTCTGGCAAGCAGTACCCTACCACTAAACTCGGCCTACAGATCCCTGCATTCTTTCCTCAAAGCTGATCTCTGCCAGGTTCTCAGAACTTTGCAGATATTAATATACCTCGTCTCATATGGCCTTCATGAAGTGTACTGTGTATTCTAACCCAAATCAGTTCAGTTCTATAACGCCCAGGCTAATCCACTCAGAAGACACGGAGGGTAGCAGAGGTGGCGGCCGGCTTGCCTGGCACCACCCACTCAGTAGCCACAGAAGGTGGTTTGCTCAGGCAGATTACATTGCCTCTTTGAAAACCATGGAACTGCAATTGAAAGACAACAATTGCCAGGGGAACACCTTACAGCCTAATAGTAAGTGGTAAAGTGGTAATTTTTTGTTTGCAGAACAGTCAAAGGAAGTCAACATGTGAATTAATTCTGAAAATTAAATCCCCAAAATTATTGTTACCATGCTGAGTCAGGTGTAGGCTATCTAAAATTGAACAGGGAAGGTGTGAGTTAAATTAATGTAACTGGTCTCCACTTCATATGCTTAATTTGGATTATAATGATCTATCTCTGAGCCTGGGAGCTGAGTGCATGCCTGGGAAATGTAACTGCACTGAAAAGTGACTTCAGCAAATTACACATCAGCCCAGGAGAAGCCGTCTCGGCATAATTGTCCCATTCGCTTGTAAGCAAACATTTATACATATAAAATAATGTTACAGTGATCCTAGGGGATGCTCTTGTTCCGTAGTTAAAACATAATTTCCTCTTATTTCTGGAAGAGATGTTAAGAGTCTAAGAGAATAAATACTTTTGACAAAGACACCTGCTGGAAAGGAAATGGGTTTAAGACTGTTCAGACTGGCTCCTTGGACTGATTCAGTGACTAGTGCTGACCAAAATCTCCATTTCAATAGTAAACATAAATTCATGTGATATTAAGACTTTACTTCTTAATCCAGCTTCTTCCATCAGTGGCACCATTTTCTTATTTCTATGAGAAATTTTTCACCCAACAAGTATTTTAAAAAATATCAGATGGAATACCCAGGAGTCTGGGGAAAGTTTTTAAAACTAAAACAAACAAAAAACCATGTTCTTGATTTGTTTGCTAAGACTAGGGTTGGGGAACAGAACGATGTTTATAAGGTTAGATGATACAAGTTTAAACTAAAATGCAAATTATGTTTTTATTTCTGTGTTTTCTATTCTATTTGTATCTTGAAGTTGCTTTCCGTCTTTGTAACATTTTTGAGTTTTTTACATTTTTACAGATTTCTTTATCCTCATTAATTTTTTTACGGTATTTTCTTGGCCTCACCAATTTTTGTACATTAACTAAGAGAAACTTTATCATTATCAGATAGTGGAGAAATCTTTTCTTTTACAAACAGAACCAAACAGTAAAGGTCTGTTTTCTAACTATGGCCACCGCCTCTAAAGTGGTGTCAAATGTTTGGGATGTGGTAGCTCCAGCCTTCCTCTGTTGTAGATGCACCACCAGCCTGATTCAGCAGCTACACTGATGACGTGAACCTTGTGGGTGTGTGCTCAGCCTGTTTTCATTAGATCCACTTACAGAACAGAGCTTCCATATAAGCATTTGACAGTGAATAATTGATGTTTGAAACAGAGAATGCTCTGGTGCCTTCTGGAGGATTAATGTGAAGTTTTGTGTGTCATAGCATTAGAGTACCGCAGAAGGCAACCAAAGACTTCTCTCTCTCTCTCTCTCTCTCTCTCTCTCTCTCTCTCTCTCTCTCTCTCTCTGTCCTTCAGAATTGATAACACAGATAAATTAGGCTAGTTTTGACATTAAGGTAGGGAAAATGTCAGTTAAACAACATGCTTTTTCAGAGTTTCTTTTATTGATATGAGGACTTTAAAAGAAATGGGCCAAAACATAAAAGTCTTTGGTTGTGCTGGGTATCAACTGGGAAGTTGATACATAGTTGGCCAATGTTGTCCAGAGAGCCACATTCCCAGTCCACAGTAATGAATATTGAGATGTTGATATCTGTGAGTGTTTCTCTATGGTATATCATCTTCTGTATTTGAGGATCTGGCAACACTTTCACAAACATTACCCACCAACAGTAACTGAAGAGAAAATCAAACTTTGTGTGGGTTTCAAAAGCCTACCTCTCCTATCAGCTCTGCGTAAGGTACCACAAACCTTCCAGGGGGACAAAGATGACAATATAGTGCCAGAAAATACAAACCCCGAATGTTCCTATATTTAACACCAGGCTGAATGCCACAATAAAACAGGTGACGCCAAGCAAACTCACTTGAAAAGCATCCAAAGATTGATACCAAACTCTGAAATCAGGGCTGTGCTTTGTCGTTTCCATTTGTTACTGGATAATACAGGAACGTATACTTCTCTGCCTTTAATTTTCAAAGCCTGCTTAGTCTAGAAACCCCCACTACTCCACTCCTCTCTCCTTTGACTACATTCCAAAGGAGAGGCAACTTTCTAAATACTCATATTTCAAACAGATTCACTTTCTTTGGGGGAAACTATAAAGGGCTCTGTGATCCAAAGAAGACGCTTAACTCGGGAGTTCATAAAGATACCCATGGCCAGCAGCAGCGCTCTTCTGCCTGACTGTTTGAAATCCATTGTTTGAAATTCTATTGAAATCTTTTTTCTAACAAGGGATTTAAAATAATTTATAGATTTGAAGAAATGGAGAGCTAGGGAGGCCCGCCACACTGAGTGTTCAGCAGGGTGAATAATTGCTTGGCTATTGGCCTGCTTCAGGTATCTTATTCACTGAAGGGATTCTTTTTCTAATCTAGCCTCTAATAATTAACACTTTGATGTAGCCAAGATATGATCACTGGATTTCATCTTTTTAAAAAGTAGAACATGATACTGGATTTTCAACCTTTTTCAGCTTAGTGTATTGATAAAAATGTATATTTTCCGTGGCTTGTTCAGGACGACTGTATTAAACTTTGGTCATTGTTACCCACTGAGGAGGAAATTCTATTGATTGCCTACTTAATTGCCATTGATTCTCTGAATAACCACATAATTGCCAACTGAAGTCTGAGTCACATGTATTAGTGTTGAGTGATTAATTAACTGTTCTTATAACTTGAAAGTGCATACTTCTTTTCTGTTTTTAATTTATTCCATAGGCTTAAACACAGGAGATACTCTCAGCATGGCACTCCCTTACACAGCCCACTGTTTCTGTCCTTTAGAAACGTCCCATTACCTGATCAAATAGTGATTGCTTGATCCGTTGATTTCCTTATATGGTCATTAAAAATGAAATTCCAGACTAGAATCCAAACCACCTTAGGATTGCCTATGATGTCCTTGAGTAAATTAAGCTATAATAAAAACATTTTAATTTCTTTGTAGTAATTCTGTTTTATGTGTTGATGCCTCTGTTGCTACCCAGGCTTATATAAACATCAAAAGTGGTGCCCTCCATGACAGAAATACAAATTATTTTTAATAGAGGATGTTACTTCAATGTTTGAGTAGCACCTCTGGGGAAAAATCAGAAGGTAGCCGGTTCTCCTTTTCTCTTTGGTGGCTCCCTCCATGTAGTGTAAGAAAAGAGAATCTTCCCACCAAAATTACTTCCTTTGCTCTGTGAGGAGGCTCATGGACGTGATTTATGGCAGGCCAGAAACTTCCCTATGCAGTTTGCAGTTCGATGCCTTTCTTAGTGCTTCAGTGTCTACCTGGCTGGTGGAACTGAGTGGGCAGGATAGGGAAGTGCCTGAGGAGACAGTCAAGCAGCGTGCACCCCTCTCGTTATTACTGCAGCATAGTCGAGAGCAGGACTAGTCAGCTACCTCTTGACCCTGGCCAGTCTGTAAAGACAATTTCTACACCGGTTAGTGTGGTCTCTCATTTGACGTTTCAGCATCTGTGAGAGCACTTTGTGACTGTGGGGAGCTGAGTACACTGTAACAGGGACACATCCGGCCGCCATCTTGCTTTTCCTCTTAAAATGCTTTCATTGAGTTAAAAGAGAAAGTTTATAATGTGGGATGCTTGAGTATCTTAATTTTTAAATTCTGAGGTTATGAGTAGTTATACCTGGCATCTTTAAAGTTCCATTAATCTTTATCTTGTGGACGGGAAACAATTAACTCTTTCTTCTTTAGCAAAATAGCAATTATTTTCTCTAAGGATTACCTCAGAAAATATTCTGAAGTTACATTACTGTGTAAGTAATTAATGGCTATTAATATCTTTCTAAGTATCACTGTAAATTCAGGCTGGATTTTTTTAAAAGCACTGTGAAACTCATTCAAAAAATGCGTATATTGCAGCTTACTGTTAAGCAGAATACTCTTTTTTCTTTTTATTTATACTGCAAAGTGAGAAATTTGAATCAATCTCTGCAGTTGCCTTTCGGGTGATTTGAATAACATTATTTAGAATGTCACTCAGTAATGTTTTGAGTAAACTGGTTGAGTTGGTGTCCTGTGGGCCCCTTCCAGCTCTAAAATTTTCTGAGCTACCTCCAATCTTACTGGAAATACAATTCTGAGTTTGGTCTGGGGTTAGCTGTGGAATTGTTCTGTGAAAACTGGCCCGTTTTTAAAAAGCTGCCCCTGGTTGGGTATGCAGTGAGTGTTCCTAGGTACAGTGGCAAGCAGTGGACAGAAACCTGAAGCTTAGGCAGTTACCACTTCCTTTCCTGCAAATGCCTTCCAGCTCGGCCCATGCCACTGTGCAGGGTATCCCACCTGTGAACAGCCAAAGACTGTGTGGTCCTCGATGTGCTTTGGAAAGCGTGCTCCTGAGTATGGGCAGAGATCCAGTTTGCTGAGCTCACAGGCTCAGAACGTTCTTTTCCAACAGGCAGATGATTTGGCTCCTCTCTCGACTGCTTCTTAATTGTAAGTTTTGAACCCCCAGCAATTCTGAGCTTCGTTAGCACCATGTTAAGGCTTACTTCTTGAAAGTTGCAGCTTACCCAGTAAAACCCCAGGACCCAGTGTTACTCTAGATTGTGCATCAGTAGAATTAGGTTATCTTGAGAGAAATAATAAATAACAGAAGAAAATTAAACTTAATATTTAACTGACAACCTGTTTCTGTAATGTTGTTACTAATTTTGAATTAGGTATCTCATTTTTTCAGGTGGTATATTTATGAAGGAGAAAATGGCCTGGCATGTAGTAGGCTATCCATAAATATGGTATGGTAGTGATATTTCTCCATGATTGATTAAATGGGATTGTATAACAGCAATGAGCAGAAGAAATGGTCAGGACAAAGACAGGACAAAGTCAAGACTGCCAGAAAAGGCCCAACTAACTCCAGAACTCATTGGATGGCTGCTGTCCCTGCTACTGGAGCCCTGTTTTAGTTCTAACTGTTGGTGAATCCTGTGAGCTCAAAGACAAATGAAGCCTTTTAAATATTTTGGCCTCATTTCATGATAACCTAAGGTACCCAGCCAGCAAATAAATACATTTTAAGTTCTGTAGAGGTCAACTCCTCTTAGATAATTACATACTCTTTATATTAGAAGTGACCACTTGTTTTTTTTCCAGGCAGGAAAATGAGAGAGCTTAGCGCACTGGAACCCAGAATTCTGAGAATCTAGTAGGATATTTTTGACTTCTCACTGTGTTTAGTTTTTGAAATGATTGGGAATCACCTCAAATGTGATTCACAGTGTCCTTGTGGAATTCTGTACCTAATGGCCATACACCCAGGCCGTGCCACTGGCCAAGCAGACCAACTGTTGAAAGCAGAATTGTGGCAATTAAACATCAACCATGGCTCCTTTGCATTCCAGTAGCAAAGCCATTGTTTTTGTGCCAGTTACGAAGCTTGCCTGTGAAGTTCTCAAAACATAAAATCTCGAGTTCCAAGACATTTTTTAAAACTTTTTTATTACCACATCATATAACCACAGAGAATAACGTGTGTGTGTGTTAGGGAGTTGAAACACTCAAGTATTTTAAAGAAATACAGCATACTAGCTTCTAAATATAGATCATTGAAAATAACTAAGAAAGCACACATATCTATGGGTAATTGAAGAAGGAGACAGTAAAAAGGCAAATCATATAAAGGAAGGTCAAAGGTGAGCAGCTTAAAGAAGACTGAAACTATGCATGGAGAAATTGAGGTGATGTTTTAGCCCCAGTGAAAGAAAGGAGCGAGAGTCTCATATATTTTATTACCTTAAGAAGAATCAGTTCAAAGGAGAATATAATACCAGTTTTCCATGGCTCTTTCTTTTTTGTATTGGTAAGCAGTTGGTGAGTGTTTTTTCCTTGAAGAAACTGTGATGCCAGGCACCTTTATCTTCCAGCCAAGCCCAGTCTTTCTGTGTGTGGAGAAGAAAAACAGTTTGCGTTTTGGCAGAGTCCTGATGTAGAATTTTAGGATACTCTCTTATAGCATAATAAAAAAGATATTTAGGTTGATTTTCATCATCAGTTCTGGGTGAAAGAAGACTGTATGTATTCAGGGAAATTATTTCAAAGCATAAAATGTTCTTTTAAAGGAAAGTAGCTGAAATGCTTTGAATATCGAATGTTATAAATAGCCACTTATCTACCTTGCATCTGTCCCAGAGGCACTCCGACTTGGCCTGTGCCAATCTGGACAGAGAATCAACGTTCCTTGGTCAGCAGCAGCCTGGACTGGAAGGAGTGGTATTCTTGAAGAAGCTTGCACAAGCAGGGTCACATTATGGTGGCCATCTCTCACCTCTGCCGAATGTGGCATTGACTTTAGACACTTACATTTTCAGATGTGTGAATTAGTCACTGTTTTGGCAGCACTGTTGCTTCACACAGAGTTGATGGCTGCCATCCACCAACACCCTCACACCCACGTGCCTAATGCCATAAAAAGGAAAATGACCTGCCTCCCTCCCCCTGAAGCTTTAACAATACTAGCATAACCTTTCTGTGTATGACACAGCCACACCGTTTTGTCCTGGAATGAGTGTTAACCTCTCAACATAATTTTGTGGTTTCAAAGTGTTTGGCCAACACCAACTCAGGGAAATAACTGTGTACAGAGAGGATCTGCTGGGCCCCTAAAGAGAAAAGGGAACAGAAAAAAGGAAGAGTAGATTTGGTGGTTGTAAGACTTATGGTTTAGGGCATCACTTGGGGTTCGGTGCCACGAACAGACAGGAAGTATCCATTCACAAGTCTCAGGCTCTCTCTACTGTATTTGGTATCAGAATGTAAGTGAGTTCAGGCCTGAATGCCAGCATCCAGCAGTTGCACATGGTTGACCAAGACTCCATTCTTACCTACGTGGTCCTTTCAGAACCCCGGCACCTAAGCAAATGAGAAAGAAAGAAAAGAACTGCCCTACTTGCCTAGAGGAGCAGTGGGATTTTTCAAGGGGCGGGTGGAAGTCAGAAGTGACCTGCCCACACTATGGCCAACATGAGGACAGAGATTCTGGACTCCCAGCAACACTGCACAGCAGCTGTAAAAGTATCGTCCTTCTTTGAAGCCTCTGACAACAGCACTTTCATAACCATTCATAGAGAAAGGCGTTTTTGACTCAGAATGTATTTAAAACTTTAGCTCTGTTATTTCATTTACATTGTTTTGTGAAGTTAGCCCGCTTCCCAACAAATGACCTGTTCTATTAACCAAATTTAATTTTGAATGATTTTTGCCTGCAGCACAACAATAGGAAAATATTCAAAGTTAGAGTAAGACTGTTTTTAAAACAAAGCTATGGATTTTACCCATGGGACATATTCCTATATTAGCACATATCAGCTTAACTTTGGGGAGTTTCTTTAAATACATCCTTAAAAAGTTCACAGACACTCGGGAAGGTGATTCTGAAACAGGATTTGTTACACAATTGAAGTCATCACAATTCTCTCAAGAAACCTTTACTTTGAAAAACTGTGACTATGGTTAAACTCTAGTGTGTTTGTTTGGAAAATAGCCGTGTTATCACAGAATCATGCCCCATCCATGGCTGAAATCAAGTAATGTCTCTACTATCAAGACTGATGTGTGTGTGTGTGTGTGTGTGGTGTGTGCATGTGTGTGTGTATTTCTTGTGGATACACACACATTTGTTAATCACATACTTATTTTAGGAGGCCTCTGATTTGTTACACAATTGAAGTCATCACAATTCTCTCAAGAAACCTTTACTTTGAAAAACTGTGACTATGGTTAAACTCTAGTGTGTTTGTTTGGAAAATAGCCGTGTTATCACAGAATCATGCCCCATCCATGGCTGAAATCAAGTAATGTCTCTACTATCAAGACTGATGTGTGTGTGTGTGTGTGTGTGTGTGGTGTGTGCATGTGTGTGTGTATTTCTTGTGGATACACACACATTTGTTAATCACATACTTATTTTAGGCGGCCTCTGTCATCAAGAACAGGTATATAGGCTTTCGGGCTGACGGACCCACTGAGCGCCTATTTGTGGGTCTTCTGATTCTCCCTGGCATTTCATCAGAGTGCAAACACACACAAGTAGCTGCTGTCGAAAAGTCAGTTATTCTCAATTGCTCCTCCCCTGTCCATCTTCTGGGTTACTAACGACAGGTGGCTAGGATACAACAAGGAATGTTCACCTTAAAATGTTAAGGTTTCTTCTGACTTTAGGAATTCTTTGATTAGGTTACCTCTGAGATGGCGTCACCAGTCCGTTTCCGGGTTTGAGGGATGCTGGAGGAGATGTGATAGCAAACGAGGCATCCTGACTGACACCCTATACTTGCAGGCAACACTTAGGACTCCTGGTGTTTCCCATAGAAAGTGTCGTGGCCAGGGAGTGACTGGACACTAGGACAGTGACAGTTGACATCCAAGTTTGCTTGACTTCACCTGGCTGCCGAACGCCTACCGGTTTCTAAATCACTGTGCATGTGGCTCTCCTGTCGGTGTTTCGGCAGTCACGGAAGGGCAGGGACAGTGGACCTCAAGAGACCAAGGGGATGACAGGTCCCCCAACTTTCCTCAGAGCAGTGGCCACAGGAGCTTCTGCTCAGGCCTGTGGGTTCCAGAGACACTCTGATTCACTTTCTCTCCCGAAAGACCTCGAAGTTTTGTCACTGTAAGCTTTGTCTGCTCTGTGCCTGTGGCAGTGTGCCACTGAGTGTCTTAGCGTTCAGTAGCGTGTGGCGCTTGTGTGTGAGGCTGATCCCTCTGTGTGCAGATTATGGTCCTGTTGACAGTTGTACACCCAAATGGATTGTTTATTTAACTAACGATTAGTGCCTTAGCACTGAATATTAGCACTCAAATTAGTGTTTGTTGAGCTTGATAAAAAACTGTCATTGGCAGGGCTGGAGATTGACGCTCTGCCCATGGGAGGTCTGGGCTGAGGCTGTAGGAAGATCTAAAGATGGCAGGCACCTCTGAGTTCTCCGAGAGGGAAGGAAATGGACGCTTTCCAGAGACCAGTTTTCCCCGCTCACCTGGCTGAGTGCTTATACACGCTGCATTTATTCCCTTTGTGAAAAGAAGCGCACGCGAGAGCTCTAAAATGAACTGGCTCAGAAGTCTCTGAATGGAGTTTCTTGTTTAATTCAGCTACCAACTTGCTTTTGGATGAAGCTTACATCCAGCCTCCGCGCTGTGTTTTACAAGCCTGCATTCCATAGCAGTTTTTAGCTCAACACTCACTATGGAGAAAGTGGCCTGCATCGGGCCTCCACTGCAGATGTCCAGAGGCCTGAGCCTGTCTCCAGTTCTCCTGCTCAGGAGAGAAGTCAGTATGGGATGGGTCATGCTCCAGAAGCAGAAACGTGCTCTGATTAGTTCTTAATTATTTTTCAAATGACTGTTTGGAATTCTCTGTGAATTCCTGCTAAGCAGAAACATCAAAATCATTGCCCTTTCATAAGCTGAGTGTTTTCTTTGCTTTCCCTTTTTTTTTTTTTTTCATTTTTTATTTCCACATTACTAGGGTGAATCTATGCCAGCAAACAGAACAAAATGCTAATTGCAAAACAGGGATTCAATAAACAATGGCTGTTCTCTTCTTTGAGAACACACTCTTTTAAAAAATTTGTATTTAAATGAATGTTCTCTCTCTGAAACCAAGCGGCAGCACACCCGGCTGTATAAATTTTGCTGCATGTTTCTGTGAAGGGAAGGAAACTGGACAGTGGAGGCACATTGACCATTGGAAGAGGTCAAGAAAATGTGTCACAAGTGAGGGGAAGGGAGGATATAAACAAGATCCTAAGACTTTTATTTCTCCAGCGTACACATCTGCTTCCTCAAACAGGAAACATGGGCCCTAATAGGTAATAAGTGACCCCAAGCCAATGGGGGCGAGGAAAGGGTTAAATGTGCGGCCATCATTCTTCCCACTCCGTGGACAGTCTTTGAGATTCATTAGGAGACAATTCAGAAAATATTTGATAATCATTCCTTTCGGTCCTAACAGGCACGGGAACAATGCCATTGCTGCAAATTCATATCTGTTCATTTGATTCAGGTTGGCTGAGTTTGACATGGTTTGCTTAATCAGGCTTGCTCACACATTTTCTATAAGTCCCCTAATGAATGACTGATATGACTTGACGTTATGTGGGATTACAAATCACTGCACCTCTTAAGTGAGTTCTGGGTATTTGGAGAATATTGTTTTAATTCTGAAACCAGGAAGGAAGGTCAGAGGTCCTTTAGCCCGACTGTCATTTGATGAAGAGAGAAACCACGTTACAGTGAATGTCAGCGCTCTTGCCTAAGACGCCAGGCTGGTAAAGACCAGTCTAAGGATGCAGGATAAGGATCTCTGGCAGCAGCAGAGCCAAGGTGCAGTCTTTTACGGAGGCCATTTTGCTAGTCCCTTCAGATTCATCTTTCCAGTGGACGCAGCTGAAGGGAAATACGTAAAAGTAAAACAAACAAGTAGAAACTCCCCACGAAAGGAGAAGCTGGTGGTGTCAGGGTGTGAAAGGAGGCTGGCAGCCCCAGCACCAAGCGTCCTATTTCCAGGGTCCCTGCTAATCTGAGAGCTTGAAAGATAAAGCACTAACCCTTTGGAGGAGTTGTTTGTTCAGTTTCTAACAGGCCAAGGCCAATGCTGCCCAAACCAAGCCTCCTCCCTTCTTCTACATTCTAATACAATGTTGCTGGCACCAGAATAATCTTCACTTTCAATGACACTGTGGCTTCTTCCTTATCGAAGAGAGCAAAATTAAGTCATGTAATCTGTCTGAAATGGCTACTCTTGTTTTGAAATGATACGATTACCTCCATGTCTCAGATAGACTGAGGAAAGCATTGATAACTCAGCTCTACATAGAAGAAAGGATAGCCAAAGCAAAGAACATGTTTCCTTGTTGAACATATTTTTGTTTTAATTTTTATTACATCCTATTATGTGTGTGTGTGCGTGGGTGTGTGCAAGTGTACATTCATAAGTATGGACATGCAGGTATGCGGAGGTCAGAAGATAACTTGACCAGAGATCAGTGGGAATGATTATGATTAATCAAAACGAAAACAAAATGATAATAAGACAAAATGATTAATCAAAACTTAATGATTAAACTAAACAAAGTAAACTGTCATTTAATGGCTGTCTGTCTCGCTAGTTTTGCTCAGTCACTTTTTGTAAACAAGTTTAGAAACTCTAACCTTGCATACAGACAGTGACAGATCATCCAAGGGGACTAAAATCCTCAGCAAAATGATTGGCTCAGCATGATATATTACAAAAAAAAATTTACTCCTGAAGGTCAAACCTGGGCGTCCCTGCTTCTGAGTGACATCCTAAATCCCAGTAGCTTTAATGTTTTAAACACATCAGTTAAACAAACTGCCTGAGTTTACAGTTATAACGATGGATATGCTAAAAGCAAATGGAGGTACACATTATTCAAATCTAGCTGTTGATCACTGTCAGGCTAGGGACTCTACCTAAGGTCAGACAAGCATTCTGTCCTCTGGGATCACAGAGCCTGTGTGGTCAACTGTGGGTTCTTCCTGCAAAGCATCCTAGAAGCCCCCTTTTGCTATCTAAAATCATCCATTGGTTTGTGGGAGATCAAACGAGGCTTCTCTCGCTGGACTATACCCCCCATCACAAATAATGATTGTCTTAGGCCTCTTCTTGAGGTGACAGTGGGTGAAGGCATGGGAAGGGTACTCAGGGCCCATGGCCTTACCTTTTAAGTTATGAGCCTGTCCTTCCAGGGATGATCCATCTCTCCCTCCATAGTGGAGGGTCCAAGCCTTTGAAATGGAAACCCAGGCAAAAATCAAGCCATCTCTTTACTCTTTCCATTTGGCATTTTAAAAACCCTGTTCAAATGATTTTATCTCTGGTGCTTGTCACTGTGCATGTCGCTGCAGTTCAGTGTGATTTCGGAGTATCTTCTAATCAAAGCCAACTGCCCTGTAAGCCCAGCCCCGGGCCTGCACCTCTTCTCAATGGCTAACAAACAGTCACAGTTCATGTGCAGGCCATTGTTTTCCTAGGCTTCCACAGGAACCAGAACATTTGATTCTGTCTCTCTGTATCTGCTGAAGCTGGCGAAGCCAGTGACTCAACATGGGTCTTGTCACCACAAATAACAACCAGTTCCTTCAGTGGTGGGCACTGAAGGGCACATACACACACCAAACCAAAGACGAATAAATCCCGAATTATACCACTATTAAGACCAGTGATAAGTGAAGCGGTTTAGAAATATTGCAATCTATCACCTTTAAAAAAGCAAATGCGTTTTAGTTTTATTGGTCAATATAATGTTTTCATTGACAATTTAGAAAAGGACCTCATTATTTATCCAAAGATAGCAGCTAGGTTAGAGATTCAGACACACAGTGTTTTTAGGAATTCAAAATGTTGTAGTGTCCAAAAAGAAGAGGGTCCTAAAATGATTAAGACTTGAAACCATTTTCTGCAGAACTCAGGATGAGACACAATAGCAGTACAGAGGCCCTAAGTCCACTGGACAAGTAACTGGCCAGTGCCCCCATTAGAAGACCAGCTCTCTGGGCTTCTGTCTACTGTTCCCAGGGTAAGCACCAGACCATCAGTGGCTGACTGTACCTTCCAGGAGGGCCCAGCTGCTTCTGGACTCCACACCCGTAGAGCGCCCCCTCTTTGGAACACTACACTGCAACCCCTTCACAAAATGTCTCGTTTAGACTTAAAATTTAACTCTGACTTACCCCTCATAGGAACTGCCCTAGTACTCAGTTTGCCCAGTTCTGACCTGTGTTCTGCTTCCCTGGCTTCCAGAACATTCTAATTATGACTGATATGGGTAACTATAAAGCCAGCGCTGCAAACAAGGGCAGCTTGAACTCTTGCCAGCTGTGACCAAGGCAAGTTTCATGACTGAGTTTTTACCTCCCTGGGCTAATTGTTCCTCTCTGAAGTGTGTGTAATGGCAGCCCCTATGCTAGTTGGCTTTCCTTTATCACGACAAAGCCATGAGAAAGCAGGCTCATGAAAGCAAAGGAAGCAAAGCAAAGGTTATTCTGGCTCTCAGAATAAAGCTTACTCAAATATCTTTATGCTTTCAGGCAAGCACTTTTGTCTATTGAGCCATCGCCTGGGTCCCAGAATGTTGTACAGTTGTCTCCCATCATCTATAGGAGATAGGTCCCAAGGTATAAATTCTGGAAAGCATAGACAATAATGAGTCCATATGCACAATCACTATCTCTATACCCCTATGTTAAAGCTTAATTTAAATCTTGGGCTCAGTAAGATGTTTTCAATAGCAAATAAAAATAGGATAAACGTAATAATATATTGTAATAAAGGATCTTTAAAGCTCGTGAGCTGTTTATTTCTAGAATTTTCTGAAACCATGGAATCTATAGAGTGTGATGCTGTGGGATGTATATTCTTGAGTGCTCTGAAATCTTAAATAGGCTCATTAGTTGGGCAAATATTTACCTTCTTTAGTAGTAGAGTAGACTAACGGAGAGTGGGCTGCTGTGAGCTATTGGCGTGGAAGGCCTGTCACTTCTGCCCACTCTGTTTCTTGCTGGGGATGTGGAAGGCTTACATCCTTCTCAGGATCTTTACCACACCCTTGAGGGACTTCAGTCATCTTCAACTTTGTCTCTGAAGTTGCTCACCTGCAGAAGGGGATTATAATTGTTCTTACCATAGAGGACATTTGGAGTTGGGGGTGGTAGTGGATGAGATGAGTTAATACTCCAGCCCTCTGAAAGGTGTCCAGTGCATGAGAGCTTTGTATGTGTGTATTGACTCTCTCTTGTCTTTGCCTCTCACTTTTCATTTTCTGCTCAGGTTCTAACACACATTTGGGAACTGATACGAGAGTGTCGGTGGATGCCAGTTGTAAAGCCATCCTTAGATTTGTTTATACTGAGGGGACAGAGAGCTGGATATTTCTCTTCCTCATGTCTCATGCCAGATACCAGGCCTTTGCTCTTAGATGCTGTGTCAGAATGAGCCAGGGAGTTTTCATTCATAAGAGGCAGGTTTTTGGAAAGAATTGTTTCGTTTGTCGTGCAATTTAGCATCCTGTGTTGCTCTGGCTTAAGAATGAGAGGGGAGAGGAGGAATAGGGTCAAAGATGGGAAGGCATCAGCTGTGAAGTCCCGTGGATGAGCGTGGACCCCTAGCTTCACCTTCTCTTGAGTTGGTTTGCATTTTGGCAGCAGTTGGTATTCGTAATTATAGTAGAGATTACTTTAAAATAGGACTGGCCTAGATTTCAATCTTATCTGGTAACAGTTAACTTATTAATGATCTCTTTGGCCTGTTGGCAGCCATTCTGTCTTTAAACTGTGAGGAGATACCATCTCTCCGGCTGTGAGGATAAGTAATTGGACGGGAGCGCTTGAAGAAGTCATGGGCATTTGCGGGAAGGCAGGGACAGTGGTTGTGGTACATTCCTATAAAGTCCCTTTACCCCTCGTCCCTGCAGGAGTCAAAATCGGATTGCTCTCAAATTTTCTACACTCTTTTTCTGTCTGTTTCCTGGGAAGCCCAGCTGCTTTCCTCTGAGAGGTAAAGAGATGCTAACAGGTGACTAATGAAATCTCTGCTGAGGCAACCTAGCTTGATAGAGTCTAGGAGCAACCACACCTCCTTGCAGCATGTGCACTGGATCCCTCCAGAACAGTGGTTCTTAGCCTTCCCAATGCTGTGACCCTCTAATGCAGTCGCTCATGTTGTGGTGAGCCCCAACTATAAAATTTCTTTTGCTGCTACTTCCTAACTGTGATTTTTGCTGCTGTTATGAATCATAATGTAAATATCTGTGTTTTCTGGTGATCTTTGAGGCTCCCTGAGAAAGGATCATTCAACCTCCAAAGAGGTCAAGACCCACAGGCTGAGAGCCACTGCTCTAAGAATTACATAATCTACTTGACCGCACATCCATTTGGGCTCTGACATAAATAGCTTTATTCTACTGATGTGTTGGAGATGTTGGATATTGTTGCTTCTTCCCCGAGAAGACATTTACATTCGTGCCTGGACTGAAGCCCAACTGACCATTTCTGTCTTTCAATAGTGGTGTGTGGGCAGTGATCTTTCATAACAATATATTATGATCACATTCACCACCTGTAGCGTTCTTACTTGACTAGTTTTGAGTCATTACATGCACACACTGTTGTGCGACCATCACCACTAAACATCTACAGAAGGGTGCCACCATCCCAATCTGAAATCTCTATCCATTAGAAATGCCTCCCCTTCTTCCTCCTGTCAGCCACCCATGATGCCAGAGTTCATGTCTGCTAAGTTCATTGTTCCTGAGTGCTTAATGGGTGATGCCTGCCGTCAAGGGTCTTACAGAACAAGTGCCCAAGCATTTTGGGTTATAGGTCCACTGGTACTTCGAAATGAAAGACAAGATGTCTATAAAACTTGAAATAGAAGGGCCTAGCCAAACCTTCAGCCTCCTGGAGGCGTGACTTAGGGGCAATTGCCAAGAAGAGTCAGCCTTACTTTCCCTGTTTTGTGAAATTGGGATGGTAGCACCTCCCAGGATGTTGGCGACCTCTAAATGGCTCCTCACTCTCACTAAGCAAGTTCAAGTGTTAGCTTCTACTATTATGAAGGAGGGTGGAAGCATTGGGAACCACGACAGTCAGGAGCTAGATGCTCCCAAGTCCCACCTGAAAAGTCTCTTAGTGAAACTTCAAAAAAGCAGCCACCGCCAGAGCTCAAGACAGGGAACTCTGTTTTTTCAGTCCAGTGGATCATTGGTTTTCTCCCCGCTCCTGTACCTCCATCCACGAGGTCACTTTCTTCTCATTTGCCTTCTTATCTCATCCATGGACTCGGTAATAGTAGTTATTAGGTCACAGATAACTCAGCAGAGCAGAAACTTCACAGTAAATAGTACAGAAAGCAAGTATTATTTTTAAGAGATTTGATTGTATTCTCATCTCGACATATCAGCTTGAAGGGACCCTAAGAAAATTCTAAATTCTTCCTATGAGTTGCTCCTTGCTCAAACACCCTCAGCTACTGAAGAATCTTTCTAAGACCTTCGGCACCTCTCCTTCGAGGCTATCTTTGATGCTCCTCTTTTCTTTCTCAGACATGGCTGGTCTAGCCATGGACCAGCCTGCCTTGCTCACTGCAGAAGCTCCCCAACTTGACATGACTTCTCTCGTTCTCTTCTCGTACTCCCTTAAGCTTGGAAGAACAGATGCTGACTATCAGGCCTCAGTTTCCTTGGACTCATGTTCCCCGGGGATCAGTTTGTTTTCAGGAACTCAATTCTGTGAATTTTGCAGCCCTCGGCTATCTCTCAAAATAGGGGTATTTTCTTTTTCTCTGGCTTATTAATACATTTGTTTTTAAAATTAACTACATTCAGCAGCTTGTTTCATCCAACCACAAGATTGAAGTCTCTGCATTCCAGCACAGCCTTCCTTGAGGCTGGCTCCTTGACTTTACATTTTAGACAACGTCAGTCACTTCCTCAGAGGGGCCTTCCTTGACACTCCACTTACGATCCTTCTCTATTTCAACCCCATCCTTACACCAACTTTGGATGCCTTTTGCATCTGTGTGATTGGAAGATAACCCATGAATCCCTTACTGTTTGGATCAACAGTCGCTTCCCGCTAGGTTTTAAGCTCCTTCAAACAGGGACCATGGGGTTGTGGGGGGGGTTGCCTCTTTTGTGTCCACAACTTCATACGTGTATAGTGCCTGTCATGGGGTGTGCACTGGACTGTGGTATGAACAAGCAGAAGGATCTGAACTGAAATCTATAATGGCTGAAGGGTTTGGTCGAGGGGAGTTATGAACACTTCTGTGCATATACTGGGATGACAAGCTTTTGGAACTTGGCATAAAGATTTCAGACTTGAAGAAACAGAACATTCAGTTTCTGTTTCTGCTTACTGTTAAGACTGATGAAATATCGTAACCTTAGTTACAAGTTTTATTTTCTGCAATGCCTCAACCTAGTCCACCCTTTTTCCAATCTAGATAATCACTTGGGGGAGGGTGCTTTACTCCTTTATCCCATACCCATTGGCTCTCCTGCTTGTCTGTCATTCTTTGCTGGGATGTTTCTTGTACCCTAGGGTGGGGCCAGTAAGTAGAGAAGTCTCAGTAGATCCTGTATATTGTGACTATTATCTTGTACACTCAACCGATACTCTTGCAGCGATTCCGATCTGAGATATTTCTGTTTGGGGAGCAAAAAGACACGAGGATAGATGGGGCTTCTCATGTTGAACACACACAGGCATCACCCTCCTTCCCATGCTAACAGAGGAAATCTTTGGGGCCAGTGTCAACATTGTAAAGAAGCAATCTGTCATTGACCCTCTTTTATTGCCATCAGAGCACACTGAATGCTTTGATAATGACTTGGGGAGCCAATGGCCTCACACACCTGGATGTTACCAAGGAACTCCCGAACAGCAGTGCAAAGCCTAAAACAGTGACCTTCAACCTGCCTGGAAGCAGATGGAACACTTTGACGACCACTGGCCATGAGTAAACCTTCACCTGTTTGCCTTGTGACGTGAAAAGCCGAGAACAGCGTGTGCTGCCTTTTCCACTTCACAGAAGGCCGGCCGCTTTTGTTCAGGAAAGTTCTACAAAGATTAAAGGGAAAGCTGTGGACCGTAAGAACCATTAGTAGCGTACAGCTTCTGAGAACACACTGATGCTGCTTTTGCCGTAACTGTACAGCCGGCTTTTTAAAAAGTAACATTAACAAACATTACTTATTTCTGTGGTTGTCAACATTTAATTAAATAGGGCCCCTACATCTTAAGATGTCACTGTTTTGTATATGTGCAATAAAAGGATCAAATTAAAATACTGTACAATTAGTTTGCCTAGAAAAATGACTTTTGCAGACCTCTCCAATAGACAGTTTAGAGAAATAAGCATTTTGTGTTTAAATTGTGCTCCTTAGTACTTTAAACAGATGGCAATGGCTTCCCTCTTGATTATAACTTTGAGGCAAGCTTTGCTAAATGGAATCAGCGGGGTTCATTAAGGTCCCATTTGATGTATCAGTATTATAAAAATACCATGTTAATTATCCTCAAACGTTGCAAGTTACCTCCATTTTCCTGCAATCAGAAGATGAGAGAAACCCTGTGAAGCAAATTAGTCCTAATTGAAAGAGGACTGATTAATATTTAAATAAGGCATTGTGTGAGGGATTCTGCCATGAGAAAAATAGGCTGAACATCTGAATTAATTGCATAGCAGGTTAAATTAAATTTCATATAATGGCTTGGAAGATGAGTTGGCACAGTGCTTTCGCAGTGTGCACAATGCCTGGAACACCAGCCTTTTCTCTCACTCTTGGCAGGATTCCATCGAGGTCCTTGTAGCCATTACCTCTTTGTTGTCTCCCTTTCAATGCAAACAAAAGTACTAACAGAAAATTGCTACCACATTTTAAAAAATGTTAATTCTTTTTGGGAGACAGCACCTGTCTACATTTTCTCCATTTCTCTCCACCTTGGCTGTAAAATTGGGAAACATTAGTATCTTTTTCCTTGCCAGGTTTAATGAGGATTGATGTCATAAAATGCTAATGGCTGGAATATAGTTAGAATTGTGCTATTAGTGGGTTATCACTGTCTGACATTTTCACTGCTCCGGAGCGTGCATGTGGAGCCTGTTTAAAGTGATTGGGTTACTTAAGGGTCCCTGTTAGGGATATTTAATCCAACATAAATTACTTATGCACTTTGTTAGTGTTCAAAGGAAGAGTGTCACGTTGTACATGCTGGCAGTTTTCCAGTCAAGAGCTGTTAATTACTGTACAGCAAGTGAATACATTTTGAAGCAATAGAAGTCATGGGGGTGAGGGGGAGGGCGGGGACTGGATCTATATTCCATCTAACCAAATCTGAATATATGTGAGTTCAGGGGAAAGAAGCAGGCTGAAGTCATTCTTGTCCTCAGGAGCCGCAGTTCTGTTTGTTTTCATTTTGAAAATAAAAACAAATGACAGTAGAGTTCCCTCCAGGGGAAAGTGCTCTAGTTAGGAAACATTCCTAGTCCCTCACGAGCGATTATCTATTTTATCTGCTGATGAGAACAGAGTCAAATTCCTAAAAACTCAATTCACAATTTCACAACGTTGTGAATCTCCAGATCTTTCTAAGCTGCTGGCTGATCGAGCACAAAGTGACAACAGTGACAAAAAGTATTCGTCAGAGCTATTTTAGGGTCGCTGTAATATTTCTAAAGTTAACTGCTTAGGAACTTTAGTAGAAGAAGCTGCTGTCTTACCAGCACATCTCTGAAAGACAGAGCCGGCTCTGTTCAGAGTCAAGTCTTGAAACCTGCTATTGTCATGGTGAAGTTCCTTTAAGAGTTCTATTTTGACTTGGACTGTTGAAGCTAAATGAGGGCACTGTTCTGGTCACTCTTCTAGACTAATTTGTACCTTTGACATCGTTTCAAAAAGTGTCCATATATACTTGGATGATTTCATGTTCATTATGTATACATGCACATGCATGAATATATCCAATCTCCTCAATATTATTCATTTGCTGAGATAGCTTGAAATGTCTATGATAAATATTTTGTTTCAAACAATCCAATTTTTTTTGTATCCAAGGAGAAACAAAATATGTTTTTCAAGTCTTTGTTGAAAACAAAAACCCTGAATTACAGCATTAGACAAAGAACAATTAACTTCTGTAGTCTTCACTGTAGCCATCAGTTTTAAATTAAGGGTTGTAAATACATACCCAGCATACTGAGAAAGACATTTAAAAGTATTTTATGTAGAAATGATAAAGTAGACCTAATTGATTTAAAAATAACAGAAACGAAAATGTTTTGATTAGCACTATGAAAAGGAATCACTTGTTATGGGACCCTCACTGACCTTTATACAAATACAATCTAGAAACAGGCACAAATCCATACAGTTAGTTCTAATGGGAAGGATATTATCTATTTATGAAGCCATGCTTCAAGAAATTTCAAAGATGTCTCACTTTAAACCCAGAGTTGTAAGACCTGATGTTGGGAGACGGTGCTTAATAATTCACACGGGATTGCAGTGAAATATGAGACTCCCCTCCATCCAGCTGACTACAACCTCATGAACAAAGAGCTGGAGGGGGTGGTCACAGATATACAACACAGGATCTATTACCCCATTCAGATGCAAACAAGTCTACATCCATCATCTGATGACGATCGTATGTGAATGGGTAACTCCTAAGGCTGATGGAAGATCCCCAGAAATTGTTCTTGTGCACTTCTGGGGAATGCCCTAATCTCATGAGTTCATTGTGAGCGATGAGATGATTTTAACAAAGTCCAGAGAAATCAGATGAAGCAAAGATAATAATTCCATCATAACTGGCTTAGTGATGAGAGAGAACATGAAAAGATAAGTCTATGCAACAAATCAAGAATGTTTTAGAAAGGTACTGAGACTCAGTACAGTGAATTTATGCTGTCAAACAGAAAAGCTGGTTTTAAACATTCCCATATTTTAAACCATCTTTAAGTCATCGAAAAACTTTTTTCAAAAAAAAACCTCTGTGCATCATAAAGATGCAGGTCATGTGCTTGGCACAGAATCAAAGACCACAGACTACATAAATGTACATGGAACACAAAGATGGCAGGTTTTGATTGCAGCATGATCGAAGGATGATTTTGTGGTGTGTAATTCTAAGGTCTCTTGGACAGACAGGTAGATGTATCTCCCTGCTGGAGACTGTGTATGTAGATATGACATTTGGAGCTGCCTCTCCCTTGTAATGGGGTGTTTTATTAACCTAGTATCCAGCGGTCTAGGCCTAGCTGTCGGTTGTGCCTCCTTGAACAGCCAATCAGAAATCAGAAATGTTTCACTAGAAGATTAAACCAAGTCTGTTCCTGAGCAGGGTTGCTTTCTTGGTGAGACTGCAAATAAGAGACTGCAAATAAGAGCTGGGACACTAGTCCCAGAATTTTCTAATCATAAAAGCATTCTGCATTTCTGCTCCTCCGCCTTCCAGGCTGGCCTCAGAGCGTGCCGTGTACCATTGTTTGAAGTGCAAGGATACTTATTTACTTTTCTTTTGCTAGTTGTTGTTGTTGTTTTTATAGGAGTCCTGTAGCTGTATTCAATTCTCTGATGCTCGCACAGAAATTTTGCAGCCAAATATTTGATGTTTCTTAAGGAAACAGCAATAGAAGCCAACTTTTCTCACTTGGGACTCCAGTAAAACATTGTTTCTTTTTTGTAACTTGGAACTACGGGAAGTGAGACGATAGAATCACTCTGTCTTAGGCCTGGTGGGTATCTGGATGTCACTCAAATGGCAAGCGCTGATAATTGTGTCTCTCACCAGCCAAGGGTTATAGGCTTACCGCACTGACAGGAACAGTGAAATCTAGATCTTGTAAGCTTCCTCATCCAAACCAAGACTGCTAGAGAAGAATTATCAGATCAAAGCCACCCTTGTGGCATCTCTAGAATGTCGCTGAGAATGACGGGTGCCCATGTAGCTCAGGAAAGCGTCAGGAAGTGCAGCACCTGCGTCCAGAGCTTGCTGCATTTCACACGTCCACTGGTGTTCTTATGCAATTTTCTCACTAGTCCCTGACTTGCTGGTCTCTAAAATCTGCTCTTTAAGATTGCTCAGCTCTCAACCTGGAGGTAAGTCATCCCGTGATAGAGCCGCAGACTCTCCTAGTTAGTCGCGGTGGAATGTTCTTGCAGTCCTAGAGCCTTCAGAAACCAAGGCATGAGGATGGTTTGAACTTGAAGCATGAGACCAGCCAGGAGACCATAGGAGACCCCACCTAAAGAGAAGTTAGGGAGAGAAATGAATCCTGGTCCAGGCATCAAAAATGCAGCGTGTGCATGGACAGTACGCATTTTCCTTTCTTTTCTTTTCTTGTGTGTGTGTGTGTGTGTGTGTGTGTGTCAAGGTGTTAGTGTGTCAGTCAGAGGACAGCTTGCAGGAGTTAGTGCCCATGTGGACTGAGGCCAGGGATTGAACTCAGGTCCTCAGCCTTGACAGCAGATAGCTTTTCCACCTTCCACTCCAATCTGGATTTACAATGCCGTGGGCAGTCTGGAGAAGTGTGTAGCTTGTTGGATGAAAAGTAGGTGAACTATGTAAAACCAATGCTGCTGAAAAACAGGAGTGGGTGAGGATGGTGTATAGAGTCTTTCTTTATTATTATATTTTTCACCCTTGAAATGAACCTTGGTAGAGTTGTTGGACTATAGTCACTGAGTTGCGGATCCAGGGTGAAGGGGGCACAGAGAGTGAGCCTCCCTCCCTGGAGGAGGACCTGTGCTGGGGAACTGGGACCACAGGAGTGGCTCCTCAGTCCCCATTGAGGGGACTAGTAGCCACCAGAAGGACCCAGTGGACCAGGCACAGAGACACAGAGAAATGTGTTGGGAATTCTCTGTTTGGAGCAGATAGTGGGCTTACAATGTTGCAGTGACGGGGTTAGTGCAGCCTCAGAGTGGGTCAGAATGGAAGGGCGACAGTGTGTTTAGGAAGGCCTTATGGGTTGTCAGGCGAGGAATGTGACTTGGCAACCTTGTCAGGGAAGAAGATTGGACGCATGCTTAGCAAAGGTCCAGACTAAATAGGCAGCTAGTAGAACTTGACATTGGTGGTTTTTTTATATTTATAAACATTTTGTCACACTCATATGTGCGATAATGAAGCTCACTTATGAGAATGGCATGGAATCGGGTATTTCACCCTTGAAGAACTTAACAAACACACATTTCAGGCAGAATGTGAATCTGACAGATGTAGATTGTGATTGGTGTGTCCAGGCTGAACAGCAAGGGGCCACCCACGCAGAGCCTGGCCCTTTTGAGTCACTTTCAAAGGTGTTTTCACTCAGTGGGCTTACTGAAACTTTCTGAATTATTACGAAGAATTGTACTTCTTTACTTTCCCCCACAGACAGTACATTTATATCAAAGAATATTTAAAGAGATTAAGGAAGAAGCCAGGCACCTGGAAGGCAGAGGCAGGAGGATCTGTGTGAATTTGAGGCCAGCCTGGTCTACAAGAGCTAGATTCAGGACAAGATCCAAAGCTTCAGAGAAACCCTGTCTCAAAAAACGAGAGAGAGAGAGAGAGAGAGAGAGAGAGAGAGAGAGAGAGAGAGAGAGAGAGAGAGAGAAAAGTTCAGTGGTAGAATATACTTTTGTAGTATATACTAGGTCTGGATTTGAACCCAAGAAATGGCAGGAGGGGGCGGCAGAGAAAGAAGATAAAATATGCCCTGTGTTTTTGTGACATTTCAGAAGCTAGGAGACTCTGGTAAGTGTGGTAACATACTTTCTCAAGTCTAGAAGGGATTCCAGTAGCTACTTTCAGTTTCTGCTGAGAACGATACTTAAGACACCAGCATTCTAGTGGAGAGTTCCACTTTGCCAAATTAAATTAGCATTGGAATTTTTATGCACTTACAGTTCTACTTTTTTTTTTTTTAAAAAAAAAAAAAGTGCATCAGTGGACACACTGCTCCAAGTTGTATGAGACAGTAACACTTCTGTGTCACCAGAGCCCAAGCTTATTTTTCCCCCTTTTAAGGGATCAACGCACATAAATTAGTGTTTTGAAAGTAGCAGCCAGCATGGTGAGAGCTCAGGTGCCTGACCCTTTGCCTACGCAGTCAGGCCGTCTTGGTGAGGTTCCTTACACTACTGCATTTAGAAAGAGCAGAATATAGAACGCCGCTGGCCACTACTGTTGGGCCTTTCATTAGTAGACCACAGAAATGTGACAGCCTGCCAAATTCGTGGGCTCCTGAAGACCTGCCTTGAAACACTCCCCTCTGCTGCAGCAGGGAGGCATGGGGCCATTCACTACAGTGCTAGAAGCTCTGTGGCTCGGGAGACTCTCATCCTAGCCCAGGTTAGACTAACCAATGCTCTGACAAAAAGTGATCCAGGTTTACAAAAAAAAAAAATTCATAAACTTTTTAATGTGGCAATTACATCATGTATTTAGAAGTGCAGCTTTTCAGGCTGGTTCAGGTATTTCAGAATTCCTGTCCCTTCTGAACTCCGGGTGACAGTCAGCTCTGCAGAGTCATCTTTCGGGGTTAGCAAGCACATGCTGCAAGCTCCCGAGGCTCTGCCTTCACAGCTGGGGACACACTGAAAAGAAGCCCTGTGCTCTGCCTCCCAGCAGTTCCTAATGGGCTGTGATGAGGTAGGCAGGAGAAAGGCCTCAAAGCAGAGAGGATTCATGGGAGAAAGCTTTTCTCCAGTGCTGGGGACTGAACCTAGAACCTTCCGTGTGCTAGACTAGCACTCTGCCCCTGAGCCACACTCTCATCCCAGGCATGCACTTGACTACAATAAAAACTCAACTCCTTTCTTCCCTATGCCCAACTCAAATTGTCCTCTCTGCTTTCCTTGTTTCTTAACTAAAGTGAGAAACATGTGGAATTCGTGGGTTTGCTTTGTTTGATTTTGCTTCTTAAAGCCTATGCTCTGTGACCAACAGAATGGCTGTAATCACTTTCAGAGGAAGCATTATTGGAGGGCAGAACCCATTTATTTAGTGCCACGGTCTACAGAGTAGATTTAATATAGTTATTGCCATCTTACAGATGGAAACATCAAGCTCCTAAGAAGTAAAACCAATCTACTTCATTTCCCAGAGCTGTTAAGTTGAATAAGTAGTTAGCAATAAACTCCAAGACTAGAAAACAGGCCTGTTTTGTGTGCTTGCTTCTTTGAAACAGAGTCTCACTACACATCTCCGGCTGACCTTGAGCTCAAAGTGTAAGGCAAGCTGACTTTGTACTCACGTTCTCTCTGGCTCGGCCTCCTGGATGGTAGGATCCCCGGAGCCTGTCCTTGTGAGCTAAATCTCCATTTTTGACCTTGTAACCATTAGATATTTTTGACTATGAGAAAACAATAGTGTCTTTGGAAATGGGAAAGAGCTGTGGCCTGAGACTCCCAAGACGAGTTTTCCTACTAAAGCGGCACTTTGAGAAAAACCCATCCCTTCCCCAAGTGGGTTGTTCCAGCTGTAAGATTAAGGGATCGATGAGACAAAATTCATAATTTTTATGCCTCACACAATTATCGAATATTGAAAACCAGAGTCAGAGAGGGCCTTTAAAATAATTTGTAATAAAAATTGTCTATTCAAAGGTTTTCCCAGCTCCTGAGAGTCTGGAAGATCTGTGTGTGGCGCCATGTTAGGATTCTGTGCCACCCGCAGGCACAGGTGGGACACTAGTGACTAAACCAGATTCGTGAGTTATCTGCAGCTGTGCACGAGATGCAGCGAACACACATTAGCTCAGTTAGCTATAGGCTCAAAAGTTTCTCCCAAGACATTTGCCTTCTCCGCAGATTGAGGGTGGCTAAGCAGGTTTTCTGAACGTTAGTATGAACTTTGGAATGTGAGGCTTGGGTGTGCAGCCCCATGGTAGAAAGCCTGCCTCATCTGTATGAGGCCCTGACTTCCATCACCAGCACTAGAAAAATGACCAGCAGTAGGGTTCTTGTTCACCTCTGAGATTTTCATGATGTAACATCACAGTCAGTGAGGAAATTCTCAGCTCGCCTTGGGAGATGGTGTGTTGCCTTTCCGCACGAGTGTGTGCTTTTGTAGACATTCGGTTTTTATCTTCCTCCTCTGACTGGGTAGTCAAGGTCTCACTTCCAAGCCTTCCAAGCTGAGTTTTGTTGGTGTGCTATATTTGGGTTCTCTCTCTTCCAGGCCTAACCTTAGTGCTCTGCTTTCTGTTTCTACTTTATGAGTCATTATGGATCACAAGTTTTAAGTCCCATTTTCATGATCTCCTCCCACAAGACGTCACGTATGACCTCTCTCTTCACCACGAGTTTACAGCACAGTTTCTGTGTCCATGGAACATAAGTTCTTCAAAGAAAGACCACTCTGCCACCACGCCCCAATCCACATGTCTGGAGATGGTGTGAGGTAGAGGGAAACACAACAATTATGAGTTCAGGATGGGTTTGAATCTTGGCATTATTGTTATTGGCTAGTGGAACCTAGCAAGATACAACCTCCCTTTTTCCCCTACTGAGGTCTAGAAAGGGCCTTGCAGAATTGTCGTGTGCAAACAAGGTTCGTAAATTCTAGAATCGCAACCCTCAAACCTTCTATATGGATCCTGTCTCTACTAATGACATAGTTCTGGGTGACCAAAATGAAAATCCGTGTGACCAAGGCCACATGAGACTGATGGACCTCATAAACTCGATCGACTTTAGTTTGGCTCCATTTGTTGTTTGCTTAAAGTTTCTAAGTCATAGAAAAATATTCAGCCTAATTTAAAGATTCTCAATTGATATAATGATGGCTTCTCCATGTAAGCCTGGGTGCAACTTAAATTTTCCTAATTAAAAATGTGGGGAACTCTGAGGCTGGAAAGTGACAAAGGAACGCTGTAGCAATCCCTCCATAAGGAATATGCATGTTTGTAACAAATGATAACATGCTACACACAGGATTTCAAACCCTTACTACAGATCGGCTGGGTGGTGGTTTGGGTGATTTTTCTCCTTTATCTTTTATGATGGATCCACAAGGTAATATTGTGTCATTTATCACATCATAAAATTTAATGGAAACTTTTAAGAAAAGTTAATAAAAAGCTAATATTAGCACAGCTGTGATGGGTGGAATTTTGATCATAATGTTGGCGTTCTGCATATATTTGAAGGGAAATTTAAACAGCATATACCAGCGCCTGTTAATTATTCAGAGGTGCATGCACACAGAGTCCCTTTGTTTTGGAGAGCTGATTTGGAGCATGGACATGTTTCCAATTGTACTCTCCATGGTGACACCCCCTCCTAGGATGACCTGCTCAGTTAAGAAAAACTGTCAGATAGTTTTTTCTTCATTTGTAGAAAACCTGTTGCCTAGCAAAATTTAACAAGTGACCTTTTTTCTGACAACAGATGGCAGTGTTTTCAGGGACAATAGCCATGTGTTTATTAGCTACCAAAGAATCTTTTTACTAAATTTCTCTCACCACCCCTACCCCCTGCCGTTACCCTACCTCCCACAATAAGCCGCTCGTATACATGGGGAAGCAGAATGGATTTCATGAAATATTTTTCTTAGTAGATAAAAAAAAGCTCAGAGTGAATTATCCCTTTGTTAGGAAGTCTTCAATGCATTTTCTGATGCACTGTTTGTTCAAAATATTATACTTTCCAATTTTACTGTTATTAGAAAAAAAGAAAGACATCCTTTGTGAAGGGTTAAAACCTAAATCCTGCCCTTGCATTTTTAAAGTAAACCGATCATGAGTTCAGTGCATGTGTGCAGTGAGGGCCTGACTTGTAACACTCTCAGGTAAGACAAAGGACTCTTCAGATGTCAATGGTGGGTGTCTTTTCCTGCAAGCACTTGGCATAGAGGGCTTTGAAGGGAGCTATATCTTAACTCCTCCATCACATTCACTTAGTACAGTGTTAATGCGGCCATGGGAAACACTAACTTCCAGCTGGTATAGAAAATAGAATTGAGTTTCGAACCCAGGGAGAGGATAGAGAGAAGCATTCTTGTCTCAGTAGGGACAAACAGTCACAGCAATGACAGACAATTAAGAATGGGTTTGCTCCCGATTGGGAAGGTCCTTGGGTTACTTCATGGACCAGCAGTTTTCACGTTACAAACAAAAGCTACACATCCTTTTTAGAAATAAAACTTCAAGGGCTGGAGAGGGGGCTCAGCTGTTACAAGCATTTGCTGTTGGTGCACAGGACTGGAGTTTAGCAGCTAGCACTGGAGTTCGGTGGGTGGCTTACTCTTACTGTAGCTTCCGGGAATCTCTTGCATCTGGCCTCTATGGGCACGTGTGCTCACACACAGATACACACCCACACACAGGATTAGAGACGAAATAAGAGTTTTGAAATACAAGGTAAAATCTTCAGTGGAAGACTAGCAGAATACAGCTACCGAAACAGAGTCAGTCGTTGCTTTTGAAGGCTACTCTTTAAACCACCTGTAAAATTCCATTACCCAAAATGCTTCAGGACTGGAAGTCTTTGAGACAGCTGAGTGTTTGCACATCTTGCAATATTTGCGTATTGGGAGCCGAGTCTAAGCATGATATTCACTAATATTTTGTGTATTCCTTACATGGATAGTTAGATTTTTATAGTAGTTTTCATAATTTTATGTGCGAAACATGATTTCCTTTTTTAAAATTCCCTCTTGTTTCATGTTGGACCTCAAGACATTTCAGATTTTAGAGTCTTTTGTGTTGGCATGTTCAGGTTAGAGAAGCTCAGTTCATGCAACCTTCCAAGCTGAGGTGAAAGTGACCCATGGCAGAAACGACCCCTGATGAAATGGAGACACATGCATTCATTTGCATCTTGCTTTTGCAAACAGCACCTCCTAGGTATGCCCTCTTCCGCTATTTCGTGTTTATCTATATCACACTTGAATTTGAAGAGTGGAAGAGATTCATTACAGAGATACAGTCAAGTTTTATGAGAATAAAAGCTTTTTATATGGTGAGTGAATCTCCTAAATGTCAAGTGCTCAAACTACAAGACAGAGTAAATAAGCCAACTGTTGAGGGAGGTAGCACTGTGCGGTGATTCAAAAAGAGAACACCGCTTGTATTAGGCACATCCCCACTGCATCCGATGTAGCCATGTTTCCCTATGTATTGTATGCCTGTTCTAAGTGATTGTGGATCTGTGAGACAAGGCACCTAGGAAATGACCATTTATCTGTTAAATTGTAAACACTTTACCAGTTGAGACACAGAGTAAAATTTCTGTTTTGGCTGGGCAGTCTTCCATTGTCTTGTAGTTTCAACAGTAGTCTGTGTCTACTGTCAAGGGCCAAACGGCTGCCCCACTTCTGTCTGTTTCCATTAGGATCCTCATTCTGGGCCGCATTCTCTTCCTCTTTGTCCCCAGTGGGGGACATTAAAGGTTCATAATTATTTTGATAAGATCAGGGCTGTGGACTTTTTGTTGTTGTTCCAGTAACTTAGTTCCTAGTAACCCAGCTTTAGTGCTGAACACTAACACATCTTTTAGCCCCGCGTGTTGGAGATGCAGAACTCTGAAAATGGTTGTAGCTATTAGTCTGTAGTCTGCTGTTCGCTTTCAAACGGATCATGTAAACTCTCAGTGTGAAGAAGCACACTGTTCAAGTTCTTACAACTGAGAGAAGCAAATGAGGGCTTACTAAAAAAATAGACAAAGAATGTCATCCTGATGGCACAATTAATCAGGATTCTCCTGAGAAAACAGTATTAAGCATGCTTATCCAACTGTGCATAAGATGCCCAAGCAACATAGTCATAGTGGCTTCAAATACTACAAGACTTAACATTATAAACAGATTTTTCAAGATTCTCTAGAACTGTTTTTGGTAACTTAAATTATCTAGTTAAATCAACTCTGAGCAAACAGAACTCGATTCTGTTTCTTTAAAAACATGACTAGCATGCAAGAAGTAATAAAATTATAGATGTGACCTGAGTCCTAAGTGGTTATAGGCTTAGTGGCTGTAATTCAATGCCGTTAATAAGACAGATATTAGTTACATGAGCGTTATTTAAAATAAAAAGAGTTCACAGTGTCAGGACTGAGTGAGTCCACCCGAACTCAGTGTTTATCCTTCCTGAGATTCAGGAACACCAGGGAACGGGTCAGAGCGAGTGGCATAAGTGGATCTTTGTGTCACTCGGAACTCCTGGGAAATGCTCATGACACCTACCTTGTCTTCACCTCTCAGGCGCCAACGTAGTAAACTTGTTCCAACATAGTTCCTCCCACAGTGAAGCCCATTTTGAGAATTGCTAATCTCAAATCTTCTTCATCCTAAAATGAAGCATGGGGGTTCCTCTGTGTCGCTGAACCCAAGTGTCAAGTGTAGGGGCAAAAATGGGGATCCTTCCAAAGCCTGCCCTGACTCCCCCTTCCTACAAAGGCACTTCAGACATTTTTCTCCTCATGGGCCTTGGTCCATGAAGCTCTGTCATGGCTTCTCTGAGGAACATGCACAACTGCCATTCAGTGACATCTGACAAGAAGCCATCATGCAGATTTCCTTAAAACGCTGTCATGTTCGTGGATGAAACAATTTCATTGAACCCTGTGGCTTTCTGAGTTCACACAGTCTTGGCTTGCATGTTAGGGGTCTTGGAGAAAAAAAATGAAAAAATTAGGTCACCCGAAAACTTTTCAGAAGTGAAGCCGTTGTGCCACTAGGGAGTGCAAAACAGGCGAGTGTCTTTACCCTTTACCCTGTGGTTGTTGGCACCATCGAGAACATACACTCTCTCTTTCTCTTTTTGACTGGAACACATCAAGGAAAGCAGTTGAGAGAGACGGAAACCAACTGTTTTTCCATTTACCTTATTATTGAGCTGTGGTTCCACTACTTCCGTTTTTGTTATCAGAAGATCTTCGGTGAAGCTTTATTTCTTCAGAGAGAAAGAGTTAACATCTAATTGTGGGGGAAAATAGCTTTCAACACCTGTTCCAAATTTGTAATGTAATATTCAGAATAATATGACCCGGTAAATTACGGTTTAAAAGCAGTATAAGAAGCATGTCTTTATTATATTGTCTATCATGCGTTTAATGCCATTGTTCTTGTTTATTTCTTTTGCTCAAGTTTTAAAGAGTGTGGTTCATTCCTCTGAGAGATCTGGCACAAAACAGGTGTTTAATAACAGTATGCTTCTATGAAAACTATCTCCAAGGCACCCTTATCACAGGAAAGCAAGTCATTAAATACAAGTTTAAGAATGACCTTGAAGCTTTACAATTGAACCAGTTGAGCAGCAAAGCTCTCTGGCTCGGCTGTGCTCCCCCTAGGGGAGGGTGTGCTGCTTGGGCCAGTATGGTAGTGTCTTGAAAGACGTGGAGAAAGACCAGGAAAGGAAGATTTCTCAGTGTCACCTAGAGAGAGAAATACAGAGAAACACAGAGAGGGGGAGAGATAGAAAGGGAAATGGGGGAGGGGGAGAAAAGAAGGAGGAGGGGATGAGGGGGAGAGAGGGATCAAAGCAGAGTGTCCACAGATATCGCCTTTCCAAATTCACTTCTTTCTAAACAACACGGTCATGTGAGCTTCTCTGCACTTCGGTGATAAGCAGTCTATGTGTTTATTGCAACTAGTGTGAAGGCAGTGACTTCGTAGTGGGAGGATACTGGTCCACAGAAGCCTGGTGGAGACATCACGCCTCCCAGAGGTGAAAAGTGGACTCTTTAAGGGTCCACTGTTGTCATGAAAGTGTCTGTGGCTGAGAGGGGTAAAGAAGCAATATAGACATCCCCAGCTGGTGTTCACTAGCCTTCATGAGAGAGGAGGGATCAGGAAGGGTTTGGATTGGGGAACGCCCCGCCAGTCTCACACTCTACTGCTGTGAAAGTCACATGCAGAAGTCTTTTATTGAAAACCCAGCATCTTAGGCAGGTAAAGCAAATAGGAAGGAATCACAGTAAAATAATAATAATAATAATAATAATAATAATAATAATAATAATAATAATTTATTCATATATACATAGCTTATTTTGTTGCACAAGCATAAATTGCTTTTTCCTCAGCAACTAGTTTGGATCCAATTGAGTACAATAAATGCCCGTGACAGTGCTTGCATTTTTGCTTTGTGATTTCGAGCAAACGCAGTAAGATTACGGATGCCTTCCTAGTCCAGAAATATGGTCTCTATTGATTGTGCTGACATGATAAATAGCAGTTTCACATGTTAATATTTATTCAGAGATGCTGTTGCATCTATTATGAGCATAAGTGCTTATGGAACCATTTATTGACATCCATTTTTAGTTGAACCTACATTATCATTAGTGGTCTTTCTGTAAATAGGCATTTGACACTTGAATATATTTAATAAAATGCACATGCTAATTGTATTTGCCTGGATTCACGAGTCATGTGTTTAAATGGGGAAAAATTAAATTGGTATTTTTAAGAAATGGGTCATTTCAGCTTGGGAGAGGAATTATATAAATGAAGACATGTCATAAGTTCCATGTTTTATTTTGCCCTGGATATTGAAAACCAAATAAAACAAAAATCCAACCCTGTCATTATTATAGTTTTTGACTAGCAGAAATCGAATAGTGCTTACTTTCAAATTGTCATGTGTCCTAGCACCCAAAATAATTTCCTACACGCAGTAAGCATGTCCACATGAATTATAAGAAACAGTAGTATAGCTTAAAAAAGAAAAGACCAATTTAGTGGACTAAATTCTACTAAAAGTAAAAGAAATAAATCTCATAAAAATGGATTTCTTGAAAGTAATTTGTTATTTGGATCATCAGTATTAAACATTCTGAAGATAGTCGTTTAGCAATTAACTTTTAAGAGCATAAAACTGAAAGCTGGGGGCGGGGCAAGATCAGCAGTACCCAGGGAATTCTGTATTGTCTTTTCAGTCAGTGGAGCAACAGAAACACCTCAGACGGCTGGCCGTGAGTGTTCAGCCTCTCCTAAGACAAACAGGCATGATCTGGTCTTTCCCTGAGCCACATGATCACTGTGTGTGTTACATTAAAAGAGCTGATTTTAAAAATTGTCTTCCTAGCTTTCATTTCACTCGCCCCCCAGCCACCCCCCCCCCCCNCCATCCTCTTTAAACTGTTTGTTTTTGTTCTGGGGTTAGTCAGCTATTTATTTCATTAGGATCACGTTAGAACAAGCCAACAGATAAAGAACTGTCTTTTTTATCTATGGCTTTTATAATCACTTCTTTTTTTAAGTAATAAATTTACATTTTATAATCGTAATCATGAAATTGCAAATGAAATCAGTTCTGGGAAGATTAATTTAGCCGTGCTCACAGCTGTGAAGATTGTGGAAATAAATATCATTTTGCAATAATGTATTCTTGACAAAGGGCATAACAAAAGAATGATTTCTATTCAGAGATAGTGGGGTATTTATTTTGCATGTTGGGGGAGGGGCATTCCGAGCCAGCTTTTCAACCCTGACCTAGTTTTGTAGCTGCTTATTATTCAGCTATATGTTTGAGCGATCCCTGTAATTTAATTTGGCATCCACTTCTGCATGTCTGCACCTAGCAGTAGGGGCTCATGATATTAGCAGTGTCCCGTGCTGAATTGTATTTATTTTTAAAACATCCGAACTCTCTGGGAACTCAGAAAGAAGGTGTTAATGTTACCAGGGAACTGCCTGATTGCAGCCAGGCTGTCCTGTCCCAGGCGTTGCCATAATTAGTAACCACTGTTGACATTTAGATCCAAATTGAATTTCCTTCTAATTAAACCCAGAGGGGGTTGATCCTCTCAGATGTACAGGTTAATAAAATTAGTCAGAAACTGTTAAACAGTAAGCCGAATTCTCCAAGAGAACTGTCCCAATGTATTGTGAAGAATTCTATAATTAATACTAAAGGCATTCATTACATTTGAATTGTCTTTTTTTTCTGCATGTGGATTTGGAGCAGCTAGTCCTTTAATTAGGCTTGTTTCTTTTGATAACTGCAGTATTACTAATTTCTCTCCATGTTTGCAAATTTTGCGTTATAAGCAAAAAAACAACTCCTTCCTGCTATTCCTCTGTACGTAGTCGCACCACCATGACTGGAGAATTACCCAATGGATAATAATAAATACTAAACATAAACACAGTCGTGGGATGGAATTGGGTTCTCCCAGATGATGTTCAGCTGCTCTCTCTTGATCATCGTCTTTGCAATCAAGCCACTGATGCTCTGGAGTGAGCCGTCAGCATTTCTCACATTGGATTTTTCTCTGCGGTCTTCCCAGGTTTGGGGATGGATTCATTTGCAAAGGAAAGCTGCTCTGTTAGTTCATTGCCTCAGGATAGTCATTCTTTTCCCCTCCAGAGGGAGTGGACAAGCAGGGAAACGTGCAATGGTCAGCCAGGAGAGAAGAGGTGACTGGTTATTTCACCAGGCGGCATCCCACTTTGAACTTGCTTTGGATGTAGTTGGACTTTCAGGAAGCCACAGCATCGATTCCTATTGCCTTTGCTTTATTTATGACCTCATTTATTAACATATTATGAACTCTACAGAAAGAAAAAGCTATTGTCAAACTCCCAATCCAACGGGTTCTTGTTTTAATATGCTAATATTACTTTTAACTGTCGATTTCTTAATGAGTTGTGTTTTTTAAGTTGCCTGGTTGAGATCCAGCTATCACTGTGCATTTTGTATTTGTAGACCATGGTTCTCTTCTCCCCTTCACTCAACTATAATAAAACCTTCAGAGGACAGAACTGGCCCCTTGGGGCAGTGGAGTTAGAACGTTTTCTATAGGATTTGGCAAGGTAGCTTTGATGTTCCACTCCTCGGAAGAAAGGTAGGATCCTGCAAACTGGTCCCCAATTTCTCCTCACAGAGAAGGAAGGGGACAGCTTCCTTTTCCTGCTTAAACTGCTTAATTAAATTGAATTAAATGAAAATGTTTCAAATTACAATTAAATTCAGATGGAAGGACTGGAGGCAGACGAGGCCCACACATGAGTTGCTTAGCCAGTCATCAATGTGCAAAGCCCACAGCGTTTTAAACCGACAGAATTATTTTGTCTTGCCTTGCTTTGAGATAGTGTGGATGTGTAGCCCAGGCTGACCTGGAACTCAAGATCTATCCCCCTCAGCCTCCCAAGTGCACCATGTGACACCATGCCAGGCTAAGATGATGTACTTCCCACCTTTATAAACGGAGTACATTATGTAACTGATAGAAGCCCTCCCCATGCAAGAAAATGCAAGCAGGATGTTCTTCTGCCTTCCCTTGGACTCCAGCTGGGTGGGCACGATACTCCAGAGTAGAGGATGTGAAGAGCGTGTCCACCCGCGGCCTATGGAAATTCTAGAAGTGAGGCCAGGCTGGTCTGCTCACCACTGCATGGAAGAATATGAGGCAAAGAGAAAGCCCTCTGAGCCCCTAGCACCAAGAGAAATGGAGTCGCGGGTATGTTCGAGAGAACACTGATGCGGGTGTGAGCCATGGGCTTGTGTGATTTGTCCCCTGTATTTCCTGAGCAGTTTATTTCGGGGTGATTTCAACCTCTAAGACACGTGTGGGTGGGGGAAGAATCCAGGGCCTGGGAACTGGGGGCTTCTGGCAGCCAGTGGCAAAGCCTGAGCTAGTCATTTCGGCCCAGTTTCTGTTTCCTTTTCAAGGAAGGTGAGAGACAGTGAACTCTTCCGCCTTGCTCAGATCCTGCCACCTTTTAAATCAAAGGGAAAGTATGGCGTTTTAATAAAGACAATTCTTTGAAAAAGTGCTATGACCATGATCAATATTATATTAATCAAAGATATCATTGTAGGATGAGTATTACCTCATTTCCCAGCCAGGGTGCCATGCCTTTTCCAGAGAGAAACCAATATCCTGACTCTGGCTCTGAGTCTGAGAATTGTCTTATTTTTCTGAAAAAATGAAAATAATCTCCTATGAGGTCTGGGGTGGGGGCTTTAGTCATCTGCCAGCCACAGCCAAGACAATGGAACAGGTCAAGTTGTTCCTGAATATTGGTGGGTCGATAGTGTCTATTGCCCACCTGCCTTAGGCCTCCTAGGCCCAGTTCTCCTTCATAGACCCCCACCATGCACAGTATGTGCTAAGAGCTTAGAGCTGAACCATCTGCTCCCTGAGTGCTTTTCCTCCTCCCCCAAGCATGCTCCTTGGTTAGTTTTCTAAACTAGGATTCTTCCACTGCATGCCCCAAGTTCCAGATGGATGGTTGTCTCAGGGACTCTATTATACGTTAATCTTTATGTTGGATTCCAAGTCGTTTGTTTATGCTCATTGTGACCACTTTAGAGAGATAATAGGTTAGCCGCTTCTGTTGAGAGGAGAAAGGGAGTCAGGAAGGAAGGTGTCAGGAAGGAAGAGAGAATGCAGTGACTCTTCGCGGCCTTGTGCAATTCCAGCGTAAAGTCGACTCCAGCCATGTTGGACTTGTGCACCTTCCCTCTGGAAGTGTTTCAAAGCTCCATCTTCAGATCTAACAAGTTCTTTACCAAGTTCCTCTGAATATCCTGTTTGCCCTCATCACGTGCAGGACACAAGTTTGTAAGACAGAGATAGCATCGGGACACATTTTGAGTAGTGACTGAAAAAAAAAAAAAACTCAGGTGATGTGTGTACATTCTCGAGCAGAGAAGAAGGGAGAGAGACTGGAGATGTTTTGGAAATGATGGGGCTCAATACCTTGATGGGAGCTTTTGCTTGTCGACTCACCAGCAAGAAAACCCAGAACAGGGCTGAGACCATATCTCGGTTATTCCCGGGGAACAAGTTAGGAAACTGAAAGGAAAAATGGGTTGAGCTTGAATACCTGGTGGCAGTTCCAGACTGGAAGAGATAGAATTGATGAACCTTGAAGCCAAAGGCATGCTAAAGAAGCGTAGACAACAGATTTCAGGATACCGGAAAAAGAGTTTGCTGAGGTCTGCCAACCCAGCTGTCCCCAGAAGCTCTGGTTTCCTTTCTTTTTATTTTATTTTCTGTGCATTGGTATTTTGTCTGCATTCATGTTTATCTGAGGGTGTTGGATCCTATGGAACTGTAAATACAGACAGTTGTAAGCTGCCATGTGGGTGCTGCGAATTGAACCACAGTCCTCTGGAAGAGCAGCCAGTGCTCTTAACCACTGAGCCATCTCTGCAGACTCCAGCTCTGGTTTTATCAAACCTACAAGCAGCAATTTCCCTTGCTTCTTCTCCTTCCTAAGGCTTTCCCCTCAGTATCAGAAAACTGGGTCTGAGGACCCTGTGAGGTCTAACTAGGTTGTCGGCAGGCTTTTCTGGGGAGCACAGCTTCTTTTGGGAGCAGATTCTGCACAGAAAAGCTGCTCGTTGTATTTAAAAGATGGAATAGAAATAAATAGGACCCCACCCCAAGAGAAAGAGTTTCTGATGGATTGAAAACGCATGGGTGGCAGCCTAGTCCTCGGTCTATTTATTATCTTGACTTTTGTTACACTGTCCAGACCCCACCTGTTTCTTTATGTGTGTTAGGTAAATCGTGTGTGATTGCCAAGCCTGATGTGGTTCATGAGCCACGTGAGAAGGGATGTAAAAACAGAAGACATCTGAATTTAACCCGACTGTTTTCCCTGAGTTTGCCCAGTATCGAGGCAAGCTTCTTTCTCTGGAGCCCTGGCTTTGTCTCATTTCCCAAAGCAAGGATGAGAGACCCTCTTTCTTGCTGTCTGGGCTATTCAGATGGCGAAGCCACTATGCAAATGGGCATATGTGCCAGCGACCTGAACCATATCAGAGGAGCTAATGGAGTTGACATGTACCATGATGCTTTGTCGGAAACCCAGCCAGTCCTTTCAATTAGCTCCCATTTGTTTTTAATAGGAGTCGTGATGATAGGAGGGATATACATGTGTTCTCGTGGTGCCGAAAGGGCGGGTAATAGCACTTGACTCATTATGGAGCATTGTCAAACACATCATTAGAGCCGATGCTCTTGGTAATGCTATGTGGTACATATCGTTGTCCCAGTCTCGGTGAAGAGGGCTGTGAGGGCTTCAACTCAGAGGGGTTAAATGGATTTCACGGTCTCCTGCAGAGAACAGGTGATACGACTGGGATCACAGCCCACGGAATCCACAGTACCGTGGATGGTACTGTGGAAAAAAATGTATATTTCAATTCAAGTGGCCTCCTTACTCTTTAAAATTACTTGTAATGTTTTCATATTCTCTTCCTGATGGCTGTCCAACCTAAAACACTTCAGCCATGTTATCCAGCTTTTAAATTATTTTGTGGTGGCCTTCGTTAGTTAGTAGATGAGTATTAACAATTGCAGCCATGGTAATGGCCAACACTTACGACTGTTGAAGTGTTAGGAATTTACTATACATTTTATCCACGTTGTTTCCTTTATGTTTGCAATAATCTTTGGATAGGGCCACCTTATATATTCATTGTATTCACAAAAACCATCGAGTGTCCAGATTTTCGGTAACTGTGCCAACATTTTCCACTGATGTCATCTGATAAACACACCTACTGGCTGGCGTTCACCAGATTTGTTCTCGTGTTTCGACAGAAACAGAAGAACCTTCTGAAATGAAGAGTTAGGTCTGACGGAAACGCTGTTACAGTATCCAGTATTCCAAGCCAACACCCACAGAGTTAGGCCAGCCATCTCATTCTCCTTCCACATCTGTTCTAACACTGCATTGCACCTTGCGTACAGCTAACCAGATTTTTGGCCACCGTTTCCTGCATGTTTGTATCTGTTTCCTACCTTGCTTGGCTGGCATCTGGCTGCCAGGGAAACTCCAAGTCAACAGGGGGAGTTAGTGTTTCTCTGGCAGTGATTGTTAGAGGGGGTGTACATGGGGCCTCTGTAGAGAAAGTTCTGCCTTGCTGCAATCTGAGAAGCACCTGTCACGTGGCCCTTATCTTCTATAGGAGTGAGTCAAACCAGTCAGCTGCTCCCCAGTTTCTCCCCAGATCATGTGGAATTGTGGTCTCCCTGGCTTTTTATATTGTGGACGTGGTGTGTGTGTGTGTGTGTGTGTGTGTGTGTGTGTGTGTGTGTGTGCCGGAGCATGGGTGTAGATGTCAGTGGACATTCTCAGTTGTCAGCCAGTCCTCATCTTCCTTTCTGGTTGAGACAAGGTCTCTCCTTCGTAACTGAGAACGTTGATCTGCCTAGGGAGTTACCTGTTTCCACTCCTCTTCTGCCACGGGAGCCCTGGGTTTGCAGACCTGCATTATTACCCTGTTGAGCTTCACATAGGATCCGGGAATTCACGTTCAGGACCTCAGGTTCTGCAGCAAGTGCATTACCCACTTAGCCATCTCCCCAGTCCGTACTTTTCGTTTTTATTGCGGGAACGCTGCATTCAAAGCAATCCCCACCACTTCTTACTTATCCCCGGCCCATTACTGATCTTAACACAGCAACTCAAACCTGTATGATATCCTCAAGATACTTCATTCTGCAATTGCCTTGACCTCAGTGTATGGCCGCCTGAGACAACTTATACATTTAGATATGGCAAGCGAAGACCCAGATAGTTCATCCAGTGCTTTACAGGTTAGCCCAAGGAGGCAGAAATTATCACTGATTAAAGCTATTTTCTTTCCCTGTCAGAAGAGCTAGGAAGCTGGTGTGTGCCTATAATCTCAGCACTCAGAAGGTTGAGGCAGGCAGAAAGTAAGGTTCAGGCCAGACGGGGATGTAGTGGCAAGATCCAGGCCATGAAAGCGAAAAATAGGGTCTGAATAGATGGCCCAGCAGTTGAGGGCTCTTCCGGAGTACTGAGGTTTGTTGGTTCCTTGCATCTATGTCTGTGGCTCACATTTATCTGTGATTATACACTTCCAGAGGACCTGATACCTGCTACCACTTGTACCTGCACACGTGTGGCAAACACACACACACACACACACACACACTAATAAAATCAAAAGTAAATCTTAAGAAGAAAACCAAAAGTGGATAGAAGTGGATAGGATTTTTTAAAATCTTAGTTCCTAAAATAAAGCAATGGTGTTTAATTTTAACGTCGGGGACATAAGATGACTAAAGGGGTGTGTCATGGTAAATTTGGAAGCGGGTGGAGTTTTTTCGAGAAAGAAAACAGCTCAGCTACAGCTAATAACAGTCCAGCTTCATAGTCAGCCTTTCCCCAGAATGCTCGGGTGCACCTGCCAGGTCAGAGTCTTCTCACGTTAGTAAATGCCGCATAACTCCACGTGCTTCCTAAACAGCTACACGCACAGTCTGCCACAAAACGCTTCGCAGTTTAAATCTCTGTGTTTTAAGTGCTGTTTCCCTCTTTTTTTCCCCTTTTCCTAATTTGGACAAATTTAGTAGGTTAAACAAATATTTTCAAAGTATTGACTCTACTGAACTATGAGAAATGAGGGTATAACAAAAAAAAGTTTGCAGAAGTTTATTACTTTTCTATTGCTGTAATTAACATCATGACCAGCGCCACTTAGAAAAGGAAAGGGTGATCTGGGAAGGTGGTTCCAGAAGGACGAGAATCTACAATGATAGAACACAGGTGGCAGACATGATGGCTGGAGCTGAAAGCTCATTCGGGTTCTAACCACAAGCAGGTAGCAGAGAGGAGAGCATGGATCTTAAAACTTTCTCCAAGGCTGTCTCCAATGCTATAATTCCTCCAACAAGGAATTGCCCCAAAACAGTGCCGTCAAGTGAGGATCACTTATTCAAATGCCTGGAAATACAGTGGTTGTTTCTCATTCAGGCCATCCCAGTAATTGCAGGCAATGATGATGGCCTCGTATTTCTAGCCAAGCGGTGGTGGCAAGGGCCAGCCATAAGGACACACAGAAAACAGTGTTTCCTTTGTAGGTGCAGAGAGAAAGAGACTCACTGTTACTAGGCACCACCGAATGGACTAGAAACCGTCAGCTTTTCTTAGTGTCAGCAGCCCCAGGCTTTACTTCCCACTTTCATGGACATCAGCAACTGTATCCACGGTGCATACTACAGCTGGCGTTATTTTTAGTGGCTTTATGGTTTGCAGGAGGGAGGAAGAACTGAACCCCTGGCTTCCTCGTACCAGATAGGCACCTTCTGCCACTGGGCCACATTCAGAGCCTTAACATTAGACTTCATGAAGCTGAGACAAGAGAGAGGATCGTTCCCTCCCACAGTGAGCAAGCAAACTGAACTAGAGCATTGGACAAGCCATCAGAAAGTCTTGACTTTAAACCTTTACTCTGAACATTATTTTTTAATGAGGAGATCTAGGCACAGAAAACGCCCAGTTTTTGTAAATTTTGGCTTAGTTGTTGCAATTAGATTTAAATGCATACATCCAGAAGTAAAAGTTAGAGCTTTACCTCAGACCAGAGTTAATGACTGTGCTTAAAAGGACAGGTGTAGAGATTGCTGTACCAGAGGATTAGAGGCATCCTGCTCTCCAGCAAGTGGTATAAGGGACAAAAGAGATGAGACCCGTATCCTCAAAACACTTCCTATCTAGCAGTCTTTGGCTATGGGTAGGATTACGGGACTTACTAGGCTCAACACTGCGCATGTCTAAACCTAATTCTAACCTGCTCTGCCTCTCTTCTAATTCCACTGTCATGGCATGCCTCCCCATGGTGCGGATTCCTTCCTCACGGGCAAAGGAAGGGAGCCATTAGAGAACAGAATTACATGGACATGCCGGTCAAGTAACCTAGGGACTTCATGAAACAGAAGTCAGCTTCTTGTGAAATATTTTTTCTGTTATTCTTTCCCAGCGGTCACGTAACGTATGTTCCTACACATGTGTGCCACAACTGGAAGCCGAGGCGTTCATGTGGAGAAAGGAAAGGACACAGGCACTGTGGGTCTAAAGTAGGACCGTTTGGGACATCTTGTTTCCCAGGGACTGAAAATGGCCCTGGTCTACACTGCCGTACTGACTCGCACATTAGGCAGGATCTGTGTGGAACAGATCCGTGAACATAATCGTGTGATCTTGATGGACACAACCTCTGTGTCTGCTGGTGACCAGCAAAGGCAAGGCAGGCAGCCGAGGACTGGGTCTGTCAGAGAACGGCACATGAGGACCCTAGAGCTGGTGGTTTGTGCATAGAGTGATCTGAGGAAGAAAAGACTTCTGTACGGCTCAGCCGATGTCCTTAGACCCACGGGACAGCAGTGCTGTTTCTGTCCCAGCCCAGTAGACTGGCCTGGGCTTCGCTGAGTTAGAGGGAGAGATCCCGTGTTTCAGTTAGGGTTCCACGACCCAGCCTATCACCCTGAGCCAATGTGCTCAGCACGTCTTCACTTTGCCCCAGATTCATTCGGTTCAAAGGGATTTTTAGAGGTTGGAAGGGCAGTTGTGCTATTTATGTTGAATTTTATGAGGAAGCCTCATAGTTACGCTTTAGTGTGGTGATATTTTTTTTTGGGAAAATTATTACTGATCAAATCCACAGTGTGGTCTTAGAAGTCATTATTCATTAGGATAAGATTGCATCACAGGTACAGGACTTCACTGACCATTTAATATCTAATGACTTCTAGAAGGTTCTAGAAAAAAAATTAATCTATTTTTCAGATTAATTTAACATCTAGTATATTTAAGCAAATGATAATTCTAAGGCATGCTGTAATTATTTTCATTACAGAAAAAAATTTAAAACTACCTATGATCATGTTCACGTTCAGATTACATGAAGAAGTTTCTGGAAATAATGAAATATAGGCATAATAGATTCAAAATACTGTAATGTACCCCTGGCATAGGCTGGGGCTGGGTCTATTTGGGTGCTGGAAGAAGTGAATAAGAACAATTGATAACTGAAAAATCTTCTATCCTATTAGTAAGGTAATAGTAGGAAATCACTCAGCATTAATAATGATATGACTGCTATGTCGTCTGCACTCTCTGCCGAGTGCTGATCAGAGCGTTAGGTCTCATAAAGCTGTCCCTGCAAGAGAGAACCTTTATCCAGTGTTTTTCAAATGATACCCCATCTCTATGAAATTGTAAAAAAAATATCTGCTCAGATCTCTGTAGTTAGTTAAGCAGGGAAGCCAAGACTTACAGAAAAGCTATATTCTTCTGGCTTCACATTCAGTCAAATAAAACAGTCTTGATTACAGATCTTTCATTTTATAGTGCGTGTAAGTGGTGAAGCCTGTATTTCACGAAATGCAAACGTGACGTGGAGATTAGTTCTATAATTCGATGCTTAGCATCGCTGCTAAAAGCTTGACACACGAAGACAACCACAGATGAAGATAGTGTGCTCTGGGTTGTTCTAAAAGTCACCTCAGAGAGGGGAAAGATAAAGCCATGGAAAATCACACTCGACCGGACTCCAGCTACCCTAGTTGTTCACAATTGATTGTGTGCTGTGCAACCACAGAGATAAATTAGAACCCGGGACACTGCAACAGCAAAGTGGCTTAGATGTCAGACAGACACTCTGCCTGTTTTTATCTCTCCGTTGTAACCCATAGCTTACAGAGGCTGAAATGACATTGAGCTGTTTTTCTCTATGGTGATTTATGGCCTATAGAGTACATTTGTAAGAGCTGATGTCACGTTTTATGTATCTGAAGGTGTCAGCTCCCTGACTTATATCTCAAGATTCTGCCCTTGAATCAATAGAATGGAGTGATTTCCATTTCTTAAAAGTGACTTTTCCCATGTCGTAAAAGACATGTAGTGAGTATTGGTGATTATCCTGCTGTCCCGAAACGCGTCTTCCTGTCCTCGCTTTCGGTATACACCAGGATGCTGATCCTCACTTTGTGGCTCTGAAGGGAACAAGCACGCGTCCAATGAGATGACCACATTTGCGTTTAAGCACATTAAAAAATATTTGCCTTTCATGCCAGACCTGGCTGTCCAAAGTCTGAGATGGATTGAGCACAAGAAAATACATCAGGGTTTCCATAATAAAATTTACTCTCTGAAAGTCCACATGTACGTTATTCATCCCATATTTCAAATTGATTTTCATTTTACCATTTAGGGTGCAGTTACTGGCAGCCCCATCTTTTAAAAAGTCAAATTTGCATTTAAATAGAAACTGTTTCAATCATTTAGCATCTCAAAAATCTAAACATTTTATTCATTCTTCATTTTTTTTTTCTTTCCTGCCTTTCATTGTTGAAGAAAGATTCCAGCACTGTGCTTTCCCATGATTGCCATGGATTCTGAGCTCCATCCATGGGCTACAGTGCCCTTCCTCCTCACTCTAGAAAGCCCCTCCCTGTGCTCCTGGGCAGTGTATTCGGCCCAGGTGAGAACAGGGTGTGAGCCAGGATAGAGAGCTTCCCAGCTGGCCAGTCGTGGGAACTCAGGGTTTTCTTCAATTCGATCTTAAAGAGAAAATTCAATTCTTGCTCAGTTATAAATAAATCCACAAATGGGAAATGCACGTCGAAAATGGTGGCAAATGAGTTGTTAGTTTCAAGGACGCTGAAATAATGCAGCTACGGGATTTTGCTACCCAGTTACAGTGTGATTACTTTGGCGTTTGTTCTGACTGTTGTTGACTTAGAACAAATCAGAAGTATTTCATTTTGGAAGAAGATGAGCCCAAGGATCAGTTTTATCAAGGTAGAATTAGAGGCTTCCAGGTACCACATACAAACACATCTAAGCATCGGTGCGACATAGGCTTCAGTGAAGAAGTAGAACTTTCTTCTCTCTCGTGGTTGAGACGTGTAGGTCCCTTTTCGCTCCTTTGAGACACCGTTTCCAACCATCAGACGCTGTCAAGGAAGGACACTGGCTGACTTGAACTATGGTTTATTCATTCTGCAACTAAATTGCTTAAGTTGTGACTAATTTATCCCTGCCGAAAAAGATGAATTCATATATCTTATTGACTGGTTTTGGTAGCTTATGAAATAAAAAAAATATAAGTACTTTTCATTTACCTAATGCTATCATATACATACCAAGTAGTTAGGGGATGTTTTTAAATGTATGTGTCTCATTGTATACCTACAAAGTATAGTGTTTCAAAATAAGTTGATTTTAAAATTTCTTGACAATGAAAAGCTATTCTTATAGAAAAACCTTTATTTATGTATATGTTTCTCTTGTGAGAATTTTATTCCTTATTACTCTGCTCTTCAACTTGTAATATATCATTTTGTATCTTGACTGACATAGTTTTTCATTGCTTCCCGAATATAATAACAACTTCTGACAGAAAACAGGCCAAAGTTACCTAAAAGAATAGGATTCTTAAATCTCGGTTTCTTTTCTTCCATTAATGGGTCCGTGTGTTTAAAGGTCTTTATTTTAACCTGCAAAGTCAGGTCTATCCTTTAAACCCACAGCTGCCTCTTCCGTGTCCCTGGGAGCTCCCAAGGACCAGCGAAAGGTGCATATTGCCCCGTATCCAGTCACGGCCAGTCTGTCGGTTGAAGACCCAAGAGAAATGAGGAACTGACTCAGACAGAAGTGAAGGAGACCAATGTCCAGTGTCACGTATCTCAGTCAAGACTGTTTACACAAAGCAGGTGACGTCCTTTGTGAGTGCATTGGTCGACATGAGCATAGCCATGTCGAGAACCCCCGTGCCTCAGGCCCACGGGAATAATAAAACCGTTGAGGCTCAGAGGCACGGTAAAGCCTCCTTCTGGTCGAAGTACCAGTGTTTATGAAGGGCTGGCTGGTGTATGTTAGAACTATCAACCAACGACTGCTAGCTATAGCCGGAGACTACTTGCTCCTCTACAGACAGCACCTACTGAGACTAGCTACACCTGCCTCTCTGTTCAGCTGTAAACCACAAACCTTCCCCTGAATTCACATATATATAATAAAGGTGATAAGGTTCCATATAAGGTGCTCTTTATCAGAGTGAGCACACCCCATCAGATCCCAGCTTTCTCTTCATGTGTCTGTGTGTCTGTCCTTTCTTCATGCCCATAGTGCTCCAGTTATGTCCATCCCTGAGCCCAGGCAGCATAGCATTATTAGTATATGATTAGAAGAAGAAATACCAAAGAGCTGTCAGGTGTCTTTTCTTACTTACTTTGACATCTTAGCATCATGGTCTACACTGAAAAAACAACACCCTGATATGTTCCCTAAGTGCCGTAGCCAGGGTAAGCGCTTTGGTGCCACAACGGAGGTGAATAGCTGGGATTAAAGAAGAGCGATGTTACTCTTGTAGATATTTAGCAGACTCGCTGCTACCTGACACAGTTCAGGAGGGTTTGGGGTTTTGGTTTCATTTGTTTGTTTTGTGCGGAGGCCACTCTAATCACAAAACCTTGCTCTCGTCATCCTATTGTGACTCCATAGTCTCCTTCTGGTGGACACTCTGAGTACGCTAGCGGTAAGATGCGTAGAAAGACAGACGAGCAGAGTAGGTAAGAACTCACCTTTCAGGCTCATAACTGAAGTGCTGGCTTGAGTTTAATTTCTTGAATTATTTCACATTTCCCCGAGCGATCTGAAGTTTTACTGTGAGAGTTGAGATGAATGAGAAAACCGGACTTCTTTTCTGTGTGGTGTGGAGCTCTTTAACGTGTGTGTCTGATACTGAGCGAGTATTGCAACACAGAAGTCAAATGCGACCCATCCTCGACTCCCACTTCCTATGACCGGAACCCCGAGAAGGGTTGTCCACCCAGTGGTTTAATGACCTGGCTAAGTTATAATACAGATTCTAATAAGAATTCCAAAGATTCTTAAGGCCAGTTTATATTGTTGGGTTGGTTGAAGGTGTTTTAAGGAAAATTCTGGGGTCAGTTGTAAGTCCTTTGGCCAGGTCAGTGTGTAATGGCAGTTTTGCATGGCACCCAGCTCGTTTTCCCAGTGAACTTTAAATAATTTCCACGTAGCCTCTAGCACCTCCTTTCTCTCCCACGGGGTCTTCACTGTAATTACGTTATTATTTCCAGAGTGTATAACCATAGACACAATTTTCCTTTCTTATCATTTTTTCCTTAATGTCATTCTCCCTTGCTGCCAATCAATTTGGTTTTGCTTCATCGTATAACCCTCAGCTAGTATCTGTAAGAATAGAGTACTCACGCCCTTTCTTCTCACTTCCTCCAGACAGTGTCCCACTAGTTTAATCTGTGTGTAATAGATCTCTTTAGATTAAGTTCTCTTCCCCGGAAAGACAACATTTTTAAAAGATTCCTAATTGTTATAAAAGAAAGAAAAGAAAAAGTTTCTAGGATTCAGGCTAAATAATGATTCTTGTTTTACCTCAACTTTATTGTCTCAACTTCTGTCCTGACAGAATTCTAAGGAAATAATTTTATGTTGCCTTAAGGTTTGTAAAATACATTTGTTTGTTTGTTTATTATTTTACATCCCAGCCACAATTTCTCCTCCCTCCCCTTCTCCCAGTCCCTCCCCCCACCTGCCTCTCTTCCCACCCCTTCCATCCCACTCCGCTGTTTCTGTTTAAGAAAGGGCAGGTCTCCCGTGAGTATCAACAAAACATGATATATCAAGTTGCAGTAAAACTAAGTACCTCCTCGCATATTAAGGCTGGGCAAGGTGATCCAGTGTGAGGAGTAGGATCCTCAAAGCCCGTGAAAGACTTGGAGACAGCCCTTACTCCACTGGACCAAGCTACACAACTGTAACATATATTCAGAGAGCCTATGTCAGTCCCATACAGGCTCCCTGGTTGTAGGCTCAGCTTCTGTGAGCCTCTCTGGGCCCAGGTTATTTGATTCTGTGGGTTTTCTTGGGGTGTCTTTGACCCCTTTGGTTCCTACAATCCTTATCCTCCTCTTCTGCAGGATTTCCTGAACTCCACCTAATGTTTGGCTGTGGGTCTGCGTCTGTTTCCATCAGTTGCTGGGCAACGCCTCTTGGATGACTATTGGGCTAGGTACCAATCTGGTCACAGGAGAAAGCCAGTTCAGGCTATGCATTGGCCATTGCTAGGAATCAATCCAGCCTCATCTGTGACTATTATATAAGATTCTATATGGATCTTACAAAATGGCTTGACTATGTCTTTTTGCATTGAAGGTGTTAGCAACTCATTCTAGTTTAAAAAGTCTAGTTTCTTTCTCTAGGAATCCTCCAGAGACAAGCACTTTGTCAGTTGGTTGTAAACCCTCCATAGTGCTCCCTTTAAGGAGCACAGCGGCCTCTGCTGATGTGCTCTGCCTGCCTTTCACACACAGAGGGTGCCTGGAACAGAAGGGCAGGACTCAGTCTCATACCTTACCTCAGATGAGAGAACAAACATCTTTTTGTTCCATCCAAACTGCATATTCTGTTAAACCGTGCATAGTCATTGACATTAGCTGTTCTATACCTGTGTCTTCAAGGTCTACCATTTTCTCACAGTAATCTGGTCAATTCTTCTAACCCCTAGGTTTCAGTTTTTAGAACTTTTTCCACTTCTCAGTTTCCTTAATTTTTTTATTTTTATTAATCAATCTATAACTAACTGTGAATAATCAGTCATGATAACTCCCACTACTAATCAGTTGAAACTCCATATAAAATGAATGCCAGTTTCAAGCCAGAGTGCTTAAAGATTTTTTTATTTCGAGACAAGATATTATTGTGTATCTCTGACTGAGCTAGAACTGTCTATCAGAACAGACTGCCACCCACCGTCAGAAATCCTTCTGCCCCTGCCTCCTGAGTTCTGGGATTAAAAGTATGTACAGCTAACATCCATCCTATGCTTTGATTTTTTTTTCTCCTGCTCCAATCATGAGGAGTGTGTATATATATATATACTCTGTCCCAAGGATCAAAGATTCATATTTCATATGTTTTTAGATTTCCTCCATCTTTGATTTCAATGAACCAGATATTTGGGTTTTTTTTTTTTTTTAAATCAGTTATTTTTTTTTCAGCCCTGTCTCTAATCTCCAAAGCAAAAATACATTGTTCCCTCTTCTGCTAGTCTGGTTTACCAGTGCGAAGGGAAAGAAGGAAAGAACAAAAACCCACTGTAACAATTGAAATTCGGTTTCTTTCCTCTTGCAGGGAATTATAGTCGCTCTTGGAAACTCTTGTCACCAACACAAATGTTTTCATTTTAAAGCAAACATTTTGATTATAAACACGTTGCCAAAGAAAACATTTGATGGGTCTCGGGAGCAACAGATTGAACTGAATTAATACGAGAATTAGTAGCTGATGCTTTTAGAGTACTCTCTCAAAAGAACCCAGACTTTCGGCAGCTTGCATCCTGCTCTGGATCCAGGCTATCATGCTGCAAAAGATCCAGTTCAGTCTCTGGACCTTCCTATTCAAAACCGAAGGTACTGTGAGTCAGCTCCAGGCTACCAGAAACTGTGTACATTGTGAGTTTCTCTCGCAGGTGCCGGGTTTGAGGCAAACATACCCTCCAGGCTGCTAGAGATTAATAACAGAATGTATTAAAAATCTTACCTTATTATGTCACAGAGGTGAGACTAATCCTCGTTCTCATGTTCAATGAAACATTTTTGTATTAAATTAAATGTACATATTTACCCTTGAAAATCTCATTAATATAATCAAAGTATTATATCTGCCATCATACTCTGCTTACATAATATTTATGCCCCAGGAAGAAGTGATTTTGAGCTTTATACTTACAATGCACAGACAATGGAGGGCCGGAAGAAGTCACTTGTAACGATTACTTTGATGGCCAACCAGCTGTGGTTCTGAAACTCTGTTTCGTCTCATTTATTTTGGAGTGCTAAGGATTTAATCCAGGACCCTGTGCAAGCTAGGCAACTGCTCTACCTCTGAAGTGCATTCTGAGCTTGAACCTTTATTTGTAAAAAATATACTCAGCAAGATATTGTCCCGGTGTCATCTGCAAACATGGCATGTCACGTGAGGCAGACAAATAACTCACTTGCCTGGCATCTTTAAGCGGGGGCAGCCTGATGCACACAGGTGCCCAGCAGAAGGGGAGTCAATGGAGGCGCACAGATGTGTGCTGGATGTGCTGGCCCTGGCTGAAGCTCTAGATCTAATGATAGGCTCCAGAACTCTTGAAGTCTCATCACGTCCTAGGGCGTCAGATCAGGGCAGATGAGTAAGATGGTTGAAGAACTCGCTGCCTGTCAAGCTTTCCTCCTAAGAGTAATTTCTAGCCTATCTAGAACCACAGACACTGTCAGCTCTTCACCAGGTGGCAGAGTTCTCACCGGGCGTCCTCCTGGGCCCATGCAGGATGCAACTTCATCCTGTGGGTGTTTGGGGAGAGAGCTATGTTCGGGTCTGGATATCATCAGGCCTACGCCTGTAGTAAGGCTGGTTTTCCAGTGTTTCATCCCCACGTGCTCTGCCCCCTGCTGTGAAGGTGGAGTTCTGGACACAGGCAGAATGAGGCAGGGTGGAGGCTGAGGTAGAGGGTCTAAGGACAGGGCAGTGGCAGAGTAGAGGCTGAAGTGGAAGCTACACGGGCAGGCAGGGTAGAAGCTGAGGTAAAGGTTACAGCAGCAGTCTCTGGAAGTGGCTGCTGCTAACTCCAGGGACTTCCATCACCATAAAGGACTAAGCTTTTGGAAATCTGGCATGACCAGTGTGGCTTTACTTAAACAAGCAAGAATAGTTTTTTTTAAAAGGGAACAAATGTGGGTATCGTCTACCTATAAAGTTTATTTTATGTCATGATATTTGTTTCTAAGTAAAAAAAAAAAAGAATCTTATTTTCCTTGGAGACAGGTTGTCCCTATGTTTTCTTGGCTGCCCTTGAACTTCAAATTCTATTTATACAGCCTTATAAGTGCTGGACTTAGGAGCAAGCATCAACCATATATGGATGGCTCACCAGATATTTCTTTAAACTCATGAAAGTAAAAAAACAGTACTTCCTTATTAAGAAGTCAAATAACATTGGTGGCATTGTCTTCCTTCCTTCCTTTCTGTTCAATTTCTTGGTTGTATTTTGCTTGTTTTGTTAAGTTCTCCATTTTCCAGCAAAGATTTCAAGAAAGAAACCTGGTCTGGGGTATATCCTGATTGTATAACACATGCCAATCATAAAAGAGCCCTGAGTTCCACCCTTAGCCCTGGGAGGGAAACTGGTGATGGGTTGGGGGTTCCGGGAGAAGACAGGAGGTGGAGCCAAAGGTGACAAGATCTGTGTGCAGGGTGGAATCTGGGGGACTGGGAGAGAAGGGGTTATGAGCTTGATGCTGCTGTTAAGAAATGATACCCTGTGCGGGAGAGCGCTTAAAATTGAACTTAGAAATTGTATTTGCACCCAGCTATCCCTGCCTCAGTCATTCCACAGCCTCCACCTCTGCTTGCCTTCTTGGTGTGGAAGGAGGATGGGAGGCCTCATAGGGAAGAAGGAGAAGAGGCCCTTAGTCTAAACCTGGAAATGGGTGCTGGTGTGCGGAGCACTTTCAGGAGAGAATGCATTCCTTCCTTCTCGTTCTTTAGGACTAAGGAGAGGGGAAATGTGCTTGTCAGAAAGAGTAAAACTGCGGTAAAAATTACAATGTTCCAACTGGATGAGGAATAGATTTCCATATTTATTGAGTAAGGGGAGAATGGCTTGGGAAGGAAGGGAATACCAACCAGATGAAATGTGGCCTCTGGGACAAGTAAATTAAAACACTCCCCAGTCCCAGGAAAAGCCCCACTGCAAACAACTGCTTTTTACTCTATCCCATTACCGAGTGAGTCACCTCAGGTTTGAAATGACACCGAAGAATGGAAATGATATTTTACCTGTTGGTAAGGATTCATCCAGGCAAGTGCATCCTTCATAGCTGTGCAGAATGCTAACGGGTATGTTTTGTGACAGAAAGCATGACCAGCACAGGAAGGGATGGGTCTGATTCTTGTCCTCCAATCCACCATGTTTTTGCCACTTTTCCATTTTGGCTATAATCAGTTTTGTGTGTGTCCATAGCTCTATTGTTTAAGTCAGGTGCCTCGGTCAGCTGTGTCAAGCAAAGGGATGCTGAGATCTTTACAAACAGAGCATTTTGTGCTGCTGTTCTTTAGAGTCTATTTGATATCAATAGTAAGTACCACTCGTGATTATATTAAAACACAAGATGGTTATCACGTTTCATGCTTAGTCTGGCTTTTAAAGACACCATAGTTCATCAGTTTGCAGTTTGCTGTCTTAAGCATAAGTTTAGAAGAAATTTGGTGTATTAGAACTCAATTTTATATTTGAGAAATTGAAATAGAAACTTAATCTTTGGGAACTAAGTCCCAGCCCTCTGTGAAATGAAGGAAGTTCTTGTTTGGACTTCAATTATGAATACTAAGAAGAAGAAAAAAAGAAAGACTAAATTGGCACTTGTAAGAAATGCCAACCACTTGGACTTATATCTCTAATTATAGAGATGGCAATTATTCTTTCCTTGGTAATTAAATAAATGAAGTACCGGAGGATGGTAGGCATGATAAAAAAAAAACTAAAATGAATTTAAATAAACCTTGCTTATAAAGTTAAAATATATAGATATAAAAACATATTCCCCACCGTTGAGGAGCCAGTTGTCTCTCGGTAAGGATGGCTTTGTATCTACTTATAGAATAGAAGTGTGAGGTATAAAGTTATGTAGCACGGCATGATGCCTAGGGACTGTGGCTCTGGAAGATGGGAGAATGCGAGAAAGAGGCCGATGAACGTGACCTGGAAGAGGTAGGGGGCCATCAGCTCTTCTCCACTTCGGACCCAGCTTTGGCCTGTGAAGCCACTTGTCAGGGAATAAGACCCGGACAAAAAGGGAAAACTGACAGCTTTCTTCAAAGCAACCAAGTTTGGGGCCACCTCTGAGTGATTAAGTGGTGCCTTGGGAGTTTGGCTTGATTTATGTCTACTTTAAATTTCATGTCTTTGCATCCCGTGTGTGCTCTTACAGCTACAACACAGCCTGCCATAGCATCCCTGCCTCAATGGGTTTGGAGTGACCTAGGGAGTTCAGTTGAGTCAGGGCAGAAACACTAAATTCTATACTGCAGAACCCGTCCTACCACAGAGTCTGTGTTTAAAATGGGTTAACAGGATCTAGTCTTTAATTAAAACAATAAAATAAAAAGAAAAGAATAAAAAGAAATATGTGTGTGTGTGCATATATGCATGTTCACCTATGGAAGGCACAGTCTGTGAACGCTGACTTTACTGACCTTAGTGGAAATGAGTGTGTGCTCCTCCGTGACACAAGTCCTCACGTGCAGTTTGGAAAGGATTCTCCATACACTTTAGGGATTCTTCTTCCAGAGCCGCAGTTTCTCAACCAGAATCTTTAAACCTCTGAAAAGAGGGTCATTGGAATGTGTCTTCCTAAGCTGACCACCAAGAGAGGTCATTTCTCAATGTCTACCTTTGTACCTTCTGACTGCTCCATTCTTCGTTCAGGTCTCTGAAAATTGCAGATACGCGTTAGCAAGCAAACGTGGATCTAGGTTACTATAGGCTGCGTTCTATTTTTGAAAACTCTTTCCATAGGTAGACTGTTTTGTGAAATCTATGCTTAGGGACTACTTTGCTACCATGGCAACTGATCACCAGCCAGGCACAGAACCTCCATCTCGGTATTATGGAGGAAGTGTGGTAAGAAGCCTTTCCCCTTAGGTCATCATAGGTCATACCAGGCTTGTCAGATGCATATACAGATGCTTGTCATTAACATCCTAAGGGTACAAAGCGTACGTAAGAGCACACTTAGTGTCTCAAGGGCAAGGATGGTGACCCTAAGTTTGAAGTGCTTCTCAAATTATCCTCCTGCTCTGCCCCTAGCCCTGACCTAAGGACAAGATGCTACTGGCCTCAGAACCTCGTCTTCTCTCCCTCCCAGTGATATCGCTCTTCTCATTTCCTCTTAGAAGAGACTTGGCCTCCCCTTAGGCATTCTGTTTCTCTCTGTGATGACTCCACTGCTTCTGCTCCTTGCATGCGAGTTGGGCTTCCTCCATCTATTCCTAGTCAGTTCTTTAGTTATCCTGGGAGCATATGGTGGGCTCCCCTTACTACTGCTCCTGGTGGAATCTTACAGTAATGACTTATTCGTACCTGCAGAAGCCAGGGAGCCTGGGGAGTGGGTCTAGCTATTGCTGTCCCTGACCACACGCCTGACATCCCAAATGACACCAAACTTGAATGGATACCAACTGCTTTCTGTCAATCCAGCAGAAGGGTTTGCAGATGAATGTAGTAACAGAAACAGCAAAGAAGATTTCCCCATAACTTACCAACACTTCTTCTTCAGACTTTTATTTCTAAGTAAAGACAGTGAAAAATGTGAGGAGGGAGGGAGGGAAGAAGGGAGGGAAGAAGGGAGGGGAGGGAAGAAGGAAGGGAGGATAGAAGAAAGAAAGAGAAAGAGAAGGGAAGAAAAGAAGGAAGGGAAGGAGGAAGGGAGAGAGAGAAAGGAAAGAATGAACGAACAAATGAACGAACTGGGCTTCAGATAAACTGACCCCAAGTCTTGCTAACAGGCCAGTTTAATCGAGTTGGCAGGTTTCAGAGTTAGCGAGAGGCCTTCTTTCATAAATAAGTAGTATAGTAAAACAAGAACTTAGATTATACCAAGGAATGCTACTTGAGGTTATCCCCTGGACATCATGTATCTGAGTGCACACACAGAGATTTACATAGGCGTGTGCAAGCACACACACACACAAAAGATGGTAGCATTTAATTCAAGATGTTTTTACCCCAAAAGATAAAGTTTTTAAATGTTTAGTAACAACATTTAGAAGTGTTTGCAAGTTTTTCCTTGAGAAGAAACTACCACTGTTCTCTAAAGAGGCTATCTCTGAAGATTGGTGTTGTAAGTTTAGAATTTTACAGAGAGTAGGTGATCCTGAATCCATCTGGGAGAGAAAAAAAAAAAATAAAAACAGAGTTTGCTACCAAGGTCCCCAAATAATGTTATCAGTTTAAGATATGCATGGGTTTTGTTTTGCTGTTTCTGAGCTGGGGGCTGGGCCTATGTTATAGTGAGTCTTGAGACGTGCCCTGAGACCCAGCTAAGCATCTGCGCATGTGTGGGTGTGCTTTGGAAGGCCAAAAAAAAAAAAGTGTTTGACTGCAGCTAAATGAGGGATCCCTGCCCACTGGAGAGGAAGACATTCTGAGCCACTATAGGAGAAAAAAAAAGAAAGGAGTAAGCACAATGTTACAATGCTTCCCATTGGAACAGCCAGCTGGTTCCTACCTGTAACAACCATCTTGTACACAGACTGACCAAGACATCAAGGTAGCCATCATGCGGCTGCCTCCTGGCTGTCGGCCAAGACTAGAGTCCCTGTGGGTATGGCATCTGTGCTGGAACGGGTCTGTTTCTTGCAGTCTCCAATTGCCACCCTCGGACTTGCTTTCGTTACATTTCCGAAAACAACTATTTTTCCATAAACTACAAAGTCTCGGCTGGCAGCCTATGTAGCAAAGACAGATCGCCTGAGGTTGCTCGGGGACGTCTCCTTTCATCTTTGCCCAGAGCCAGCACAGCCTGCCAGGTACAACTAGCATAACAAGGGCTGCAACTCGAGCCCCTCACTGCCAGCCCTGCCAGCTGATCTGTGCCTCCTGCAGCAGCTGCTCTCCAGTGAGGGCTGCAGTGGGAATGAGGACGCTGCTCTCAGGGACTGCAGCCTGCAAGAGCCCTGGCCTCCTTAAGCTGCAAGATGCATCCTCTTCCCAAGCATCTGCTTGTGACCTCAACACGTGGTAGAGGAGCCTTTGCAGATGAATCCATTGCTGGAGATGAAACACCTGCGTCGAAGTAAGGAGAGAACCCAGGCCGTACCAGAGTGTGGGCCTCGATGTCTCTTTGGAATTGTTTCCACAGATTTTATTTGTTGGACAAGGGTTGAGGGAGCTTAGAAACCATTGTTGTCAACCATGTCCTGGTGAACATTTTTTTAAGCCAGGAAGAAAAGAGACTTTGCAGATGAAAGATACAGTTTTTAACAAAATGACATTTTTGTGGATGGTGGCGGGTTATGGTTCAGAAAACAGTGATGAGGAACAGCCCCGCAGTGGGAGTTTGCGGAAGGCTTTGTTTGCAGGTAGTGTACTGGTGTTCCCCAGGTTAAGTTCCCCTGTTGCCACCATAATGAAACATTTAAGACAAGTCAATTTCATGGAGTGAGTGTTGACTTTAGCTCAGGGTTTCAGAGGTCTCAGCCTCCATTTGCACGGCCTCCTTACCTTAGGGTGTGTGGTGGTACAGGGCTTTGTGGCAGGCACCATGATTGATAAATATGCTCCTTGCGGTGGCTGGAAGCAGAAAGGGGAAGACTCTGGCTCCCGATATTGCTTTCAGGAGCATGCGTCCAATAACCTAACTTCCTCCCTCGAGGTCCCTGTCTGACAGGTTCCCTCATCCCCTAATGGTAGGACAAGGTAATTGACCAAGCATTTGATGGAGGTATTCTGGGACACAAACGTAAGAGTCAGTGAAGGCCTTGTTGGGTGTCTCTGAGAACGTGCACCACTGTGAACGTGGACAGTCAGACTTCCGCCGTTGCTTTGTGGGATGGGGTAAGTCTCTTTTTTCTAGCTGGAAGGCCAGGCTTAGTTTTCTTCCTGATTGGGTCCTGAGTTAGCAAATTTCCTTCAGACAATTTGGACTTGAAACTATGAAGCATCTCTGTGGTTTGGAGATAGACCAATGGGATGGAGGCAAATATGTATACTTTGGGACATGCCACACGAGTTTGAGCCTAACGGCACACCCTACCTCCATACCTGTGGATAACGTTTCACGTGATCTCTTATGGGGATTTGTAGGAAATGCACTCCAGTTTTTAAAGCCCTGAATACGTGTCAGATTTAAAACAAACTGTCAGACGAAGGAATTCCCATTGAGAGTGTGAAGGCCACTGCTGTTCTGTCTACAGGAACAGCCGGTGAACATATCCGGCTTTGCCACTGACCCCTGTGTGGACAGAGCAAACTGGAAGGGTGTCCTGAGTGTTAGAAGCCTTGCATCTGCTCAGTTGCAGACCTCGCTGATGAATGGCTTAGAGATGCATTGCCAAGCTGTGAAAAAGGAGAACCTTAGTCTGTAGGATGCTCCAACAGGCCTTCTGATACCAGCCTAGTCCCAACGGGTGCTAGTCTGTATTTTATCCGCATGACAGAATGGTAGCGTTGAAGGTGGATAAGGATAGACATCAGGGCCTCTTGCACACAGTTATAGACAAGACCTTAACGGGAGAGAGAGGAGTGCTTCCTTTGGTTCTCCAATCAAGAGACCAAGAAACCAACTGCAGATGATTCAAGCAAAAATTAACATGCAGAAGAAGGGTCCCAGAGTAGTTCATGGAATCCAGAAAATACAACAAGTCCTGGGAAGACGGGCTTGCATTGAGATCACAACCAGAAAGTTAGAGCACAAAGTCTAGACATCAGCCTTTCTGAGCTCTCAGCTCTTTATCTGGCTGGTATAGGACTCAGGCCTCCTCTTTTTTTCTTCTCTTCCTCCCCGTTCCTTTCTCCCTTTCTTTCTATTGGAAGTGGATACTGAACCCCAAGCCTTGCCTGCTATAGCAGCACTTGACCACCGAACCCACCAGCTATCATTTTACATTTTATTTTGAGGGAGTGTCTCATGGGGTTCCCAAGCTGGCCTTGAAATCATTCTGTTCCCAAGGCAGCTCTGAAACTTGCCGTTCTCCTGCCTCAAAGGCCAGGTAACAGCAAGTAGCTGAGATTACAAGGCTGTGTCACTGGACCTGGGTGTAGGCCAGATCTTTATGTGCTCTCCATCTCTGCTTCCTCATTTTGAAAACTGCAGATAAAACTAACACCTACATTATAAGGTCTTCATTAGGGTTTGAAACACTATGATGTATTAAGAGTTGAATGTGACATGGTTAATTTAAACCATGGGAGCCGGTGAAAGAGTCCGCCATTTCTGGGACTCATTGCCAACGACTTTGTGTCTCTGAGGCAAATCTGATTGGTCTGGCCTCTGCCTATCATTGATGTGCCTATCATTGATGCTGTTGTCTTGAAGTACGGATAATGTCCTTAAGGCTGACACAGCTCCTATGGGGTCTGTTACCTTTTGGGGGGGGGTTGGTTATGACCCTACTAGCCACACTGTACTTCTGTCATTCTGACTACAAATAGATGGATGGTTATAGAACATTTTGTTTGAAAACAGTTTATGTTAATAACCAACACATTGTCAAATACAGCTAATGGGAATACGCTTAATTCTCCCCTCCCCCCCCGCAGAAGCACCAAAGCTCTTGCAGCTCTAATATTAGGCAGGCCTAATGAGATGCTGGGCCAACAGCATACGTTCTTTTGTTAACACTAGAGAAACAATGACGAACACTGACATTTAGCTCATAAGAAAACATTCAAGGCATGGTGTGCAACGCTGCAAGGAAATATACCAAATCTGGGCCACAGCCTTGCACCAAGAGCACTCCTCCAGGTGCCTATCCTCATCTCAGCACTCACCTGGCCTCTGAGGAGTCCTGGGACTCCTGGGCAGACATGGGACAGACACATCATTGCACCACACAGCCAGCATATCGAGAGAGTTACATTTACTAAAGATTGGCGATGCTTAATGTAGTTGGTCCCCAGTTTTTAGTGGCTCAAATTAATGCTATTTTTTTTTGCTTAAACAAACAAACAAAATTCACAATCTATGGAACTGGACTTTATGTTTTAAGTTTCTCTCTGTTCTCGTCTTGAATATCCATAAAGCATACTGGCAGACTGGAAACTAGGGAATCCTGTAGTAAACTTGTATTTTTTTTAAGTTGGGATTATTCCCCAGCATTGTGTCAGCCTTACCAAATTCACTGGTTCATTGTATCCATCCTTCCAAGGTAATTTCTAATATCCGGGAGGCTCAATTTCCTAAGTCCCACTTGAAGGATTGTGCACCCTGATGACCAGGGATGGCCAGCTGGTCTCAACAGTTAGCCACAACCTAACAAGGCTTTTAGCCTGACCTCTCTGGAAAGTGTGCAAACTTCCTGAAAAGTGCAGGGTGATAGTGTCTGTGCAAGATACAGAGCTGCTGTGCCACCTCCTAGCTCTGTCCCTGTGGCCCAAAGGCAGCCTTGGAGGCGACAGAGATGAAGATGCATAGCTATGGTGATATAAAATATCAATCGAACGGCAATCAGAAACACAGGTGGCAGGCCAGGCCGGATCCGACTGGTGGCAACAGTTTATGGGCCTCTAATCTAGATGAATTTATAGGCTATGAATTCAGGCTTACTTTTTAGTCTGGGAGCATATAAAGCTCAGTATAGGATATATATATATATATATGCTTAATTTCCCCTCATATGAATGAATATTCATTCATATATATATATATACATATGAATGAAGTGGCCACATGAATTTGTCATGGGGTGAAAGCATTTAAGATCAAAGATGAGCTTACTAAAGCTGTCTTCTGAACTGAGCAATAATTCCGAGGTTGTGTTCGTTTGGATAGCTGGGAGCTGCATCTCTACAGTACTGCCCAAGTTAAGGAGCCCCAGCATGATCCAAGGAGACACACAAACCCTCTAGTTCTAGTGGGAAACCCTGATTATTCCGCAGCCTTTGAGCTGCCTCACTTCAGTCTTTGCAATGGTACAATTGTTAGGGTAGCTCATTATTTGGGCTTCTGCGTCGCAGTTCATCCGAAGGTGCTGGGAGAGCTAACACCTGTGCATCATTGGCATTCTATTGGCCCTGCTGTTGCTAATCACACTGCATAGCCAATTAGATCAGTAGGGTTCTGGGTATTCCAAAGTAGGATTTCTGATCCTACTACCAAGAATGCGAGAAACCTAATTCTTTTGGCTTTTGCCATATCTGCATAAAAGAAAAAACCCTTCAAGGTGGGAGCAGAGATCTCCCCTAACACTCAGAGATGGGAAGGCAGGAACTGCATGATTTGCCTGACTTGAGATAAGTAAATCCAACCTCACTTCCACTGACCTGGCTTCTGGCACCTCGCCCCTGCCTGTTGTTCTGGTCATATGAGTGAGTGCTGAAACTGACCAATATCCTAACAGTTAAAGAAATTCCCAGCCAGGCATCCTGGTGGAAACCTGTTATCTCACCTACCGCCTGGCTGGTGGGGGCAGAAGGAGCAGGTCAAGGCCATACTTGACTCTGTAGAGTTTTCAAAGACATTAGTGTTTAAGACATACTTGAGCTGAGTGAGAACCTGTCTTAAGACTCCAAAAGAAACAGAAAAAAAAGGGGGAATGACACATGGTTTGCCTTTTCCTGTCCTTATTCATCTTTTCCCCTAGTACTCAGGGCTGCCAGTGAGAGGATCATTTATCGGCTAATAAGTTGTCTGACAAGATAGCCACTTTGTACCTAATTGTTTAGTTTATCTATGTATTATTGATGAGTCAGGACGTGAACTCTGCTTCCCTCGGAGGCGTTTTGATAAATCTCTTGACTGTTGGGAAATGCTGAATTACCTGCAGGAGCGCAATGCATGGGCATGGCTTTTACGCTTTATCCCTAAAAGACCTTGGATATACAGTTCAACAGGAAGGAAGAAAATAGAACACATAATTCAGATTGCTCTTTGAGCTAAAATTAAAAAAAAAAATAAATAGAAAGCATATTCCTCTACTCCCTTCCTGATTCCAGAGGTTCGGGCAATCCATACTGCTCTGAGTTATTTTGAACTGCATACAGGAAGCAGCAAATTGCGTTCTCCCTTGATGTTCTGAGGCTTCAGTTGCAACCGATGGACTCAAAGGGCAGAAACTTAAGTTTGAGAATGTACCGAAAACCTCTCTCTAAGCCTGCCTTTGGTTCTCAGGCCACACCTTGGTGACATCACCAGTGCTTGGCTGGGCTCTAATCCTGGTGAGGTCTTCCTCTTGCTTCCAAGGCTTTCTCTGATTAGCAAAAAAGTAAGAACTTGGCTGAAGTGCTGGGTCCAGTCTGACTGTTTACCCATCAGGAAATTTACATGATGAACCTTAAGTACTATGTTTATAAAGACTGGGGACCGTTTATAAATGAGCAATTGAAGTGTCCTGAAATGAAAATATGCCATTTATCATCATAAAGATTCATATTTGAGCAATAAGTAGATCCCATAAAATGTGGATCAACAGTCAGAATGTGTCCCTGGAAAGATGCATTGCCTAGATGGGTCCTTACGGAGGAACCTCTTGTTTTCTCAGGGGAAGAAAACCGAAGGCTTTGGCTAGGAGAGGGCCGCTAGGTAGCACCTCACACCTCTGATATCTGATACTTGATAATCAAGTCCCATTCAAAAAGACCAGCCAGGGAAGAGGCTCTGGGGACAGCTGATCTCTACCATAAAACCACATAACACATCATTCAACCTTAAAATTTGCTTTATATTTGAGTGTATGTGTGGTTCGCCTACATTTATGCCTGTGCACCTCTGAAGGAATGCAGTGCCCTCAGAGGCCAGAAGAGGGTGTCAGATCCACTGGGACTGGAGTGCAGACAGTTGTGAGCTGCCAGGTCGGTTGTGGGATTCACACCAGGGTTCTCTGTAAGAGTAGCAAGTGTTCTTAACCATAGGCCATTACTACACCCTCCTTATTTAACATTTTAATAATTCGTTAATAAAAAAATTTAGTTACCTATTAAAATCATAGTAAAATACACATAACGAAAATCTACCATCTTGTTAATTTTTAAAGAGATATTTATTTTTATGCATTGGTGTTTTCTTGCACGCATATCTGTGTGAGGGTGTCAGATCCTCTGGAACGGGAGTTACAGACAGTTGAGAGCTGCCATGCAAATGCTGAAAGGAGAATCCTGGTCCGCTGGAGAGCAGCCAATGCTCTTAACAAGTGAGCTATCGCTCCGGTCCAGTACATTCACATTGTGACAACCAGATTCTGGACCTCGCATGGTTGACCCTCTGCTCTTTAAACCGTAAACCCATTCTCTCCTCCTCAGGCTCCTGGTAACTGCCAAACACCTTTGTCTCCATAAATTTGGTTAGAAATGTCATATATGAAGTTGAGAATTGTTCTTTCAAGGTCTGTGAAGAATTTTGCTGGGCATTGCATTGAATCTGTAGATTGCTTTTGGTAAGATGGCTGTTTTTACTATGTTAATTCTACCTACCAAAGAGCATGGGAGATCTTTCGATTTTCTGGTGTCTTCTTCAGTTTCTTTCTTCAAAGATTTAATGTTCTTATCATGCAGGTCTTCCACTTGTTAGGTTAGAGTTACTTCAAGATGTTTTGTGTCTTGTGTGGCTATTGTGAAGGGTGATGTTTCTCTGATTTCTATCTCAGCCCATTTGTCATCTGTGCAAAGGAGGGCTACTGATTTTTTTGGGGTTAATCTTGTATCCTGCCACATTACATGTAAGTAGAACCCCATAGCATTTGACATTTTGTAACTGGCTTGTTTCGCTGAGAAGAAGGTCCCCAAGTTTCACTCCTATTAAGCATGTGTTAGAATCTTTTTCATTTTGTGTCTGAGTCATATTTCGTTACATTCCACATTTTGTGTAACTATCTGTCCATCCATGAACTCCTGAATTGTCTTTCCCTGTGGCTCTTATTCATACTGCTGCTATGACCATGGTGTTTATATGCATATATTCCACACAGTGCCTGCAATTCTTTTTCCTTTCATTCCTTCTTTCTTTTCTAAATGTAGAAACATTTCTCTGTGTGTAGTGTATGTGTGTGGGGAGCTATGCTTGCCCATATGCTTCTTGCAGAGGTGCAGGAAGATGTCTGCTGGTTAGTTTTGGGTACCACTGTGTTTGCTTCTGTTCATTTCTCTTTCTTTGATGGGAAACGTCTCTAGTTTAAAATCATTTGTTGGCTATCTGCTATTTCTGAGTTGTTAGAATTTTCTTTACATACTTCACATAATGTCTTTAACATTTTCTCTCATATTGCTGACTGTGTTTATAAGAACATACAAGCTTATAGAATGATGTTATCCAATTGATGGTCTTTTCCTCTGTTGCCCGTGATTTTTGAGGGAATCTACAAAGTCATTCCCAAATCCAGTGTGATCGCACGTACTTCTGTCACAATGGATTTTTTGCATTGATTTTTATGAATATTTTTTTAAAAATCCCATTTATCTTCACCATTCAATTCTTTAGCACTCTCTTGAGTTTTTCTCTTGAGAAAAATTCAGTTTGTCCTAGTACTGACCATAAATTTAGGGAACACATAAAGATAGAACCATGTCATTCGTTTGTGGTGAAGGCGGTCTTCCAACTGATGGACCAAATTGTCTTCCTGGGCATTTTGTTGACATGAAAGGAAATTTTTGGAATATATTGCTGTATCTGATTTTGAATATAGCATTGGTTTATCTAGCACTCAGAAAAGAGATGTAACAGTGTGGGGAAAATGCGAGTGATTATTTCCCTGGAGAACAAAACTCAGAAACATCCCCTGGAGCAAGAAGAAAGGCATATAGAGAAATGTCACCAAAACAGATTTGACATTCCAATGTGATGGCTTAATTATTTTTCTTCATTTGACATTTGATTACGTGGATTTCTACAAACTTTCAGCGATTGATTTCAACAGCCACCGCTGATGTTTGTGGATTTGGCAGTATTGTGGTTTCACTTTTTCACAGAAGGAACTTGGCACAGAGAAAGCATGCCCACTTATTTGACATCCCATGCATCTAAGAGACAGAAACTACATTTAATACAGAACTCTTTGCCAGTGTCTCTCAAAAGTGTGGCCCCTAGACCAGCAGGGGCCATACAGCCTGTGAACCTTCAAAGAATGGAAATTATCAGGCCCCATCTCTGTCCTGCTGACTCAGACACAGAGGAGTGTGGTCCAGCCATCTGTGTCTGACTCGACTCCCTGGGAGCTCTGCCTTCTGTCACGTAAAGGAACCATCACTTTGCATAATGGCACATGCACAGGCACCGAGTTAGTCTTGAGTCCCACCGGCTGACTTACAAGCAAGTAGTTTGAGTGAGACACACACACATGCGTAGGAAAACAGTTGACAATGCCATGGAAATATGGATACTTAGTATGACGTCTTCTGGTATTAGAAGAGAGTTAACTATCACTGTGATCTGAGGGTCAGGAAAGGATGCAGAAGAACGGTAGTAAAAATATGGGTACATTCAAATTAGAGCACCCACACGAATCAAGGTTGAGGCAAGAGCAGTGGTGACTTCACAGGGCATGGGGAGCAGCTTGGGTTGGCAGCGGCATCAGCTTCACTAAGCAGGGAGTCAATGGCAAGAAACTTTGGAAACCAGAATTTATTTTTATTCACTTGGTAATAAAAAACTAGGATGTATTATTTCTGATCAGGGAACCATGATGGAGGTTGAAATTTGAGAAGATTATTCTCATGATTAAGTTTGATTGATTGCATTAAGAGAAGCTGATAATGGCTATAGGGATGCAGATCAGTAGTATTGTGTGGTTTTAGCATGTTTGAGGCCCTGGATTTAGTGCCTAACATAGAGGTATATATAAAGATGGAGATGGAGATGAAGATGCAAATACAGATGCAGATAGAGGAAAGAAACAGGACAGAAGTGATAGGGATGGGGGAGAGACAGGGCTATGGAAAATTAGATGACGATTTGCTAGGATGGCAACAGTCTAGACAAAAGGGAATAAAGGGTTGGGATTTTGCCAACTATCTGCTGCATATTAGTATATAAAGAAGAAAGAACAGTTCACAAGCTATTGAAGGGATTTAGGAAAAGGTGCCATTCCCCAAATACAAGCAAAACCCAATATATAAGGAAGAAGAATTGAGCTATATACAGGCAGGTTGGGATTTTATCATATCTATTTGCTGAAGATACTCAGGAAGGGGTGACAATAAAAATAGGAGGTGTCAAAGGTATCACTCCTCCAAAGAGGTCTCTGAAAGTCATCTTAGTTAAGAGTGAGTCTCTTCTGAAAAACTGGTGTGATAAGCCCTTGATCTGGGGGAAGCTTTGTGTAAGGGCAAGCAATAGTGGCATTGCAGAACCAACATGAGAGACCTTAGCAGGAAGGCCGAGTAGGGGTTCTGGGTGAGAGAAAGAATGAGGAACAAATGTAAGGGATAAGGACACCAAATCAAGCCCTCAGAAGATGGGTGTGGTGTGAAAATGTGTTCACCGGCATCTTTTGGCAATACTGTGATGCTGGGAGAAATGATTGAGGCCGTAGTTGCATGCAGTGATCAGTTGACAGTGTGTGTGAAAAAAAGAAGATTCCAAGACTTTTGGGGGCAGAGGAGGTAAAGAAAGTTAAGCAACAACTGATTTAGCACACCAGTTGAGGAAAGGTGAAAAAGAAGTATTAGAATGGGAAAAGAATGCACCCCTGAAGCTAAAATTAGGGAGAAGAAAAAAGATGTTGGGTTCAAACAAAATTTTGAGAGTTAGAACAGAGTGGCCAGCTCATACAGGTAGACCTTTCAGGGCATTAAGAGAGTGTGTCATCCCCAGAGAGGTCATCTAGACAGGCCTTTCAAAGATCAGAGGAAATCTGGAATAGACCAAGTGGAACATGTGGTGGCAAATCAGTGGAAAAAGTGAGCAATGATATTTGGGCCAAGACAAGAGCGGAAAACATGACTGCGAAGAAGAATTAATAAATCGAGCTTTTCGATTGCTTCTGTATGGTGTCTTTGAAGCAAAGATTGAATATGAGAACAATATCAGGGACAGGAAAGATGCTAGGGTAAAAAAAAAAAGTAAGGAGAACAAACCCAGGGGGCCAGGAAACAAAAGCAGAATGCCAAGGATGTTGAAAACAAGCTATGGACAGTCAATGGCTTCTAGAAAAAGGAAAACCAGTTTTTTAAGGTTGTGGCCCCTGAAAGATTTGCCATGTTCTAGTGTCCAGCCCCACACCCAAGATTATATGGGCAGCACAAACTGGACCTGACTGTAAAGACAAACCGAAAACATGATCAGGAAGTCAGGGGTGGGATGTATCTGGGAAGAGTTTGGAGGAAGAACGGAGAGGGTGATATGATCTGACACATTGTATGAAGTGCTCAAAGAAGTAATAAAACACTGTGTGGGAATTACAGAAGTTTTCTTGCAACGACCAACTCTAAAATTCACCTCTCAGATTAAATGATCAAGGGCTAGGGAGAAGTGAGAGTAAAGACAATTAATTGAAAGGGCCGATTGAAGACTCCTGTGTGGATCCCAAAGGGGAGAAGGAGGAAGATGGGGAGTTCGAGTCCAGGCAGGGAATTTGACAACAGAGGCCCTTCTCTTCTCACATAGCCCGCAGTCTGTACCTCCATCTCTGCTTTTCGGAAGTCTACGCACAGGCATTAGTGAACACTGGGCAGCCGTACAATGTGAAGCGACTTTTGTAAATACCAGCAACCGAAGTGTGGCAATCGAGAGCAGATGCAGAAAGAAGATGAGGTGTTTTAATAAAGAAGAGGTATCAGCTTTGAGACATAACACAGGATAAGCCGAGGGTGATCTAGAAGAACCGTTGAGAAGAGCAGCGGAACATTGTTCTGGCAAGAATCAGTCTTCAGCTCTGCCTGAAAACTCACACCTTGAAGGCGCTTGGGCATTGCTGCATGAAGAAGGTATTAACAGAGATGAATTGTCAAAGCTCTTCTCTTTAATGGTGAATAAGAGTAAGCTTGAAGATGGGCGAAGCCAGATGGGCTAGACCCAATAAGCAGCTGGAAGACCTTAGAGCAAAGAGATTTAATTATCTTGGCCTTTTTTTTCCCTCTATGTGTTCTAAGAATAGAAAAATGAGCTGGTGGAAAGATGGTGAAATAAGAAGTAAACCGTTGGATCCATTGTACAAAGAAACTCTCAGTCAGTGGATAGCAAGAGTGAGGAAAGCATATAGCCAGGCTACTGCGGGTTGAGCTTAGTTCTCTTTCTTCTCTCTTGTTCTTTCCTCCCTCCCTCCTTCCCTTCCTCCCTACCTCCTTTCCTCCTCTTTCCTTTTCTTCCTTCATCCCTCCCTCCCTCCTTCCCTGCCTCCCTCCCTCCCTTCTTCCTTCCTTCCTTCCTTCCTTCCTTCCTTCCTTCCTTCCTTCCTTCCGCCATTGTTGTTTTTCATAATACAGAATTTCATGGGTTCCAGGCTGGCCTTAAGCTTCTGCTATTCCTGCCTCTGCCTCCAGAAGGCTAGGATCACATCCACCTGTCACCATGGCCGGTGGTGGTAGGTCCTGGAAACTGAACCCCGAGCTTTATACATAGTAGGTAAACACCCAACCAACTGAGCAACATCTCCAGCTTGTACCTGGTATTTCTTTACTGAGACATAAAAGTAGCACACGATCCCTGCCTAGTGTTGCCTCCACACTGACAGACACTGTGTCATGTTTAGACCAGGTTACATTTATATTTCCTCAGCCATTGGTTCTACATGGCAACAATGCCTGGGCTCATTTCTTGTAGCATAGAAAAGGATAGAGCACATTTCACTGTCTCTAGGCTCTCCGCTGTGTAAGAGAATACCAAAACTCATTTCTGCCTTCCTGTGATTTACTGTCTGCTGACCAGTCCCTCCCCATCACTCCCGCCTTCGTCGATGATAAAGACAATCTTGCTCTCATCTCTGAGGTCCAGACTCGTAGGTGAGGTCATGCCGTGTTCGTCTTCCTGTTTCTGGTCTACCTCAGCTCCTGTGTTCTCATGTCCTCCAGCTCCTGGCGTTCTTATAAATGTCAAGGTCTGATATTTTTATGACTTCCTCGTTTCCCATGTGTACCTTGTTTTCCTTTATCCACTCATCAGCTGATGGACACTTAATTCCATTTAGTGGCTACCGTGACCAGCGCTACAGTGAATGAGCGTAAGACATCTCTCCAGGAGGCTGACTTCATTTCCTAAATTCAAGTGTGTCTCCAGCATGTCGATTGCTGGGTCATGTGCTGAGCCCATTGATTGTACTTGATTTTAAGGAATAAAAGGGAAGAAAACAAAAGGTTTAGGAGTAGTCTGAAGACATCCTAAATGTGACTACATTCTAGCCTCGTACTTAGGCTTTTTAGGCCACACATACCAGAGCTGCATAGGTAATCTCTGTCTCCTCACTGGTCAGAGGATGCCAGGCTATGGACCAGCACAGAGGCAAGATGCTCTACAGATACACCAGTGCCATTGACTTTCATTTTTTTTTTTTTTTGCAGACCTTATAGACTTTATATCCTAGGAGCCCAGGGCTATTGGCTTGAATAATCTTTTTCTTATAAAATAATAGCTTTATTTACCATGAAATCCTCCTCCTCTCTGATAAGTAAATACTTAAATAGTTTCATATTAAAGCTATAGTAATGCACGCATCTAAAAATTCAATTTCAGAACAGTTTCATTATCTCAAATTTTTTTATAGCTTTGGTCAGTGTTGTTTTTCGTGTGTGGTGTGTGTGTGTGTGTGTGTGCGCACATATGAATGTAGCATGTGTGTGCCACGGTGCACATGTGGAGGCAGGAAAGGATTGATAATTAGTCCTAGCCTTCTACCTTGTTTAAAGGGGGTCTCTTGTTTGCCATGACATGTACCAATCTATCTGGCCCATGGGCTCTTGGAAATTCTCCTCTTTCCCCTTCACATGTCTCCATAGGAACACTAGCATCACACATAGGCAAGACTGCATCAGACTTTGGGTCAATTCTGGGGATCCAAACTCCAGTCCTCATGCCTGTGGGAGAGGGACTTTCCCCGCTGGACCATCTCCCCAGACCATATGTTTAATATATGGAGCATGGCTGCATTTGGGAGAGTACTTCCAAGTAAGCTCTATTTAAAGTGGGGATATGCTGGCTCATTTGCTCCTTATATTCTAACCTGCAAATCAGAAGTGTGCTTTCCTCACTGTGCAAAGACTGACCATTGAACAAACTGTAAAAGGCAGACCAGGAGTGGCCGTCCTGTTTCGAGGTTGCTGATCTAGGTCCCTGTGCTTGGCAGTGTTCTTTCCATTTCCTGCCAGCCGTTTTTGAGCCAAGAGAAGGTCCCTGTGATTGTGTCTCCTCTTTCCACAATTCACTTTACACTGTCAGTACAGACCTGGAGACACGGCACCCATGCTAAATGCTAAGGTATTTGCACAGTGCACACTGGAGATACTGAACATTTTAAAGAATTTTCCGTAGAAACAGAATGAAATCAGAGTCTTGGTAGTTATTTAGATGACAGAAAGTATTGTCTGGAGGTTTAAGGTATTAAGTCTGTTGTCCACATTCGTCAGGCTCAGAGGACAATAGCCCGTTCCCTCCCCTGCTCTATTCTGGATCCACATACCTGAAACACAAATGAAATGTTTATCCAAACTAGGGAGTCGTTTGTGAACATTTGAGACATAGAATGACTGCGGGGGACAATTGCGAATATTCCTGGAAAGTCAGTGGAAGTGTGGGCAGCCCAAGAAATGACCACTGTGGATTGCCTCTGTGGATCCGCCCTCTGACCTCTTAATCCTGTGAAATTCCATATCTCGTTATATATGTTTAGAAAGGTATCGTGTCAGATGAGTGAAGCATTAAAGGGGAGTATCGTTCCCATAGCCCTTCCCTCCTATGGATTTATGAAAGTATCCAGTGAAGCATTAAAGGGGAGTATCGTTCCCATAGCCCTTCCCTCCTATGGATTTATGAAAGTATCCACGACTGCCCAGTGCCAGCAGGAGCTACGGCACAGAGGCAGAGGGCGAGGCCTCGTCCTCCTTTGCAGCCCCTGTCCCTGCTGGAGGCAGAGCTGGAAGGAGCGGCTGTGAAGAATTCTTTTAACATAAGATGTGTAAATGAAACTATTTATGCTGAAAATCCCAGTCAGAGCATTTTCCTAGACGACACCACGAGGGCAAACACGTGTTGTTCTCCATCGCTCAAAACCCATAGACTATGCACCACCCACTGAGGCCCAAAGGGAACTGTGGTCTTAGCATGCCAGCAGGTCAGTAGGCTGATGGCTACTCCTGGGGAAGGTGCCATTCACTGGATGGGTGCAGGCGTAGCAAGGCATGGGAATCCTTAGTCCTTGCTGTATGTAGTGCTCTGACGCCATAAACAAATAATTGATAAGTTTTAAAAGCTATTTTAAAAGTGGAATATACATAAGAAATTTTGCTTAAGAATGTTCAAACCCTTACGAACATAAAGTTACTTATGTACTCTGAGATCACCAGCATACTTGGCCAGAAAATTCATAGTCTCTTTAAGGAAAACTATCTAACCCATTGGAAAGATTGCCCCAGAAGCCTAGAGACTGCCTGAGAGGTTAAGATAATGAAGAGAACTTGGATCAACCCTTCCCAGAATTCTTGGTGTCATCGTTTCTCTGAACACTCCTACCTGGCGGACCTTGTCCTTTGCTCAGGCCAGTGTGTGTGACCGTAGGCCCCCCTCCTCACTTCTGCCTGTCCGCAAAGGGAGGGACCCTCACCTCATCGATTTGCCAGAGGTCATCTAAAGGCTCCCTTGGTAGCCATGGGCACTTACTGCTGAGGTTCTCCTCTTCCCACGCAGCACATGAACGGAACAAGTCCACAACCACAACCGTAAGGTCACCCACCAGTGTAATTACGGCTGCAGAGACAAACGTGCTGCCTAAAGTCTGTAGAACACGCCCCGAACCTGCTCTCCTCGGGGACACCTTGGTTACAGATTATACTTCCTTAGAAAACTAGAAGAGGCTTTTTTTTTCTTTAAAATGGAATCTCCACCCTCAGTACTGTTTATTACATACAAAATTTACATATATTTATATCTGCACAACAGAAATGTTTGCCTTATATAATAAGACCGTCTGAAAATTCCTGGATAGTATGGCTTGGATTTAACTGGCTTTGTTTGCTGTAAGGCATTGCCCATTTTCAGTATTTAACAAACTTATGGGCTGCCATATGATGTTTCTATACGCCCAAACATTACATCATATCTGGGTAAACACGCTATTTCCTAAAACATTTATCATTTTTCCATAGTGGAAACGTTTAAAGGTCCTTTTGTAGCTTATTAAAAACACGCAGAATGCTCTGGTTCTAAGTCACAGTGCTATAGGTCTGCATGTCAGAAGCTCCTTTCTCCCAACGAGAGCTTCTGGCCCTTTAGTTGATCTGTCTCGTCCCCTCCTCTGGACTCTCTCCAGACTGCGATTCTCATCGTACCATTCTCAAAACCAGGTTTCTTAGACTTTACATGTGAGTGCGAGCAAGAGATACTTATCTTCTGTGTGCTACTTCTCTCCCGTCCATCCGTGTTGTCACCCGTGATGGGGTTTTTATCCTTTTTGTGACTGGGTAGTATCCTATAGTGGGCCACATTTTCTTCATTCAGTCCTCAGCTGGTGGATGGTTTGGCTATTATGCATCTGTTGCAATAAGCAGGCAGAGCAACTGTCTCTTCGGGGCTTCGTTTTCTTTCTCCCTATGCCCAGGGATGGAATTTCTGGGGCACAAACTAGTTCTAGCTTTGGTACTTTGAACAACCTGCATACTGTTTTCTATAAAGGCTGAACTAATATCCATTCTGACAAATGCTGTGTTCTCTTTTTATTACATATAAAATGAATATAGTTTTCCTCCATATCTTAGCACTTATAATTTTTTTTTTCCTTTTGGTAGTAGCTATGCTAACTAAAGAGAAGTCCCATCTCACTGTGGCCTTGGTGTACCTGTATGCCAGGATTAGTGGTATTACCTACTTTCCCACATACCTGTTGGCACAATTGCGCATTTGAAACAGATTATAGTTTGGGGGAATATTCACTTGTAAGAGCTGCTGGAAACAGCAGTGGCATTCCAGTTCCGTTTAGAAAATTAGTACAACCATCTACTTGGAATACTAATGACTTTAATGAAGATGCAGCATCTTGCAAACAAATGATTAGATTTGTACAGGAAAGATTATAAACAGACTGCTAATTGACAAATTGCCAGTTTTTCCTAGAGCTCTTAGGTTTTAACCATGACAAGTGACCACACTGTGTATCATTTGAAGAACTTGTTTTCTTATTCCCTATTTACTCAGAGTATCTCTAACTGCAGTGTACACGCAGCACAGTGTCTGTCCATCTTGAAATGATGGACTATATATCTAAGACCCTCAAGGCTCTATCATTCTTTTGGGCACCATCCCCCAAAGACTTGAGACAGCTGCAGGCCAGGTGAGAGTTCTGTGGTTATACCATATTGTTAGGACCGTGTCTACGTGACTTTTCAAAATGACATATTGTCTCATCTAGAATGTAAGTGGCCACACTTGTTCTTCACATGAGCCATTCCACAGTTCATTCCGTCTTTCTTGTAGGTTCGTCATCAAAATGACACAACCCACAAGCTGCTCAACATGGACCTTGCTTTCGCAGCAGCAACAACACTGCCTGCATCAGGCTAGACCATTCTTGGCAGTCTGTCTTGTGTACTGAAGAATAAAGAGAACCCCAAACCTCAGTCTCCTAATTGTAAAAATACCCACATTCAGCAATCGAAAATACCTCTAGATATTACCAAATGTCAAATGCCCACCACAGAGCAAAGTAGAATTATCCATGGAAGGTGTGAGTTGCAGTGTATGCCCATCATAATATTTTTAATAAGCATCGATAAATCTATGGATAAGCAACTAAAATAATAATCAAAACAAAATTTTAAATTAAAAAGGGAAGAAAATACTAATCACTCTTTAAATAGTGGTATCTTTTATATCATATATTTAGTAAGTCTAACCCTCAAAAAATTATCTGACTAAACACCGTGTACAGTGGCTGCTAATGCAGAAAATATAAAGAGAAGTTAGTGAGAAAATAGCAAAGGCCAGGAGCCTCATGGGCACTTCTGCAAACACATGTCCATAAACTCTTTCCCATCCACAGTCTAACAATGTGAAACGCACTGTTCAGAAACCACAGTTTACAGAGCGCTTCAAGGTTGTGAAGTATGTGTTGTGAGAAACGCGTTAGCTCCTGGAAGCATGAATGCAGATGGACCTTCACACGTGTGGGGTCATTGCCTGGAAATGGAATGCAGCCGATATTATAAGATACGGATTTTAAATAACCACTGTGAGCCTATTCCCTGCCCTGTGTCCAGAGAGCTTTGCTCCTAGATGATGTGAAATGAGAATTAGACACAGTCCGGTGAGTTTTGGAGGAAACACATACGAGCTGTGAAGAAAGGGCAACATTGTTCTGCTTTTGAGAATAAAAATTCATTTTGATCATTTAATCTGCTCTACTGCTTAACTGCCATCCTGTTCTTACTTCGGTGTGTTTAACGTATTTGTTCAAGTTTAATGTCTCAAGTAACATAGAAGGATTTCTTGGAGACAAGTCTCATTAGACATATTTAAAATATCTGCATGCTGCCCAGAGCTACTCAGAAGGCATTTCTAGCAAAAAGTCTGGAAACCACTTAATCTAACATTAATATTAATTTACTTAATGACTATAAAAATATATTATGTCAAAATCCTTCACAGCAAGTATGAGATGTGCTGGAGATATTAATAACGCATCCCTTCTTGCAGAGGTGAATAATAGAACAGAGACGGTTAGAGGTGATGTCGTGTCTTCTACTGTAGCAAGAGAAGAGTAGTCATTGAAGAGGGGCCACTGACCACTGAAATGCCTTGGAGTCCAGCTAGGTCATGTAATTGTCGACCTGGAACGGCAAATGGTCACCGAGTTCAATGGAATACAAGAACTGTTAGCTTGTGGGTTATTTCATGCCCCAAACTATTAAGCTATGAAAAATAAAATGTATAGAAATCTATGCCCCCATATTGCACAACCACACCGAGGCACATACTCCTGTACTTTAGGGACAAACTACTTGTTGTCTTCGTTTTCAATGAAAATAAATTAGTTTGATGGATAAATTAGCTCTGTGACTGAGACATGATATATTTTGCTATGGAAGAGTAATATTTTCTGTTTACAAGAGAAGAGTTACACGGGGCTTTGTCCTTCCAGACTTTTGCAGTTTTTTTAGCAGTGCACCTCAAAAGCTTTCCACAAGCATGGTTAGAAATTAGTTAAATATTAGCTGATTGAAAACTTATAAGAGAAAAATATTTTGTGTACATGGGAAGTAAGTATGTGCAAGTTTGAATAACATGTTTCACACACATCCTTACCACACGTGCATACCTGGGATGATCTCTGTATTGATCTCAGGACTTAATTATTAATTTATTTTTTTCTTCCCTTACTTTTCCACTATCATTTAATGTTGGACTGAATTTGTATATATGGCAATAAGCTTAAGTCTACATATAATTTTCTGTATTAACAATATATTACAGACAAATTTAGGCACACTGCGTTGATTGTTTCTACCGCTTTCCTCTTATTAATGTTTCCTGTCACTAATGGAAACCGTTAAACAAGTTGGCCTGTGGGGAAATCCCATGGTTACCACAACAGAACCCAGCTCATGTGGGTTTATAACTTCACAATTCGTAAATACATTTGCACATCTCATTTGAATCTGACAAAATCGCAGAAGGAAATTAGAATTTTCACTCTCCATTCCAATGCCAATCTGATAGGAAACACCAGGCCCAGACTACCATCTGGGTCTTTGGTTTCAGACATCTCCAAAATGACATCTCTCTGCATATCTGTCCTGTTATGCCATGCCTCCACATGGACAAGATCCCGAAATTACCCTTGAGTCACGTGGGAAAGGGAAAGAAGGAAGCACCATTGGTCTACCGGTCCTGTCAACTTGTCATGAGCATGTTTGTCATGGACTTTAGTAAAGTGTTGGCTTTCAACTTCATGTTGAGTGTGAAATAACACAAACAGTTTGACCTGGAGCATCTTGGTCATAATCTGATCTCAGGCTAATGCCAGAATGAAGAAACTTGAAACCTGGTCAACTCTGTACCACAAAGATTGTAACTGCTGTCTAAGCTTCTACAAAACGAGCTCCCTTCCAAAATATTCCAACCATAGAGTGCTTGGCGAAAGTTCATCTCATAAAAATCAGAAAACTGATATGCGATCTGGGTCCCTTTGCTCCATGGCCCCAGAGGATCAGTAACCATGCATAGATGCTGTTTGGAAATTGTGTGTGCTAAACGAGCGTCTGGTGGAGAAACGACGGGTCATTATCACAGTGCTATCTAGAAGTGCATGGATTATCACTTAATTTCCATGAGTCGCCATGGTCATCTTAGGTTTGAGTGTTAGCATCAAATAGGATTATCTTCCAGTCTCAATTTTTCCATAAAAGATGCTGTTCCAGAAATAAGACACAGGCAGCCAGCTGCCCCTCACTATAGAGTGAACAAGGCTTCGGGTGAAAGAACACACAGTGCCTCACACAGGAGTTCCAACATCTGGGACAGTGTGACCCTGACAAAGTATCAGGTTCTGCAAAAGGGAGGCTAAAATGTTTAGGACATAGTCCCAAAAATGTGAAATGAGCGGGAGGATGAATGAATGAATCTGTGGAATAGTTAGATCTTCTGCAAGGAGGGGACCATAGGGGACCTTCAGACTTTAGTTCAGAACACTTGTATGAAACAGTCCCTGGGGAAAGGAAACCTGGTATATAAAACTTAAGCAGAAGTACACACACACACAAATTCTATCTCCATTCAATTTTGGATAGATTATCAAAGCAAGTCTTATTAGATCACAAGGTCATGAGCTCATCCAAGGAAATGGCAGCAATGTATGGAACCGCGTGATATTTGAAGATGTTAAAGGAAACCCCACGATTTCACCCCTTTCCATGACTTACTATCTCCCAAGCAGACTTATGTGGTCCTTAAGGGGTAAACAGAGCCGGCCGGAACCCAGGGACTTGGAGGGTTTTTCTCCTGTAATCTTTAAAATATCATCATGTTTTCGCTTAGAATAGAGGAACTCCAGACTCTAAAGCAATACCAAAATCAGTCTCTAGAAAGAAAAAGAGTGGCCAAAATGTGTCACAGTGGAGCCCCCTGCATTTCTCGTTGCCCAGACTCTCCCTGGGTGCACCAACATGCAGTCCCACACCCACGCTGCTGGCAGATGGAAATATTTGAGTCCGTTCCTGTAATGTAATTGTCAACTCAATGGAAAGGCTGTTTGTCCGAGTCCTTCCTACAGAAAGATGAAACTCTCTGGCTCATAACCATGAACCTCCTTTTCATCTCCAAATGATTCAATTGCTATTTGTCAGATGATGGAACTGTCTTTTGCTTAAGAGGGAAACTGACCAGGCAGGAGCAAGCGCCCCGTGCTGATTGCATTCATGTGTCTCATTCCGCGCTAAGTAAAACTTAGGTTCTGGGGTAAACTTGGTGATAACTGAAGTAAGTTAGCTTAGTTAAATGCTGTCAGCAAGTTTGATGAGCTCCTCAAATGTTCCTTTCATAGATTCAGAAGGAATCGGCCTAACACAAGAGGAGGCCAGGGAACATTCTGAAGCAAGGATTTGGCTCTGGGCTCACTCAGAGCAGCTTAGTTTTACAGCTCCAAGCTTTATAGAATTTCAGAATTACGTAGGTATTTCCTTAGGGGACGAGGCCCCTGCGTAGTATTGGGAGCATTTGCTCCTTATTAGCCGCCACGGACAGTTTTTAGGTGCGTATTTTACAAGGATGTGTAAGCGTATCATGAGTGTTTTGATTGAATTGAATGACTTTTCATTAAACTCGGCAGAGTAGCTAGGTAGTTCGGCTTTCCACACATTCTTTCCTTTCTGACACAATGAATAATGGAAATGGATCACTTGGTTTTGAAGGTTTGGGATAGATGATCTTCTTCTTCTAGAAACTTGAACTGTTGCTATTAAATGGAGGAATGCTGTCCATGATGCAGGTAATCTCGTGCTCATGTGTTCTACCTATGGACCTCCAAGCTGCTTTCTGCCTTTGCATATGAATGTAAGGGAGAACGAATGACTCTTACCCATAATACCATGGCAACAGAATAAACACTGGGTGAGATTATCCCTGCAGATCAGTCACTTAGCCTCTAGTGCCATTTGAAGTTGCTCTAGTCCACCCTGTGGTGAATGCAAGCTCTCAGGTTAACACTAGCAATGAAAGCCCTGGGCATTCCAAACGATGGAATTGAAGGTAATCTGGGAGTAGGAAAAGGGAACAAATGACACAGCGTATACTCCCAAGCATCCCTGGCTCACTAGTTGTTGGGTGTGAGGTCCAAGTCCAGCAAGACACAGGAAACAAAAGAGGCCTCTTCCTCCCTTTTCTAATAACCCTGCATCCAGGCCTGTGGATGCTGAGGCAGGGTCATATTCCTCTGGCCCCCACTCAGAGGCAGGGTCATTGCATGATAACCATGCCCCCTGAAATTTAGAGGCTTCTCCGTAAGACTCACACCACTGACATGATGTACTTACTACAAGACATGCTCTAGAGAAATGCCTGATAATGACAATCTCAGGTTTTGGCATTATCCATGCATCCCTAGGTAAATGTTTTCCCTAGGTAAAATGCTTTTCTCGGACAGAAAAGCAAGAAGGTCCGTGTGTGCCTTCAGAGCAGAAGGCAGGTTAAACGTGGTGATGGAGTATTCTTTCTCCCCTACTCGATGCCCTGCAGATCAGCTATGCAGTGTATTCTTTGCCACTCCAGCTCAAGTCACAGGAGCTGGAGGTGGCAGTGGAACCCTTTCCAGTTCAGCTCTTGTACCAGCTCTCCTACCATGTTATAGCTCACTGGAATCCCCAGCTCTGCTTGCATCCAGACAAAACAGCAATAGGCTTGGACTTGCTGCCTAAAGTTATTTCTTTCATTACAATAAAGAAAGAAAGGAAAACAGCTTTCAATGTTGGACCAAATAATACAGAAATGGAAATTTTACTTTGAAAATTATTGCTCCTTCTTATGATTAATATAATGGATTTCCTAAGAAATAGCATTTTAAGCCCTGTCAGTATTATACACATTTCCATTGTTAGTTTGTTTTGTTCCTACAGAAAACATCTAGAAATGTGTGGATTTTCGCTCATAGACACAGTGTGGCACCTTTGTGTGGTACTTTTGCATGAATTCTTTGGGGGTCCCCCCTATGTGTGTGTGTGTGTCCCTTCCTCCCCTGTCCCCCCCTCCTTTATCAGCAGTATTCTCATTTTCCTTTTGGTTGCCTTAAGAAAAGATGCAGTGTTCCAGGCCGTGGCCAGTGCACATTTCATGTTCTTGCTCAGCTCTCTCATGTTCCTGTTTGGAGAGTCTGCCTTCCACTGCCCACTGGTGCTCATCACTGACTAGCTCCACACAGGACTAGATCCTGTTTGCTGTTTTTAAACAGACGAAATGATGACTACCTAGTTTGAAAGGCTCTTTGGGATTATAGGCTTGGTTAATATCCTCTAAAAACAATTTCCCAAAACTGTTGTAGAAGATTATAAATGACTTTTTATGTGATTGCATCCCCTGGTGCTTTGAAATGAAAGCACAATAAAGAATATAAAAGCGCTTGGTCAGAAAAGCTAATCTTGAGTTGATGCCATTTACATTTAGATTTAAAGAAGTCGGTCTATTTATTCCTTCAAACTTTGCTGCCAGTTTTAAATTGAGAAAGCATGGAAATTAAAAGCCCTAGTTTGGTCATATACATTGTGAAAAGTTTTAATGCCTAAATCCAGTTGATTTCCAAGAATTCTTACTGTGATAAACATAAGGCACAGGCAAATACAGTTAGTTATGTTTAATGAAACAACTTTATTGCGGTAATTACTAATAATCTAATAATGGTTATCTAATATGTGATCCATGTAGAGGGAATTGAGGCCATTAGAGTGTAATAATGTCCCCGCTGTGCCTCCAGATCTGCAGATCCACAAGTCCACATTACGCGTAAGACAGCCCCTGACTAACAACGGCTCAACTCAATGCTTTTTTCTTTGCCTTATGAGAATGAAGAAGCGATATGAACTCAGTAGACACCACAATCATAGTATTTGTTTAGCTAATGGTGCCAGGGCTAAAAACCAGGGCTTTGTGTATGCTAGGCAAGTTCTCTGTTACTAAACAGCATCCCCAGCCTCCTAGTCCTAATTTTGAATGTTGTAGTTTTCTTGGGCTTGCAACATGCAATTCAATTCTCGCGGTGATGCTGGGCAGCGACAGCAATTTCCAGCTCCGAGTCAGCCATGCAATCACAGGCAGAAGCAATCAACACTCTGCAGAGTATTCTGTTGCTAAGCTGGTATGTTTAGTAGGTTAGGTGTAGTCCCTGTATTTTCTCACTCACTTGACAATGATTTTATCAGGGCATAACTCCATTGCACACTGTGGAACATCTGTAGTGGGCCAGTCCAATTCCCACCTTTTATGGGTAATAGAAAATAAAGCAGTATATCATGGTGGAAAGCTTTTCTGCTCAGAATCCAGACCTTGGTTCTATTCCCAGATGGTCCATGTGACTAACAAAGCATCTATTCCTTCCATCGTGATGTGAGAAATTCAGATAAATGTCTTCAGGGAGCTTTCCAAACCCAAAATTCTAGGACTCTCTGAGCTATAATTCTACTTCAAATGACAACTGGCCTTAAGCCCACAACATGGGATGCCTTTTAAGATGGCTGGAGTAGTGGGAAGCCTGCTGAGCCCCTGGCAGCAGCTCCGGGACAAGGTGCGGTGAGCTATGAAAAGTCAGCCTGAGGGGGGAGATCTGGTCGGGATACCCTTGCCCTCTCCCCTTTCAGCCAGGGTCCAATTGCAAGCCTTCAACCACAAGGAGATGGAGGAGGCCTCTTTGGACATGTACAGATTTTTGTTTTACAACTCATATGGAGGGAGCCTGCTTATACAGGGTCGGGCTCTTGGTTCCCAGCCAACCTATGTTTCTTATATTAAATACAGTGTTACAAATCAGAATATTGAGGAACTAGAGACAGCATTTGAATGATGGTGTGCTTACCATTTCTGTACTTTTTATTCGTTTCCTCTTAAGGGTTCTGTTTATAAATCAATCAGTTGTTCGTGTATATGTGCACACACACACATACAATGCCTATTTTCATATATGTAAATACATATGTGTGTGCATGTGCACATGTATACACATGTGTGTGCCTGTGGAGGCCGGAGGTCATCTATCTTCATGTGTCCTTCCTCAGATGTCATCCACTTTACTGTTTAGACCCAGTCTTTCTCTGAGAGTTGGGGCTTGCCAGTTAGGCTAGACAGGGATCTGCCTGTTTCCACCTCCACGGGTGGCAGGGACTCGAAGTTCATGCCGCCACACCAGGCATTTGTGTGGGCACTGTAGACTGAACTCGGGGTCCCACGCTTGCACGGAAAGCACTGAGCTGACCGAGCCATCTCCCCAGTCCTTCAGCCCGTTGTAATCCACTGCAAACTTGAGTGCTTCACCCTCAAAGCACTCATGAGGGCTACAGATGTAGCTCGGTGGTAGAGTGTCCACGTCGTGTCTAAGCCCTAGATTCCACTCAAGAACAAACAAGCAAGACTCCATCAAAACCTTGTCTAGAAACTGAATCTTCTTCCTCTCCTCCTCCCCTAAAGTTGCTGTCACTTTCTTTGAGAAGATAATCTGTTTAATGACACAAGTATGATCTGCGTTTTGTTAATTAGATAATAAACATCTGTGATGTAATGCTGAATCTATGTTATGGGGGCCCAAAGAGTAACAGAAGTGTGTTCAGGTCACCCACTATCTAGTATAGCTCATCCCTAACCATGACACCGGCCCAGAAACCCAGACCTACTCAGGGGAGCCCATAGGCTGAGCATGGCTGGCCCTGACTAATGGAAGTAGTGGACCCTAGGAAATACTTCCAAATGTAGAAGGGAAGGGGAGTAGCTTTATGGGTGATAGGAAGGCACAGGCAGTAAGTAGCATGGTAGGGAAGAATCCCAGGGTCTGTCTGAGAAAAACTCTCCTAGCAAACTAGGCCTGGTCTCTAGAGAGCAAGTAAAGTGCCCCTAAGAACTGAGTGTTTCTGTGTGTTCCGCTCTCCAGAAACTCTGCATGTGCTCTTCACTCCTTAGCTTCCCCACTCTACCTCTTCTTCCCCGCTCCTCCCATAAAACAAGGTCTTTCTGTATAGGCCAGGCTGGTCTTAAACCTCAAACAAGAGATCTTGTTGCTCCCGAGTACTGGGACAATAGATGTGCTGTTACAGTGTGCCCACGAAACATATGATCTGAAAGAGTTCTGGATAGTATGGTAGTAATAAAAGAGCAACCTGTGTTAACTGTTCTCTGGAGAAATAAAACCATTAAAAGATATTATCTAGATAGACAGACAGACAGACATAGAGATTGATGACGGATAGATAGATGATAGATAGATAGATAGATAGATAGATAGATAGATAGATAGATAGATAGATAGATAGATAGATGATTTGTGTGTGTGTGTGTGTGTGTGTGTGTGTGTGCGTAAGTGGGAGGGTTATAAGGAACTGACCCATAGCGTTACAGAGGCTGAGCAACTGCAAAATCTACAATTAGGAAGCCAGAGTCTGAGAGAGCTATCAACAGGTTGAGACTTTAGGAAAGCCAGTGTTTCTGTTGACTGTGAAGGTGGAAAAACACTGGTGTGACATTTTAGCACCAGACTGGAGAAGTCAGGCCTTCAGGAGGTTGGATATGGCCCACGTGTGTTGGGAGTGGTGTGCTTTGCTCAGGTCGCCTATTCAAATGTCATTATTCATAAGTACTCTCAGAGACACAGCCAGAAAAACATTTCACCAGATCCTTGGGCACCCCAAGACACAGTCAGTTTAACTAATACAATTAACCACCAAAACCTCCATAGTCTTTTGAGGATGCAATGACGTCCCAACAAGATTAACAACAAAAAAAAAAAAAAAAAAAAAAAAAAAAAAAAAAAAAAAAGCACCTTGTTAGACCATGGAAATTCTGGGCAGTGTCTCAAAATTGTAGAGATACAGGTTAAATAGCCCTTATCGGGAATCTTGAGATGACAGGTGTTCCAAATTTCCTATTTTTTCAAATTTTAGACTGTGTGTATGTGTGTGTCTCTGTGCCTGCATGTCTGTGTGTCTATGTGAGAGAGGAGACCTAAATGTACACAAGACACATTTTATTTATCTATATATCCATAATCAAAATGCAACTTCATATACTGTTTTTAGTGTGCCTGCATTATTTTGACTGTAGAAAAATGCATGGAGTTTGTACTTGAAACATCATGGTGGCACTTTAAACATCCTGTATTTAAAAGCAATTTGGCCTTCCAACTTCCAGATTTGGGCTACACAGCCTGAAGTGCCACCAGTCTGAAGTAGTGCCGTCTTCAGAACTGGTAGCTAGCTCACCGTTCTGACTCAGAATATGTTGACGTGCTCCGGTGGGTGAGGGCACGTGCCAGTCAGCCTTGACTTAATCCCAGACATGCCTCGCAGGAGCTCCATAGCTCAGCATCTGGTCTAACTGCTCTGTCCTTTTCTATGCTCCTTTACAATATTCAAGTACTAATAATAATAATACCTAACTCTTGGTAGTCAGAAGATTAAATTAGTTAATGCATAGCAGCGGACATGTGTGCAGGTAGAAGGGACATGGTATATACCAAAAAACTGACAATGTTGATAACTGCATACATTTTATTGTGAAATGCTATTTCAGCCTTGGCTCCAAAGCGCTTCACGTTGGTACATTTGGAGGGAACACCATCCAGAACAGTAACATGAACACATTCAATTAGCCCACACTTTGGATAGACTAAAACCAAAACTTCAAAGCTTTAGCTGGCTGGAGGCTGCTGCCAGATTTAGAAAATGAGTTTGAGAAGATGAGATAGAAAGTAACACATTCTCAAATACGCATGGGCCGCCGAGCGTCTGATTCACTTCGCTACTTCTGTTCCGTTTAGTTTGTCAGAGTCAAAAAACTGTCCACGTTTTAAGTGGTTCTTTGGCATCTTAACTTTGAAAACATTTGCAAACAAACCAGAGGACTCAGAGCAGGCCACGCTGGAGAATTCTCCCACTGAGCTCTTTGTCAGGATTTGAGTTGTTGGATGTGTTGGGTGATTGGTGTTAGGGGAGCTCACCTGACCGATGGAGCGTCATCCTTTGGTAAGTTGCTAGGACTCAAGACTCCTGAACCCGTTGGCAGAGCAGCTGAGTGGCAAAGCTCTTCTCTCTGCTTGTGGTAACTCTGGATGGCACCAACAACCATGTCATTCGATAAAGGATTCTGTGACCTCGAGACAGGTGGTGTGCACAATACGAGATGTGTTTATACGGTGGTACACGAAGAAATCCTTTCAGTATTTGAGGTGAACCTGATGAGTGTTCCAGTGTCATTGGGGGGGGAGGGGCTTTTTTACCATTGATTCTTTGTTACTGAGTATAGCAGAGGCTCTGATGCATCTGTGGGGGCTTGTATAGCATTCTTAGAGGGCTAGTAACCCATAGGTGATAGATTAGCATTTCTCTGACTCATGGCTTTCTGTTCCTCTATCAGTTTGGTGGTATGTAAAAAGTTCCATGTTACCATTAACTTGTATTTCTATCAATGATCATTTCGTTTTGACAAGTGGATTCTCACATTTGAAAGTTCCTCTGTCTGAGAAGCCTGTCACTGAGCACATGTCTACACCTAGCTTTGAAGCTGATGATACTGGCCCATTTGATGATTACCTTAGGAAAAATCATACTTTAACTGAAGAGGAACACTTGCCTCATTTGCCAAGTGACTCAAGATAGACGCAGATTGAATGGAGCGGTTCAAAGCCAGCGTCACCAAGGGCCCTGTGCCACTGTCCATGCTATGGCTTATGTGGAAGTTTTGTACCAGGGCTGCCCTGTGAATACCCTCCTCCTCCTCTCTTCTTCCTAACTTGCAAATATAAGGGTCAATTTGTATGCACTGGTCTGTTTGTATTCGTTCTATGTATTTGAAAAATTTCAGGAAAAGAAATTTGATCATGGTACCTGTATGTTATTATTGGTTTTCTTTGTTATTCTTATACTCGGTTCTTCGCTGCGGTTATGGTGGCACATGCTTTCTTTGAATGCTACTATAAATTTAAAATGCTTTTCTAATCAAAAGGCTGTTAGAGTGAATCCAGTTTTAGTCCATTATGAAACTCTGCAGTTTTTCTTTCCTGAGAGCTGAACTCAGAATGCACGGAGCTGTGCCTCCTTGTATTTTCCATTATTTTTTTTTCTTTCGGAAAGCATGCCGTTCATTTAATACTTCATTACAGCCCAACTGCAGTATGTATACACGGCGTGCAAAATGAGCCATTTTGTTTTAAAACAGATTGCAGATGAAAGGGAACCATTCATTTCTTGCTTGCTTGCTGTAATTACTAGAGCACTAATTACTCCAAATCACTGACACACAGGGTCAGGAAAGATGACAACAGAAACATCAAAGGAAAGATGTGGCCCACTTACTATGACAGATTTTTTTCATATTCTCAGCCATGTTTTTTTTTTTTTTTTTAGTGGCTACTGTTTTCCAGTTTGATGGTGGGGAGGTGGGGGGGCGGAGAAAGAAACACACACACAAACACACACACACACACAGTCAAGATTGCTCAATGTTTACTATTATTTCATTCGCAGTTTGACGGTGAGAACATGTATATGAGCATGACAGAGCCGAGCCAGGACTATGTGCCAGCCAGCCAGGTGGGTTAATTAATCTTCTCTGCCTTGTTTCAAATTGTAATTAAACAAATTCAAAGAGTTGCATTGCAAATGAGTAGCACTATCAGTAACTGCCGCAATCAGGAATAATCATAATTTATAAACAAAGCGTTTAAGCCTTGTTTCCAGTTAATGAGATGGAGCTGATAAAACACCAGCTTTGGCATTTGTTGAAGGATGCTACCTTGCTTCCCCCTCCAGAATGGCGAGCAGCTGTTTTGCCAGCGTGAGCTTTCCCAAACAGTTGTGTTACCTTTAGGAAATAAAGTCGCTACAGGTGCAAGTTATTTGTGTTGCTGCCGGTGGATGAGTTTATCATTGGAAGCTACACACGCCACCAATAGCTTCAATTCTCAACTGTGTGGGACCTTCTTCAAGCGTGCATATTGTTCATCACTGAGGTATTATGGCTGCTGAGTCCTAGATGGCTGCTTTTAAGACTTTCGGGCGGGCTGGGGCGAGAGTGACTTTTAGGTCCCCGAGCACAAGCGTGATTGAAATCTTTCAAGGGCACCTTTGTGTCCATTTCCCTGGGAAAGGTTGACAAGGTATTTAATCATGAGAAGTGACAGCGAAAGTGGAACGTGAATGTAAATGGTTACATTTATAAAAGTAAATGCTTGGCTATTTATTTTTAGATACTTAAAACCGGGCCCTCTAATCCGGAGAGGGCAGTTAAAGCAAAATTATAACTGCCCTAGGGTGCCAGGATAGCGCAGAATATCAGAACACTATAAGCAAAAATAAACAGGTGAATAAATGAGAGTGGGGAGAGTTCACGGGAGCATCGCGTGGACATGAATCTATTTTTTTTTCTTCAATAGTAAAAATCACGTTTGCCGGGGATTTCATATACCAGTCACTGAAAGCATGAGCTCCCAGGTAGTAGTTTTCAGTGCCTATTTATTGGCTTGAGTTTGTTTGACCACGGAGAAGAGAGGGGGTGCAAAGGGCCTCCATACAGAAGCGTTTTCTCTCATGGTGGTTGTCAGGAAACGCAGTCTAGTGCACAGAGTAGGAGGGCTGCCTGTGAGTGAGTGTCTCCTGCTTCCCTAACAACAGGCGTGCACACCTCCATGAACTCAGCCTTTAGTTAGGAGTCATTATGACCACTGCACGTCCGACAGACATTCTGGACGCTCCACTATATGGTCCAACCATAGAGGGCATCGTGGTGTTCAGAGACCCAGACTCTGCCGACTCCCATGCTACCTAGGACATCGGTGCATGCACCTCTCTGAAAGGCAAGCTTCACATGCAGAATCCTTCCTTCCCTGAATTCCTGCCGCTAAGTACCCTCCAGGACCCATAGGTAGTTCTGAATAGGACTGTTTGATTAAAAAATGAAAAATGTTACTATTAATTTGCTTCTAACCATCAATCCCAAAACTGTACTGACAAGTTTAGTATTACTATTAGATTAAAGCAAGCCAGTACCATCTCTTTGGGCCTTTAGGGTTTTGAAGTGTGAAGGCTAATTGAATTTGTTTGAAACAGTAGAAACACAAACTCAATAAATGATTACTGTTATAAGGCAGCTGCTCGCTCGCAGAGAATCATTATGTCCGTCTTAAGGAGTTTTGGATAAAGAATGGCAACTTCAGAATATCTGCATCTTTTCAATTCAGCTCCTTAGAGTTCTAAATTTGACTACAGTGCAGAATATTAATTCCTTACTAAAATCAAACCACCAGCACTGTTTTTCATAATATTTTGGTCAGGAGTTCTTAAGACTATTTCCAATGAGGTGGTTGTTTATAATAAAGGAATAAAGAGATGCAAATAATTTTGTGCTTCCTAAAGATATGGCGGCTTAGTGAGCCAGCAGCAAGGTATTTCTGTGTAAACAATGCAGAATTATGCACATGCTTTGCTTTGTTTTACATTTGAGAATGAGTTGTTTTGAAAGCTAGACTAATGAAAGATAATACAAATGAACTTCACAAATTACCCGAGTCAAAAGGCCTTTGCTAAATTTTGCACTTAATATTCTTTTTGTTTCCTGCAATATACTGTGTTCAAGAATTCATTACCCGTAAATCAAGAACTGGGTTCTGTATAAAATAAACATTTAGAAAATAAAAATTCAAAAAATTAGGCATATAATTGAAATTTTCAGAGATTTATATCATGGTACAAGGAAATGGAAGGTTTTACAGATAAAATGAAAACATTTCTAAAATAATCAGATCAAAACAAAACATTGAAAATTATGAGAATATATTAGTGTATGAAAATAATGTCCCTCTAGTTATTTTAATCATTTCTGTAATTTTCTTTTTTAGAGAATAAATTTAATGAAACTTCAAAAAAAAAAAAGAATTCATTACCCGTTCTTTTGGGGGAATTTCAATCAAGGTATCCTTGAGGCAACATAAATAAGATCTCAGTCATCCTGGAGGAAAGCAAAGAGTTCTGTTCCGTTTCCTGCCTCACATCAAACAGCTGCACAGCTTAGTAATCCCGGACAACTCTCAAGGCAGCGCCCAACATTTTAATTCCTGTTCAGTTTTCAGCTCGGTGCCTGCTGTGGAACGTGCGGACTAGGTTGCTAAGTAGCAGCATATGGAACAGGGTTTTTGCTGCAATGCTTGTGCAAGCATACAGCATAATCCTTAACTTGAGAAGATTTTTATAGAAAGCCTAGGCTGGAACTGCTCCAGAAATGAAAGAACCCTGTAAAAATTAATGATATTCTTTTAGACAGTCTCAAAGGGCTCCTTGCCCTATCTGCCAAGTGCACTCCCTACCTCTTAAACTAGTGTATACAGACCCTTAAAATGTTTTGCATATGGTTTGGTAATTGATAGGCAGGTTTTAAATGGAATGCACCAGGATAATAAGACTGACGAGTATGTAATAAAAGCCCAGAACACCGCCATTGCAGCCGGACACCATGCTTGCAAAACTGACTGTTGTCTGCTCTAGTAGGTGTAGCAGTTCTGGGCACTCAGGCTATTCACCTTGTTTTAACCTGGAATATAATCATCTGACTCCAGGCAGTGCCCTATCTCTTTTCGTAAGTTTCTGAACCCTGTCTGAAGGGACCACGTTGCTAGATAGTGCATGACCTTGCAGGATCAGGGTTGTCCAGTTTGAGAGAAGGTGCGAAGAGACTATAGGAGAGCCAGATGAGAAGGGGACAGAAGTCCCTCAGAGGCCTCAGCCTTCTTGCCACCCCTGAGTGAGACAACGGAGTTAGACTAAGATACCAGAGTGGGCATGTAGAGAGAACAAGTCAGGAGATGGAGCTTGAAGACCATCGTTAACATCCTTGAGATCTCCCGAGTGGGTGGATGCTATTCTTGCCACACACATAGATAAGGGCTCCTCTGTGATGGTGGCCACACTTATCCTTGCAACCATTTTTATGTATATGAGCCCCATATCTTGCTGCATATCTTAAATAGATATAACAATATCTATTTAGAATTTATCTAGACTACTATGCCAGAAAGCATAGCATGGCGTTGGGGAGCTGAGCTTCCTGCCTGAACAGGATTTCCATCAGAACCTTCCATCAGGCTTCTCCGCTCCACCCTCTGTGGAGCCCTGCTTACCGCTCACCATGTTAAGCTCTTCTCTCTGGCTCCCAGCAGCAGTGCAGCGCCTTCCATTGCTTCTCAGATGTGTCTTAAGATGCCAGTGACCTTCTGAATTAAGGACATCACAGGGATGAGTATCATCTGGTTTTCTTCATCAGTGCTCTCTGTGGCCCCTGAGATAGCTTATTCTTGGGTATATCTCATGGCTTCCCGTTCTTTCTTCTTCTGCAATAACAGGAATCTTTGTCACAGCAACTTGTTGCTGTTTGTAATTAACAATCCCATAGCCCTGTGGCCACTTGACTCTCCAAGTTCATCTTTGCACCAATGTTTTCTCACACCTATTCTCAGAATGATGTTCTAAACTTTGCAGACACGCCAATGAATATTTTGTAATTTATGCTTTCCCGATGAGAAAACACTGTAGATCAGAGTATAAATGAGGTATGGCAAAAAGAGCATAGAAAGGGTAGTAGTGTTTTTAAGAGTATTTTTAAAGAAAAAAAATTTTTAACATGGGCCATAAAACGTCCATGATTGTGTCATAAATTTGAACTAAAGATTAAACCGATTGCTTTTAGATTGGTTCCTTTTGGAAATTTTTCTGAAGTAAACTTGACTTTTTGACCACTGGCCCAATAAAATGATGAAGCTGCATGCATCGAGTAATCTAGTTAGCCCAACAGAGTCTGGCATCTTAGCAAACACAGACTAGTTACTCAAACCAGTCCTCAATTCCACATCCACGTGATTACCTTGCGGTCCCCGAGGTATTCATTACAGACAAAATTGCTCCTGTTGCCTCGCATACAAGCTGAGTTTTCAATGGGAAATGAAAGGATGCCTGGAAAAATAGGCCACCTAATTAAGTTAAACTACTCTAGCATTTGGCTTGACATCTTCATTACTCAAAATTTAAAAGATGCCTCACTTGAACACACAAGTTACTATTGTTTATGTTGTTTTCTTCCTAAATTGGCTTCTTACATGAAAGTCTGTTTCTCTTCATTATATCTTGAAATAGCTCACATATTTCTTCCACTTTATGAAAATGTCTTAATGGTTGTGTGGATACTGAATACCGGCACCATACAAACAGATACCATTGAACTCACGCTCATTAAAGGTGCACCAGTTGTGTATTTTCTGGAACACTTATGCGCCAGCATGGTTAAACTTAAATTTATCGTCATTATTAATTACAATTTTACTTCATGATTACTTTGCAGACTGTTGGCTCTGTTAATTACAAATGACGATCCATGTGTGAAATACAAATTTCTTAAAAATGTAAATAGACCGTAAAATGGAGACTGAGCGCCATTTGTCCCAGGGAAGGGTTGTGTTTCAACCCTGCCAGCAGAGCTATTTCGGGAACATTTTAAAACATAAACACATGTGAAGCTCACCATCCCCTGATTGCCAGTTTCTACTCATTGACACTAATGAGGCTGCTGACAGGTTAAATGTTGTGTATCATATACATTTCCAAGCGGTGGGATTTGTGAATATAAGACTCATTTTTTACTTTCAGAAAATGAATGTTTGTTGCTGGGCATGCTGCAGCATTTCATTATAATTGTCTAATAGTCTGTTTTTTCAGGCATTAGGGAAATGCATCTCAAGTGATAAAAATTATGAAAACATGTGAATGGAACCGCATTAGTGGTAAAAACAGATCTCGGAAATGCCAGGCTCCATTTGGAACTAGGTTGGCTCCATGGGGGGGGGGGACCTCCAGAGACTGGAAGCCATGCAGGCAATGGGGGGAGACCTGTGCGATAGAACACAGCTGACCATCACACAAAGAATAGTTTGAAACTAATTCTTTGCCTTGTTCACAATTATACTTTGAATTTCCTTTTTTATAACACCTCGATGAGCCTGACCTTTTTGTGTTCAAATGTGTGTTTATAGCACATTATTTTGGATCAGTCCTAATAAACTTGTCACCAAAGAATGCCTAAAAACATAGTGGCATTTCAGTCTCCGAACACTAGTGTTGAGTCATGATGCCTGTGTGTGCCAACTGTTTCCAAGGCAATTAAAGTTTGTTCTAAACGATTACCAAAACCTTAATATGTCAAGTAGGAAAGATTATGTTCATGTTAGTAAAAGAACAATGCCAAGGCCTGAGGGATTTTTTTCCACTCACCCCAGATCTCTGGTTCTTTCTGTTGTCACCTCACCTGCCACCCCAAACACCTTTCAGAAGTGTCAAGTTTCCCTCAGTGGTTTCAGTTCCTGGGTTTGGAAACACAACCAGCTACACTTCCCAGAAGCTCAAAGAGGTTTCACTTTAATTTTGATTTATTTCTGTATTTTTTTCTCTGCTTCATCTCATCTGAAGGTCCAGTTTATTAATCTGACCTCAGCTCCTCTAGTCCTAGCTCCTGGATTCTCGGGGTATGCTCAGGTCGACCCCATTTTCTAGATTCACACAGGCTTTGCATCCTGGTTTCTTCTAACTAAGCTTTGTTCTTACACCCCAGTGCCAGCAGAGGTCTGCCCTGGCTCCATACCCAACTCTGCTTTGATTGGTGACATTGGTCTTGCCGGGGAAGGCCTTGCTTTGAACCTCTTTGCTGCTGCCTGTTCAGGCCTGGGTCCACATCACGGTCCTCCCTCAGCACATTTGAACAGAAAGATCTGATCAGCATGCCCTCTGGTCTGTGTAATCTGCACATAGCAACACTTTAACATTCTGGCACTACACAATTCCCCTTCCATTGCCTTCTGTGATCACCTAGTTTGACATTTCAAGCATATGGCCTTTACAGGGGACTTGGGTTTCCTATTCTGCTTTCCAGTTTGCTCCTTCCTACAGACTGTTTTCTGATTTATTTTTTGTAGTTCAACTTGCTCTTTGCAGAATATCTTTAACATCATAGTCGTATTAAGCATTCAATAAAAGTCTCTATACTCAATGAGCATGAATTATCTATATTTAACAAGGTTCTAAAAATTAATGAGCAAAACTAAAATAAATGTTATGCTTTCTGCCCCAAAATTTTATTTTGATAACTATTGGTTGAAAAATTAGTAGATTGTGTGTTTTTAAATGAAGATGATTTATGGCTATTGTCTAGCATGTGAAGAAAGAAAAAAATTGTTTTCAGGATCGTTGGCTTGGGCACATCAATGGCACTGTTGGACAATTCTTACTGAGTGTTAAGATGATTTATGTAACAGACCAAGGCTTTCTACAGCAATACATTTTAGTCCCAAGCTATCAACCCTTGTTCATGCAGACACAAAGGAATCAGAAAAAGATCTAACTCTGGAGGTCTTCTCAAAAGAAATTAGAGATTGAACTGATGCTGTTCAAAGCCTTTGGGGAAAATCACCTCTGCATTGCAGGGTTTGAACTTCAGAATGTGTACGGAGAATGGTGGCGGGGGTGTTGAGTTTAGTTTTGGTTTTTGGATTCTTTTTTTTTTTTTTCAGCTAAATTTCTCAGCTCACTTTGCTTTCCATTGAGTTGTCTGAATCCTGCAGTGAGAATACTCAATAACAGAAGATAAAACATGTTTAAACATCGGCATTTTTCTGCCCTTGACTTTCAGGAATTACGTTACAGATTAAAAATTAAGGCATCCTGGATGTGTTTGATGGCAGTAGTATTTATTTATCTTTCAAATAACATTTTATATGAGAACCATATTTTACAGCCCTCTAACTACAGCCATATTTTTGGTGTTTGCATGGCTGCATGAGTCCATCACATAATTTAAAGATGTGTACAAGATGCTATCTTTTGAATTCTTCTGAGTTATGGGACTTCTTGTCACCAGAGATTGAGTGCTATGCATAATGATTGCAATATGTGGTCGGGACCCACAAAATAGAGTGCCCCACTGGTGGAGATTAGATTTTTGGAAAGAGAAGAAAAGACAAAAAAAAAAACCTGCAAGAAACTCTTTATTATTTGTTTCTGGTCGGCATGGATTAACTCTCACTGGATGATATGAAAACCTGAAGTCTCTATGGCACAAAATAAAGTCAGCGTAATCAACATTCCACTTGCAGATGCAGTGATGTGGAATGGGAGGACCAAATAAAGACCAGGCTGGAGAAAAGGAAATGTGTGCTGCAGACGGGGAAAATAATGTAAACAGGATACTCAGGGCATGGGATATGTAAAGCAGGGTGACTCACGAAGTCAGTACCGATGCACTTAAACAGTCAGGAGATTGAGACCTTCCAGAACTTAGGTGAGAACTCCCTTTTCCTGTTGCACCGCAACAGGGCCTGGAGAACGCTGCTCATGAGGTTGGCTTTAGTCAAATGGCTAAAATGTCCCCCACAAGCAGATCCATCCAAAGCTGAGCAGAATGTTCCCTGGATTTTTCCTAACCCTGGTCTCTTTGGTTGTAGGCTTAGATAGAATTGAACCCTTTCCTTAGCAATTTGCCTCTTTGCCAAAAATTGCCCCCTGGAGACCCCCGACACACACCCCAAATCCAAGGACACAACCAGGAGGCTGGCAATACATTGTTTGTGCATGGTCGGCATGGTTGTTTGGGCTCACAAAGGCTTCCACGTTTGGCCTGGATGGGAACGCGGCAGTTCCAAGGTGCATGGCTGCGGGGCTCCTTAAGGAACAAAGTTGTTGGTCTTTCCCCAGTTAGTCGGTCCCATCATTTCAGTTTTCCTTGCGCTCTCTCTGCCCCCTATGACTTTATTCTTTGATTTAAACACATGCTGTAGGGACTGGATAGACGCCCCAGTTGGGCAAGGGCTCGCCACACAAGCATGAGGGCGTGAGTTCAATACCCAGTCCCTATGAAGGCCAGGTGAAGGTCCCTATGCCTATATTCCTAGAGCTGAGAAGATGGAGCCAGGAGAATCATGGGAGCTCCCTGGCCGAACAGCCAGCTCCCATAGGCAAGCTCTAAGTTTAGTGAGAGACCTTGTTTCCAAAACTAAGGTGGTGGGGCTGTCCCAGAGGACCCAGGATCAGTTCCTGACACCCACATGATGGATAGCAAGCATCTGTAACTCTGGTCCCAAGTTACCTGATGCCCTCTTCTGGCCTCCTCTGGCAATGCTGACACGTGCTGCACGGACATATGTGCAGCTGAAACACCCATACATATCAACTAAAAATAGTAAAATTTTTAAGCAGGAAGATTGAAGAAAACACCCAACATTTATCTATGGCCTGTACTAACACACACACACACACACATATGCACTCACACACACACACACATGCACATATACTGCACATGCACATGCCCTATGCACACAAACATGAGCCTACATCATAGACCCATATATGTTACTGGTGTGCATACACACATGCAAGCACACACATGACAATAAAGACATGCAATCTAATTCCATTCGACTAAGTGTGAAACTCGATTTTGGCTCTTTGTTTAAATACACTAATATTTGTTGAAAAACAAATGGAGAAATATACATTTCTCCATTATCAGGTCTTATCAGTGTCAAATAGATAGCAAGGCCTATATAATCTCAGTGTGTTAAACATCCAGCCCCCAAAAGACTGTCTAGAAGTATTATTATTATAGTATATTGTTATTAGACATTCAGACATGACCCAGTCTAAGACACTTACAAATTTATTTAGCAACAGCCCCTTTCCAGGCACATTTTATCTGGAGAACATAAACTATTGGGCTTTTAATGTATGTTTTAAATGCTCCTAAAATCTCTATGAACTGAGTTTCAAAATAGGCTCAAGAGGACTACAAAACTTGCTTCAGACACCAAACTCCTGAGTACTTAAAGACCCTAGATGCAGACTTAACTGTTGAACTCCATAGCTGCAAGACTTTCCAACAGGTTGTGACTCTTTTTGGTCACTAAAGGAATCATTACCATACGCAACCCATCCACATCTCATCAGAGAATGAGGTGGCACTTTCTGGGTGAAATATGCAGATACCACCTTTACAGGTTTTTGGGGGTGTGGGGAGAAGCAGGGAGGAGACCAGAGAAAAATGTAGAGCTCAATAAAATAAAAAAAGAAAGTGATTTGCAATAGCCATGGATCCTGGCTATTTGCAACTACAAACATACTCTCTTGAAGAGGAGAACATTTTAAAGTTGCTACTTTAATGCCTCAAACAATCCCCTTGAAGCCTAGTTCACTTGTTTTTCCAGAATTAACCGAGCCCTTCTAGTATGCCCTGTCCCAGCCCACGCTCAATGCTGCTTGGATTCTGCAGAACACCATGAGGCTCAGCACCTGTACTGCCATGGGAGCTCCTTGTGTCTGTGAGCAGTGAAGAGCCTGCAATCAAGAGAGCTCTGAGTTCTTTTGCGTCACTGGATCATGGCAAATGTGCTTAGATTAGTCTATTTGCATGCCTGTTTCCAAATTACCTTTCATCAGGGCGAATTTCAACAGGAAAATGGAAAGTATAGGAATGCATTTTACCTCGCTGTCCCTGAGTACTTCCTTCTATTTATGGAGGTGGTGATCAGTGGCTTCCGTACTTGCTGGGAGCAGGGGAGGCAAATGGTTTAGATTCTGGCCTCTGATATGAGATTATAGATGCTAACCAAAAAGTCAGTACCACTTTGAAACTTCATACCTATCTTTCTCTGCATTCTGCCCGAGGGAGCCTCCTAGAACATAGGATAAACTCTAAGGTAACCTCTATGTCAAGCTATGTTTAAAAAGTAGCATTGTTGCCTTATAGGAATATGGAGACCTTAGAACGGATCACATGATCATTGTTCCTGTGAGGGTTGATTGCTTAGAATCCAGGCCACAATGGGAGGGGAAAACTAAGTGGGAAACAGAAAGGGACCATATTGGTGAGTAAGTACTACATCTGGTCCTGTGTGCACAGGATGGCCTTACCTTAGTCTTACCAAGCTGGTCGTTCTGGAATGTTCAGTTGCTGTGATCAGAATTCTCACTCCTTTCAGCAGACTCTGAGGATGGGGCTCAGACTTTCCATGACCTGACCTCAGGCTCCCTAGCTGTCATCCCAGGCGCCCTCACGACACTGAGAGAATTAGCTGCCAACAGTTCTGAGAGCCAGAGTTCATAAACTGTGTTATGAATTGTTTATGTTCTCTGGGATGGGAAAGAAGTCACTTCCAGGCCAGGTCATGGGACACTCAGACACTAGACCCTGAAGTCACAGGAAAATGCCCTCAGACTCCTCTGCCCAGCCTCCCTTGGGCTGTTGCAGCCATCACTCTTCTCACAGGACAGTTTGACTGTTGGGCACGGTGTGAGTTGACTGTTGACCTCTGTGCTATGAACTGGGCAGGGCAGTCTTGGGTACAGAAGGTAATTATTTAAGCCTGGGAAATAACTGAAAGCTTCGTGCTTTGAAACACAGAGTTTCACACTCATTCATTCATGAATGCATGCATTTGGTGATCTTCTTTTTTTATTCATTCAACAAATGCTAAATACCAATCCTAACAAGCACTCTCACGAATAAGAATTGAATCACGGGGGCTGGAGAGATGGCTCAGCGGTTAAGAGCATTGCCTGCTCTACCAAAGGTCCTGAGTTCAATTCCCAGCAACCACATGGTGGCTCACAACCATCTGTAATGAGGTCTGGTGCCCTCTTCTGGTTTGCAGACATACACGCAGACAGAATATTGTATACATAATAATTAAATAAATATTTTTAAAAAAGAATTTAATCACACCCTATTGTGCTGTGTCCCTCCAAACTGGATGTAACAGAAAGCTCACTTGTTAACACACCCCCAAGTAAGGTCTGGAATCAGAGTTCCCTGCCTTGTCTTGGAAGCCAGCGCTGGAGATTCATTTCCATGTTCAAAAAAAAAAAAAATCCGTCTGCCGTTGCACTTCTAAAAACTCCTGGTACGTTTTGACGCTCAAAGAATTACAATGGTACTTTTATAGGGCATCAGTTACTCTCTAATAGGCTCGTGGCAAATAACCACATCATGGATTCAGATGTAAGAGACAGAACTGCTAAGTAACCTTACGTTGTTAAAATTCTTGACCCACATAACTACGCATTACCAGTTAAGTTGTGGAGTCTGCGGCTTTGGCATATAATTGTACGGATTAAATAACCTTAATGTGTAATTACATGAAAATAAACCATGTAGCTTAGCTAAATTGAAGTGCAATTGTTATCACCGAGTGTAAGTCGATACCAATTAAACCTTCCCTGCAAACTCCACAAATTAAGATTTAACTACTGAAGAAACTCTAGAATGTAAAGTCACGGTACACCCTGGCTGAAATATCCCTGAGTATTTTTGGAGGGTTAATGGCACTTCTGAAATTAAAACCAGCTTTCTGCCTTAGTGCTGTGTTAGTTTTGCCTTATGGAGGAAAGTTTCAAACAGGCACCGATTTACGTCTTAAACGCAGTGCAGCAAAACCTCAGGATCTGCAATGCCGGCGGAGAGAGAGATTGTGAATTCTTGAGCTTATGTCAAGCAAATAGTTCATCTTGGTGGGTAGGATTTAAGACAAGGAAGAGTAAGCTGGTGGCGGTCATAATTCTGAAAGTGTGGACAGTTTGTGTAACAAAGGTGTTTTGCATCATTCGGTCAGATAAAATGGTAACAATTAGCAGTGGAGCTCAGGGACCGCAGTCTCTCATCTGCAGAACCCTGGGTTGGATCCCAACAAAGAGAGAGAAAGGAGGGATAAAATGGCTTCTTTCCTTTTTCATTCTTCCCACACGGACTAAGTCAGTCACCAAAGAGTTTCTGGACTCCCGTTTCCTCATCATCAAAAGGAGGAACAAGAGCCACACAGAGAAGGTGGTTCTAAGGCTTTCATGAAGTCAGGACAGTGAAAGGGCCTTTGCCGTACTTTATGTGACGCAGCAGTAGTGAAATGCACAGATTTCTTTCTTCTTCGTGGGTCTTTTCGTATCTTAGACTGAACACTCCTACAAGGAGCCGTGAGCTGGGGTCTGCATTTCCAGGTAACCAAACTTATAATATTGACACAGGGCACTAAATTGTTTTTGAGACATAAAAAAAATTACACTACTAATGAAAGACTTTAGTAAGGGTCACTAAACTTTTAGAACTGGTGGTATGGTTTGGTTTTGTTTTTCTTTTGTTTTGTTTTGTTTTTTGTTTTGTTTTGTTTTGTTTTGTTTTGTTTTTAAAGCAGACTGTTGTATATTTAAGAAAAAGTATCTGTGAAGAGGCTGCAAACATTCCCATCACGGCCTTTGGATGATACCTGCACATTCTTCTTCATGAGCACCTCCAGACTCCAGATGTTCCAAGTAGCTCTTCGTCTAATTGTGCCTTCTGACGGCACCTAAGCAAATACATCAGAACTTGTTCAACATTTAGCAAGTGCAAGTTGAAGATTTTCTTTCTGTTAGACAAACAGACGCCATCTGGAAAACATAACCCCAGGCATTTGGACAGGGAGGCATAAAGCTTATTGGATGAACACCCAATGAACACAGAACACTACTTTCTTTGGCTCCTCCACTCTGCCTGCGCGTTTCAAATCTTACACACTGTAGCAGGCGCTGTACAGTTAGACAAGAGAATCTTTGTTACCCACGCACACCAACCTTGAAGGCCCCTGGAATATGAAAGATTGACTTGTAAGAATTATCCGGGCCAGACTGTTTCCTTTCCTATTATGACACCTGTTTAACAAAATAAGTTCTTTCTGACCCTGTATATTGATGTTAATAGCTAACAATGTTTATTCAGCTCCCTCTCCCATTTTCAACTTTTCCCATATTCTCTTCTTAAGCAGGCTTGTCTTCATATACCCTCTCTCTTCCTCTTCAATCTCTTCCTGTTTCCAAGCTACGTCATAAAAGAGCAATCTCTGGTGTGTTAATGTTATTTATCTTACTGATTAAATTTTATTTCACAATCATTATTATATAGTATTAATACTGTTTGTGTCTTTCACAGTGGAAGGGGATGAATTTAAATGGTTGCAGTGTTATCGGCCTTTAGGAGAAAAATCAAATAAATGTTCACAGAGGTCGTGAGAACAAATCTTCACGTTTATTTTGATGGTAAAAAGTTAGTGGCAAAGTTAGCATCTAATAGCATTTTAAAACTGTAACAAACTTTCAATGAATACACCCTTAGGCACAGACTTAGCTTACTTCTTAACTAACAACTTCTTTTTTTTTTTTTTAATTATAAGCTGTTAGGTTTTTCACACTGAAAAGCAACTGCCCCAGACTTCTGGAATTCATTTTTACTACATCCCATAATCTTAGCAGTAGGGAGTCTAATGAAACATGTTTGATCAAACCGTTTTATAAATTGCCACAATTCTCAAGGGGAAAAAAAAGGTATTCAGTTAGATTAATACTCTAAAAAATTTGAATGGAATCATTGAAATCTGGTTGAGTTCAACTTCCTAGGAAAACAAAGCCACATAACAGAGGCAGGTTTTAGACCAAAAGAGGATGTCTCAGGAGCAGAGGATGTAACACTGGCATCTTCGTCCATACATAAGAGACACAAAGCACCAGGGTGATCCCAATGTTTGAATATCTTAGCCAAATCTGTAATGCTTCTGGTAGGTATCACCAGAGGGCCACTGTGCCCCTGCGCTTGACAGTAGTGACCAAGTGGATGCTAACAGCCATCTGTGTAACTCCTGTCTTTCAGTCCTACCCTGGCCCAAGTCTGGAAAGTGAAGACTTTAACATTCCACCCATTACACCTCCTTCCCTTCCCGACCACTCTCTGGTGCACCTGAATGAGGTGGAGTCGGGGTACCACTCACTCTGTCACCCCATGAACCACAACGGCCTGCTCCCGTTCCATCCGCAAAACATGGACCTGCCAGAGATCACCGTGTCCAACATGCTGGGCCAGGACGGCACACTGCTCACCAACTCCATCTCTGTGGTAAGAATGGGCGTGTCTAACTGTGCTGGGCTTGGATGGCACAGGAAATGCAAGGGAAAGCTCCATGCAAGGGTCTTTAAATCGTGTTAAGGGCCTTCTAAAACCAGGGAGAGGTTTGAGCTACAGCAATGGTCTCTGTAGATCCTGCAAATTTCTAAAGTCATTTTTTTAATTATTTTTGCATTGAAATCAGTGAATTACTTGTGTAATCTCTCATATTTGTCAAGGTTCCAAATACTGTTGATGATGCTGTTAGGAAAAAATGGCTTGCAAGATTCCAGATAAAAGGTCACTATTGGCAGTATCGCTTCTGGGCTCATGTTGGGTTCCTAGCAACAAGTGAGATGCCTGCATCCTCTGGGCAGTGCCCGATGTCAGCCTCAATTTTGTTATTTGCTCTCTGAGGTTCTGCACGTTTGCTTTGAAGAGTAGCAAGGAAGCAGTTGTTTTGTTTCTGCTTTGGAAGTGGAATTCTATTGATTGAATGCTCTCCATCAAGATGACTCAGCCAGCGGGGCATTCTGTTACTTTAAAGTGTCCAAAGATGAAAATCTTACCCTCTAGAAATTAGCAAAAGGTCGAGTTCCCAGGCCCTCCTGTGAAGTCCGGACTTCCATATTTCTAAGGAGCATCTCATAATTGAGAAACACTGGCTTATCAAAAAGACCTCATTCTGATTTTTAATGTCGTCTACAAACATAATTTTGGTCTAAGCTCCAAGAAGTGGGAACAAGGGAGGTCATTGGTGTTGCAGGCTGGGGAGAACAGGACGGGCACCAAGCCTACCTCATAGGTTAACAGTGACGTTTCATTCATGTTCCTGGGCTTTCGTTGGTTGACCAGTTAGCAATCCAGTTGTCACTCTCCTGTCAACACAGGGTCACAAGGAACAAGCTGAGAACACTGTTTCTGAGTTCTTAAAGAGTGTTCCCTACCACAGGTCCCCCATGTGTGTAGAAATGGCTTTGTGTTGTGTGGCTTCACGGGAATTCTTCTGGTAAACATTGAGTGTAAGGGGATTGGGATGGCTGACAGGATAGTCGAAGGAAACCCCAACAGGGCTTTTCTGGAAAACCTAACACCACACAGTGGACAGGACTGAATCCGGCCTCTATAGACACAGCCAAGAGGGGAAAACTCATTTGTGGTATTATCAGAAGTGAGAAACATTACCATCACCAGACTGTCTACATGATATTCCTCCTAAAAATTGAAGTTGGATACTTAAAAATGCACGCATATATGTAAATCTGAAGAAATGTGTGCCAACATAATCATCATCTTTTAAAAAATTTAAGTATGGACTAATTTATTTTTATGAGTCTACGTGTTTCCCTCCATAAATGTCTGTATCTCATGTGTATGAAATCCCCAAGGAGGCCAGAAGAGGGCATGAGATCCCCTGTGCCTGGAGTTATAGGAACATTTTTATTTCTTTTGATTTTATAATCTTGACATAGATTGCATGTACCTGGTGGTCACTGCCTTATGAAGTATTGATCTAGTAAGTGGTTGCAGGGGAAACCTGGAAGAACTTTGCTGGGATAACAGTGAGGACAGAGATGGGGTGAGGGCCAGGACGCCATGACTGCTTCATCCCCAAGTAGATATGGATCTCAAGATGAACAGCTCCTTTAAGCCCCCATTTTAATTATTAAAAAAAAAAAAAAAACAAGGATCACTTTCTTTGGAAAAGACCAGATGTTAAGCTTCCTGCTCACACATCATCATACTTCCTGACAAGAACCAAAAAACTCTTTCCTAGGAATGTAGCCCCGGCCCATAGGGTCACAGCCCACCACACAGTTCAGCATCACGCAGGGGCATGTGCTCAACTGTGGATCACAGAGGACCTCCACCCACACCTACCCAAAGTCCATGCAGCAGCTAGAAAATTCACGGGAAAAATAAACGACAAAAGCACGCATACAATTCAACATCACACATGTGAACACACATTGATTGCAGAGCATCACAGAGACCCCCGTGTGGTCCACAAACATCATGTGCCAGCTCGAAAATTCACTTTAAAATCAAGCAAAGCAGCCACAGAACTTCAGTGAGGTTTCCATGCCTGGAAAGGTGTTCACGCGTAAGGGGAGCTTGGGTTAAGGACACAATAGCTGCAGGGCTCAGATGCCATGTGCTCAACAAGCCTGTTCCTGTGAGATTCTTTCAGAAGGGTTAAAAAAATGTGTGGAAGAGGGGAAAAAATTCAGAGTGAAAATCCTAGAAATTGTGATGTTACTTTGGAGATCGCTCAAGATCTCCTCCAACAGCGACACAGCTGATAAGAGCCAACATGTGCAGATTCTCAGGGAGGAATTTGCTATGAGTTTTGGAAATCTGATGACTGGGAGCCACACAAGGCGGTTTAGAGAAGAATCAACTAGCCCCAACTGTATCTTACAGATGTAAGTTCACGGAACCTGATGCTCTTACAGCCGTGATCCCAACTTTGTATTAGCGTTTTTCCCATTCCAGAACTTTAGTATTTGAATGAAGGAAGGAGACGGAAATACTTTAGTTCTTATTCAGAAATTGTATATATTTTAGATATTGTGATGCTCACTGTAAATACATTAATATATATCATAAACATTACTGTTTGAAATGTTATAATGCATAATCTTTAGTGAGAGCGTATCTTAAAGTTAAATTTTTCTCGTTATATATTTTGTTTCTAATTGCTACTGGCAACAGAAGTGCCAGTCTCGCTGTTAATAAGAGTTTCCTACAGTTATCTAACATGTTAGACACAAAACATTTAGTTCATAGCTAAAAATATATATCTGTAGGAAGCATTAGTGTGCCGGTTTTACCAATAAAAAGTGGGGGCTTTGAGTTCTTCAGGGGGTTCTCAATGGCTCAGCTGATAAAGATTCTTGGTTCATCTTCTGGGAAAGTGGGGACAATGGGTCTTACCTTGTGGGGTTAAAGGAGTCTGACAGATTGCTGGGACCACTCACCGGCGGGCAACACTTAGGATGTAAGCACTGCTTAGATAAAATGGTTTTCCCAAGTATCTGCCCATGTGACTCTTTCAGGGCAGTTAAAAAGTTAGAGTGAAGACTTTTCTAAGAGTTATTTATACTTTGATCCTGAATCTTCTTCTGTCAAAAAGACAGAAGCAAGCCGGCTGTTCACTAAAGGCGTCTTCCCTTGCTTGGAGTACCCTTGTACATCACTGCAATAACATCGCTATCCTTGAGCTGAATTGCCTCAGTTCAAATCCTGGGGCTTCCACCTTAATGCTGTGCAACCCCAAGCCACTTAAATAATATTTCTGTGCTCTCGCATCCTCACCTATTACACGGCTGTAGCTGACTGATACTCCAGCATCCTCACCTGTTACACAGCTGTAGCTGACTGATACTCCAGCATCCTCACACATTGCATGGCTTTAACTGGGTGTGGTAGACCAGGGCTGTAGGCCCAAGTGCTTCTGAGGCTGAGAATGGAGAATGATGTATAACCAAAAGTGTGGGGCCAGCCCGAGCAATATGAGTGATACCTCATCTTCTAAAACAACAGGCATAAAATTAGAAGGACATAAATATAATATTGAATCCCACAGTGTGGTAACTATTAAGGTAATCATTAATCATTATGGTAGGTTATAACCGTTAAATGGTATCTGATTCACAATAGGTTTAAGTCTGTTCTACCAAAATGCCTTTCAATGTATAAACTTTTTCACCAGAGTAGAAAATGTGTATTGCCTTCTATAATTTTCCAAAGTCCTACACAGGGTACAGCACACACAAGGTGAAGGTTCAGCCTTCCCAAATTTTCCTCCATTTATTTCTGTATTGAAAACTCTTGCCTGGGCTATTTTATGGTCCCCTTGGACTCCTTAGCCAGTAGTTATTCAGAGCTCCAGCAACAACTTAGGCTTTGGCACTCCTAAAATGCTTACATATTCTTAAAGTCTGTCTGTACCAAGAACAGGCTATAAAGCACATAAATTTCTGTAGAACACACTGGTTGGTGGGCATCAATTAATTCTCATTCTCTACGCTCACATTCAGCAGCCACTCAAGACCCAATAGGCAAGGGCTCCAGTTCCTCAAACGTCCCCTGAGATGGTTTCATGGTGGGGATCTAATCTGCCTGCACTTCTTGAGAAGTGTGTCTGGTTGGAGACGCAGTTGGTGTGGGCGGGAGAGTCAGATGGGTGTCTTAACCCCCAGCAAGTCTTCCTGTTCTTCACACCAACAGGGGTGGATTTGCCCAGCCGCACAAGCTCAGCTGCCTAGAGCCGAGAAGGGCAACTCTAAGGCAATGAGGCAGAGTTTTCCTCGCGTTTCACTTAGATCCGTTTCTTATAAAAAGCATCCTTGAACAAAAGTTCCTCTCCCCAAGGCAGAAACCCGCTAGTGGATGATGGAGGGTCGGAACCCTTCCAGGCTGCCAGTTTCCTGATTCCTTCTGAGACTACACACCCCTTGTGCAGACTCTTAAGAGTCACCAGACTAAATTAGCCATTTGTCTTCTTGCTGTGGCATAATACCTGGCAAGCACAGTTGAAACCGGGAATGGCTGATTTTGGCTCACAGTTTGAGAACACAGTCCCCCATGGTGAAGATTGTGCGGCCCTAGGCACCTGCTGCTCCAGTCACGATGTATCCAGACAGGAAACAGAGAAATGTGGGTGCTCAGCTGTGTCCTTCTTTCCATTTGGTCCAGGACCCAAGCCAATAGGATGATGCCACTCACATTTAGGATGTGTCTTCCCACCTCAGCTCACTCTAGAAACTCTATTACAGATCCTCCTTGAACAGTGGTTCTCAGCCTGTGGGTCGCCACCCCTTTGGGAGTTCATACAGCAGATATTCACATTACGATTCATAGCAGTAAGCACAATTACAGCTATGAAGTAGCAATGAAATAATTTGCTAGTTGGCAGTCACCACAGCATGAGGAACTGTGTTAAAGGGTTGCAGCATTAGGAAGGCTGTGCACCACACTGGCCTTAAAGTTTATCGTCTAGATGACTCTAGATTTTGTAGAGTTTTGAATGTCAGGATTGAACATCCCAGTTACTTAATGACTTTTCTTTCCTGTTGCTTCTTCCTTTCTTTTGATGAACTTCTGACAGACTCTTACAGGGTAGCCCAGGCTAGCCTTGAACTTGAAGTCTGCCTTTCCAAGTAGCGAGATAGCAGGTGCGTCCCCATTGTACCTGGCCACTTTTTCTTACTGTGGCTTTGGCCATCTCAGTTTTAAGTGTTTCCCTCAGAGGTCAATTAGTTGTAAAGATATTGAAGAGGGGCTAATGTCATTTCTCTCTTACAACAAAGGAGGTGATGGCTCAATGGTTAGGAACACAGTTGCTCTTCCAGAGGAAGGACCCAGGTTTGGTCCTCTGCACCCACATGATCGATCAAACCTGTCAGTAACTACAGTCTCCATGGGATCCAGTGCCTTCTTCTGGGTTCCATGGGCACTACACGCCTATAGTGCACAAACATACAGGAAGGCAAAACACCCATACACATAACATGAATAAAAATATTTTTTAAAGAAGCAATGTTGCTTTGTGTAGATAGATGAGGTTTTCGGGAAACCAGAAAGCTAGTTTGGAAGAAGGAAAAATAAGACCATGGCCCAGTCAATATTCATGACTTCAGAAAAATCCTTTGATTTCTGCAAATTAAAACCAAGCGCCCCTCTTTGGCTCCTCACCCTGATAGCAGTCACTGCTGAGCTTAATCACGGATTGGTGGACGGGAAAAAGGCCACCTTGTATAAAGTCATCCCGGCTGTTCGGCCTGGCCTATATGTGGCAACCGCTTGTTCTTTGTGCACTCAACAGAAGCCCTTTCATGCAAAGAAAAACCGTGCAAAGTTTTCAAATGGCCTCGCAGAAAGGATTCGTTTAGAAGCCGGGCTTTGTGGAGTGTGGTTTCTAATGGCACATTATAGAAATTTACAATGAGAAAAGCAACAAAGGAGATTTCAGTTTCTTTGAATGCTTCAAATTTCAAGTTCTGGAGCTTAAAATGGAAAAAAAAAGAGATGTTAAAAGGCAATAAAATTGGGGGGTTTATTTCCCAAATGCCTCCTTTTTTTCCAGGCAACAAAAGCCAGCATAATGTATATACTCAGATTTATTGTCGTTGGTAGCATGCAGACATGGCACACTTTGCATTCAAAGGCCACTGTACCACTGTTTTGACAACCATCCCTTCAGTAGGTACCATACAAAACTCATGAAACGGAAGCAAGAGCGCTCCTCTGGGCCCATGGGGAGCGCCGTACATCAAGTAGTTCAGACGCACGCGAACAGCATGAGCCTCTAAGATGTTGCCATTATGGGAAGGACCACTGATGTACTGAATAATGCAGCTTTCAAGGCCAAGCAGAAAGATGTGATTACAGACAATTTGCTGTTTTTTTTTTAAAAAAAATAAATATTTTCAAAAATCTTAAGGTATTTTCTTTCATGTAATGCGTGAAGTCTGGAGCGTGAACAGAGCTGAAGACATACGAGCAAAGACAGGACTGGTGGTGTCGCCCATGGCCTTATGGAGTAATGGATGCATCCCTTTAAAATGGAGGGGATGTCAGAGACGCTGATTTCTTTCTCTAAAAAAATACAAGAAGGGCAATTAAAGGAAATGAAGCTACCCACCATGACAGGAGAAAAAAACATACAGATAATTATTCAGAATTATGCCATAATTTGCCAAAATTATTGATTGCCATATGCCCACACAGAAGAATTATTCTTTTTCAGTATCACAGAATAGAGAGAAAATAGTCTTCTAAAGTTCTTTAAGACCATGGGGAATATGGCTGCCTTTTTGTTCTCATATTTGACCATGCTTAAGGAATAAGTGAGATTGTGGGGGGGGGGGGTTGTTTGTTTGTTTGTTTTCCTTTTCTTGTTTGTTTTTGTGTTCGGTAAATTCCTAATAAGACTTAATAATTCCTAATAAAACCTAAAAATTCCTAATAAGTGTTTAAATATTAAGCTCTACGCTCTTCCACTGTTCAGAGCGGAGCATTTTTGGATGTGGAACTGATAAGCAGTTCTATGGCTTCACTATGCTAATGATTTGGGCTATCTTTTAGTGTTAGGATAAAATATTCCAAGCTGGGGCTGTCATTGCTAGTATCTGGGAAAGGAGCCAATTGAGAAACAACACTTCCCTTTGTAGACCAAGCAATCAAAGTCAAATTTCACTGGGGTGCAGGCCTTGCCCGTTTTCTACGTTTCTGGAACTCACATTAATCCGCATTTCGCTCTCATGTAGTCAGAGGCAAACGACTGTAAAATGAGTTACTTGATCTTCTGTGAGAAACAGGGGACTACTCACTCCAGCCTGTTCAGTCTAGGCAGCCGTCAACCGAAGCCAGTTGAGATGTGTGGCTTCCTAGACAAGAGCCAAGATTCCACAGCTTTCTTGGTAGCTTGTTTGTGTTTGATTAACCTTGTAACACTATGTTAAATTGCAGTTAAGAGATTTAGGGTCCTTCCAGGAAATGCCTATTAAAGTTAGCCCCCAAATCTCCTAGTGCAGTTTGTGCCTGCTCAGTGGGCTCTCCCCATTGGAACGCTTTGAGAGCAGGTGAGTTCAAATAGCTGACATTTATTAAGTCTCTCTCTGGTCGTTGAGTTTTGCCTAGGCCAAGTAAGTCCCATTTCTTGAACTGTTCCTCAAAGGTCATTGTGTTTCAACCTGTAAATCGAATTAGCTTCCTTTTTCATGATTGTTTCCTTTTAATATTTATAATCCTAAAGAATGCTGGCAACAATAGAAGGCAGACTTACAGAGATTGGAAAATAATTTTTGAATTTTTTTAATTGTCCTCTGACTCCTTGTGGATTTTCTACAGGGTCTTTAATAGCATCCTTCATTGCTAATGTTTTTACTTTATTCATCCATCACTCCTAGTTGCATGCAGTGTCTTTTGCAGCCTTGGTATCTAGCCAGCAATTTTCCATCTTGTGTTTGTGTAACTCATTTTGCATCCTAAAGGCAAACATCTGGGAGAGCCTTCTTAGGGCTCTTCTTCACGGCATTCCCGCCCACACCCTCCCCCCCACTGGGCATCCATTAGTTAAATAGCCCTTAGCAAACGAAGAGAAAAGAAAATGGGGCTACAGAATTACAATGGACAAACAGATTTCTAAATAGGCCACTAAAAAGGAACAGCCAGACTTGAACCAAGCTTCTGCTTCTTCCCTGGATCCTTCAAACTGTTGTAGAATGCTTTCTGGGGTTGTTAGATTTGGGGAAGGCAGCAGAGAATCGGGATGGCAATTAGCTAAGTACAAGAAACAGAACAGATCCACGAGCCCGAGTGTAGCTCAGTGATGGAACGTGTGCTTAGATGACTTAAGACCCTGGGCTAAAACCCCAGCGAACCCACAGGGGTGTATGTGGAGGTTCTGCAAGGCTATGTAATTCTGTTAGTTGTGCCCGCTTCCAGAACTGGGCTCCTGACATGTTGCTTGTTTACTGTTTCTAGTCCAAGAAATGATCCTTTCTCTAGCCCTCTTAAATAATAGCAATACCAGTCAGCCATCTGTAGCCCTCTTGTATCGAAGATTGCTTCTCTGTGTCTATAACTGTGCTGAGCAGATCTCAGGAAATACCCTGCCCTTCGCGGCTAGCCCCTATCACTAATCAAGAAGATACCCGCAGGCTTGTCTGCAGTCCAGTTTGGGGGAGGCATTTCCTCAAATGGAGAGGCCCTCTGCCCAAATGACTCTAGCTTTTGTCAAGTTGACAAACAGACAAGGAGAAAAACCTGGCACAGCTATTTCCAGTTAAGCGTGTGACTGAACCCAAAGGTTCCCATTGGAAAACTGTGCTTCTCCCTCAGGTACCTACAGGGCTATCCCTACTTTTGGTGAGGTTCCCCATGTGGTCTTTGCCTCAGCAGTCACTTGGGACCTGTCTATAAGAGGCAATTTGGTCTTTATAAATGATACAAGTATTCTTTTTGTTTATTCAATTTTGTTTCATTTTGTAGATCAATGCTGGCCTCAAACTCAGATCCTCCCACCTCAGCCTTCCAAGCTATGAGCTGCAGGCATGTGCCATCCTGCTTAGCTCAAACAGTCCAGGTTTTAGATACACTGACAGCATGCATCATGGGGGCTAAACACATTTAATTAAGCCAGTTTCAGCCCTAAACATAAACTCGGCTTTGTAGTCTTAATAGTCTACTGCTAGTTATTCTAACTCATAGTACAATTAAACTGATGCATTCATCAATTAATTACAGCATCTATTGATCCTCCTTTTTAGATAAATACTTTTATTTTCCAAGGAGAGAGAGCGTCTTATGAAGAAATATTATCTATAAAATTATGACTTCAAAAGGAACTCATTTCTCTCAGTGTCCCAGGCACGGGACAGAGATAGGAATGTCGAAGACGCCCATGTTTGAGAGATTTGCCTGCATGACCAATGTCCAGTTTATTTCCAAAGAATCCTGCCTTTGACTGCCCATTTGCTTAGTTTGTTCAAGTGGATTATTAGCATTAAGACATTGCATTATCAACCCGTTTTCTCCTGGGATCATGGAAGAATTATTCTAAAATGGGCTTCAGGAGAACAGTGAAAAAGTCTCCTTTCAAAGCCCCACTTCCTCCATTGTTCATTGACTATTCTTACCCAGAACACCCGGGAGGATTTTAAGAGTAGGTTTGCTTTTCTATTACAGTTTTCATTTTTTTAGGTTTCCACTTTAATTTTCTTTTCCTTCCAGTCTGAAAGCTACAAGTTCTCTGATGTGGACAAGTGTACTGCAGGAACATGATAATCTTTATCTTTGGCCATCGGCCATTTGTGTTCTAACTCTGCCCGCGGCGGTACATGCCGCACTGAGGGGAGCACAAAGAGCTGCTAGGAGTGCGTATTTGCTTGCATCACAAGGATATTAGATCTGACTCTCTTGCTTTTGATCCTTTAAAATGATGCAGACACTGTAGTCATCCGGACAACAGAGTCTTTTCCCCCCTTACCTAATACGTGTAGTGGACATCATGATAAACATGTAGTCATAAAATCAATAGTCAAACATCCCTGAGATTCATTATTGTACAAATTCCCCTAGGGAAATAGAAGTCCTGTTTAAACAGAAAACACTAATCTTTTCAAAATTCAGATTTTCATTCTGGCTTTGATAAGCAAGATACTTTATCAAAGCATGTTACATTTGAAAAGCATTATTCTTCAGGATTTCAGGGAGTTTTGTTTTCTATAAGATGACCCCACATAATTTTTAATAAAAAATTACCCAACCCTGAAAACATATTAGACTGTGAAAAAACATCTCCTATCTTGTATTTCAGTTCTCTATCTAATCACATTCTCTACTAAACAGCAGATATGACTAATGGTTTCTAAGCAGAGCTAGGGCCTCCCTTCACACACTGAAACTGGCAATTTCCTTGAATGAAACAAGCCTGCCCTTCTCTAGATGGTGACTTCTTAAAGATTCTTGCTAAAGATGCTATCCTGCCAAGGCTATCAAAAATTAAACCAAGCAGGCCTAGAGATGCAGGCCTGGACTCCAGACACAGTTCAGAAGGCAGAGGCAGGAGCTATCAGGGAGGCTCTGGAGTCTTTAAGATGTGAGACTTTGTGGAAGAGAAAGTCAGAGGGACGTAGCCTTGAAGGTGGATATTGGGTTCCTAGCACTTGCTGTCTGTCCTTCATGGTCACCAGGAGGAGAGCTTCCACCTCTGCTGCATACCCCATACTTCTCCTCCAGAGGCAGACGGGCAACACAACTATGAGGTCAGAAGCCACAATAAGTTTCTTCCCTGTATAAGTTGGTTCTTCTGCTATTTGTTACAGTGACCAGTGGACAGTTATCTGGCTAACATAGCAAGTCTGGCCATATGTGAGTCTACAGGTTCCTTATAAAGCACCCCACCCCACCCCTGTTCACACCAGGTAGTAGGTGATGTGACCTTTATCCCGCCCCAGGGGAACAGGATGTATCCTAGGCAGGGTAGTTGGGTCGGTGTTTATGACCTCCGCATGTATACTACAACGGGGCCTGGCTTCACACATGGTAGCCGTGTGCTGGGTTTGCATTCAGTCCCAAGAAAGAGTCCTGATGACATTGGTGCTTTGGCTGCTCAAACTGAGCTAAACACGCCAGCCCACACGCCACCCATAGTTCTGCCTTCACATGTGTTTTCTTTAAACAACCTCACGCTCCTTTGACATTGGTGAAGCAACGAATGTGTAGGAAAAAGCAGTCCAATACTCCAAAGAGACAAAGGGGATGTGCGCAGAGCTCTGCCTGGGTTCTGGACAAATCGCATGGTTTTGCTGAATCGCATGTCTCCAGGCCTAGGTGCCCTCTCCATGTCGTGCAATGCGTCAACTTTGCAACAGAGGTCCTTTGACCACACACCCAGTCACTGGAACTGTCCCGGTCGTCTTCTGGAAGGAAAACAGCGCCATCTCCAATAGCAGCAGACTCTGCTCACAGACCAGGTCTCCTGTAGCCAGGCCCCAGGCCAGGAACTGGGCTGGCGCCCAGCGCCACACAGCTGTATTTGACCAACCTTAAAGGACTACTTTCCTTCCATCATATACTGTAAGAAATGTCATAAAGGAGGCATCTAGATTTTTTTTTTTTTTCAAAAGCAAAAGGAAGGAAACTCCGGGCAGCCTGCCGATAATTCTGCCGCTTTTTCTGCTATGCTCTTACCAATTAGAGTTTTCTCAGAAATTTGAATACTATATGCAACAGGGAATTGATAAGAAGTGAAAGAAGGAGTTGTTCTAAGAATGACCTTCGACCAAATAGTCTTCATTTCTGAGCAGTGATGTCTATGTGAACGGAATCTTAAAATCAAGTATTTCCCAAGGGCTCAGGACATCCTGATCTGGAATGTCAGTCCCCAGAAGATAACCATGCAAACGGGCTGCTGACCTCCTTCTCTCCTGTATGTCCCCACTCTATAAGTATATGTGACATATCCCAGCCTATGTGTTCCCACACTAGCACCGTTCCACTGATACCTCCACACAGAACAGAAACTGTCTGCCTGCCAAGGCTATGATTAGCTAGAAGAGGAACCCTAGGGTCTGGACGTGCCAGGTTTTGAGAGATGTCCACAGCAATTGAAATACAAATGTTCTGAAAATTCAAAAGAATGCTATTGAGATTTTTTTATGCCTGAAGATATAGAATCCCAAACTTAGCAGAATGGGGAATGCTGTGACTTGCAGTGGCCCCAAGGGCCCAGTGTCGAAGGTTTATGCACAGTTGCTGGTGCTCCTGGGAGGTGGCGGGGGCTTTACAAGGATGGCTCATGGTGGAAGGAAGCCAGATCATTGGGATCAAGTCCTTGAAGGGGATAATAGGAAACTGGTAGCTTCCTGTCTCTCTCCCTTTGCCTTCTGCCTGGGGATGATCAGACACACTCCACTGTGAGCTCCTTCTGGGCTTCAGTGTGTCAGCACAGATCCAACATCAAGGGGGTCGACAACCATGGAATGAACCCTCTGAAGCCATTAACCAAAAGTAAACTTCCCTTTGTAAACTGATAATCCGAGGCATTTTCCTGGCAAACAGTGTCCAAAACACCAACCATTATTCCGAGTGCTTAGAAGCATGAGCCCTCCCTGGGTTCAGAAAGCAGAGCAAGGTATTCCTGAGTCTCCTGTTTGAAAAGTGGGGGGAAGGTCTGGCATGTGGTACTTACCACCACCCCGTTTTAATGAGGAGTAAATAAAATTATACATAGTAATTTACAAACGTGACGATTCATAAAAGCTGAAATTCTTCTACATATGAGAATTACACTGAAATAATTTGCACCATAATTTTTAACCATATTTATTGGAGATTTTGGTGTTGTTAATTTAAACGATAACAGATTCAAATTTCCTGAATACATGAAGGATTCAGGGTTATTAAATGAAGCATTTGGATTAAACATAAGCTCTCTTCTGCTTTGTCATTAGAAGCTTAGATGGGGATAGGAAGGGAACACCAGGTGAACAGGGCATGCTTCTTTGAAATTTCATTGTTCCAGCAAAGAAGAGGTGCTGGGCCTCACGTTGTCTTACATCAGCATTTTATTGAGTATTTTTGCATTAGAGTTCATGAGGGAGATTGGTCTGTAATTCTCTGTCTTAGTTGTGACTTTGTGTGGTTTGGATATCAGGGGAACTAAGTGTAGTGGTTTCTCAAAAAAATTGGGAATCAATCTACCTCAAGACCCAGCAATACCACTCTTAGGCATATGCCCAAAGGATACATGCTCATACCACAAGGACATTTGCTCAGCTATGTTCACTGCAGCATTATTTGTAATAACCAGAACCTGGGAACAACCTAGATGCCCCCTCAGCCGAAGAATCCATAAGGAAAATGTGGTACATTTACACAATGGAGTACAACTCAGTGTATTCCAATGAAATCTTGAAATTTGCAGGCAAATGGACAGGACTAGAAAAAGCTATCCTGAGTAGGGTAACCCAGGCCCAGAAAGACAAATACAATATGTACTTACTCATAAATAGATAATAGACATAAAGGGAAGGACAGCCAGCCTAAGCTACAACCCCAGAGGCATTAATTAACAAAGAGAACCAAGAGAGACATACATGGATCCACCTAGGAAGGGGGGAAAAAAGACAAGCCCTCCTGAGTAAACTGGGAGTGCAGAGGGTAGGAAGGGAAGGAGGAGAACAGAAAAAATGTATAAAAATCCTATCTAAACAATTAAAATGAGAAGGATTTTTTTAAAAGAAAAGAAAGACTAATTAGAACACACTACGGTTTTGCTTTTCAGATTTAAAATTTTTAAATTTCCTTAAATTAATCAAGGAAACTATACGCTTGCACATTAAATGGAATAAAGACAAAAAAAAAAAACTTGACTTATATCCTGGAACGATCTTATAAAAAAACAAAATGTAAAAGGTGGAATTAGTTCAAAAATACAAAGAAAGTATATATAGAGAAAACAACTAGGGGTTTCCTGAATAGTTCAGAAAAACAAACAAACAAACAAATAAAAAAACAAATAACAAAAAAGGCATTAAATTTCCCTGGGCAATCTTTCAAAATGTTGAGAAAAATATGTTGGAAATGAGAAAATATCAAACACCCATCGGGAGACAAATGCACGTAACTAATCATGGATCACAGAAGGGTTCCCTCGGGCACCTCGGTGACAACAGCACAACGCGTAAAATAGTGTGTTCCTCCTATCACCCGTTATTGGATAAGCACCTCATGAACACGGGGCTGTACTATACAGGGGAGGAAGGATCTTGGCCAGAGGACCCTTGGGGATAAAATGAACAAAAAGAGAAAGTGATTAGAGTTATACCCACAAGAAAGCGATTAAACGTTCGAACAGGGAATAGGCCTGGTCACAGGTGCTTTTCCTTAACAATCATTGAGTTACCACTTTTAACAACAGTCCTATTGAGAGTGGTTAGGGTGTTCTGTTTCAAACCCTCTCTACTTCTGCTAGGTATAAACATACAGAGGTGAACCCAATTCATATTTACTGTGTATCCTGGAAATCTCTCCGTATATATTCTACAACTACACTTTTACTGAATATACAGAAGTAACACTGCTATCAATTACTGTAGTTGGATTTTTCTTTGGGCTACCAACCAACTCCCCAATAAAGACACGGAAACTTATTGTTTAGTTATGAATGCTTGGCCTTAGCTTAGTCTTGTCCCACTAGCTCTTTTGACTCAAATGAACCTGTTTGTATTCATCTGTGTTTCACTTTGGGGTTTTTACCTTTCATTCTGTATGCCCCCCCCCTTTTCTGTCTCCTCCGTGTCTGACTGACTGACTCCTGGCATCTCCTTTTCTTTCTTCCCAAGCCTAAATTCCTCCTCCTACGTATTCTCCCTGCCTGCAAGTCCCACCTATACCTCCCCCCTCACTCCTGGCCAGTCAGCTTTTTATTAGACCAATCAGGTGCCTTAGGCAAGCAAGATAAAATAACAACACGTCCTTTACATACAGAAACAAATGCAACACATCTTTACTTAGCTAAACCAATGTAACCTACCTTTATATAGCTAAACAAATGTAACCCATCTTTACATAGCTAAACCAATGTAACCCACCTTTGCATAGTTAACAAATATTCCACAATAGATTGTGAATTCAAGGAACTCATGAAGCATGTGCCATTTCTGACCGCTTCCCATCTCCAATCCGTAAGAGCGGGCATTTCCAAGAGCAGGGTCTTGGCTTGCTCACTGAGTTCTTTATTCAGAGCCCTCCCTTAGTGCTTTTACATGTGAAAGTTTCCAACATTGACTCCAAAACTGAACCCCATGTTTTTTTGGGGGGAGCTGCAACTCACAGTGACTAGGCGATTGGGATGTTCTGTGAGTAGTGCTGTTGTCCAAGTCAACACAGGATGAGAGAGAAGTGTGTACATTCTCATCAGGCCTACAGCTAGGACTGTCGTGAGGGCAATGGAATTATGCCTCCTCTGTAACTCCATAGGAGACACTGTGCTCCTGGTGGGGACACAAAACTGAACGTGGGAATGGTCCCTGTTCTCAAATGCCTAATAAACAAACAAGGTATAGACTCGGAAGCTATAAAACAGGGTCGCTAAGATGGCTTAGTGGTTAAGAGCAGCTACTGTTCTCAATGAAAACTTGAGTTTAAGTGAATTTAATTCCCAGCACCCACGTCAGATTGCTTATAACCACCTGTAACTCCAGCTCCAGGGGATCTGGCAACCTCATCTAGACTCCATTGACTCTCACATGCACATATGCTTCAGCACACACACACATACACATACATACATACACACACATACACACACATGAACACACACATACACACACATGAACACACATACTTCCAAAAATAAAACAATATAAATACTTTAAATTATGGAACAGTTCAAACTGTGATGCAATGGAATTTAAAGTATGGTTTGAGTAATCAGTAGAAATCTTAATTAATGAAGTTAGGCTTTGAAGAGGGTGGGAAAGGCATATTCGGTTACTGGCAGGAAGAAATGAAGAATCTATTTTGAAATGAGCAGGCTTCACTGAGTGAGGATGTGAAACAAATCACCCTCCACTCCAGCCCTCTGCCTGAAAACCTAGGACTCATCCCTTGTTCTTGGTTGCACCTCAGTCCAGACAACTGGCTCAGGACAAGCCCGCCGACCTCCAAACTGTGTGGAGTCTGCCCTCTTTGCCACCTTCTCTGTTCCCACCACAGGGCGAATCACCCTCTTCTTGGTGGGTTATGTCATAGCGCCCAAACCAATCTGCTCTTCTCACACGCCCCTTCCATGAAACATCTTCCGCCTATGTCTCTGTGACTGGCTCAGCATGCATTACAACTGACTTTCCTTTCTTGCACCAAGAACAAAGGAGAAAAATCTTGCATGTTTCTCGATCTCTAGGCTCTTCTGGGTCCTCCCTTTAACCTCTAACCTGCTTACACACTACTGTGTCGCTAAGAGGCACAGCGACCCTGACTTTCTGACTCCCGCCTCCCACCTGATGACATTTGTGTTTGCTCTTCCATTTTGGGAACACTTTTACCGAAGATCTTGACGTTTAGCTCTCACTCAAATGTCAGCCCTTGGAAACAGGAGTCTGCAGTGGCGCTTTGCCCCTACACTGCTGCTCGCTCCCTGTCACGGTGCCCTCTTTACGATGCTGGTCGCCACTGTAAAGCGCGTGCGGTAAGTCAGAAGTGCAGACCTGTCCACCGCAGGAAACGCTGATGCATGAGATGATGTGGTTTATCTAGAGCATGGTATTTGCCTCCCACTGCTCGATGGGAAGCCCCATGACAGGTGAGATCTTGACTGTGTGACCCTGAAGAGACCCCAGAGGTCAAAGGGACACTGCAGAGTCAGGGCCATGGTGCTGCTGAATGACATACATATTGAGTGTCGCTCTGAATGGATTAAAAGAGTCCTTGGAAAATGGTTACTATAAGAAAAACTCGTACTTTCTATTTTAGTAAAATGGGTATCACAGAAGCAGGTGTGGGAGTTTTACATACACAACACATACAAACTGTGCGAAGATACTGATTTATAATAGTTTAAATACGTTTTTGTCCTTCCTTTCTCTCTTGTCTTACTTTTAAACTTCAATACCAAGGGCATAAAAGTAATAGAACACTTAGGACTTCCCAAGACAGCCTACAGACATGACTGCAGCACCAGGGAGCTTGTCTACAGATGGCTCTAATTATCCCACTGTGAGTTTGTTTTTCTATGGTACCTGCATTTAGGAGGAACCTAAATGAAGCATGTTGTTATTTCCACCTCCATTCCTTATATGACAACGGATCACAGCATCGATATTTTTGTATAGGGGGACGTCAGGGACCAAACCACTGACACACAACTCTTCTTCCCGTCCCAAGGCATCTGGTGACAATCTGATCTCAGGAATCCGGTCTATAGGGAAAGCTGTGCTGCCGACTAGACTCGCGGGGCACTTTGAAAAGCAGAAGTATTAATGTGACTGTATCTGGCGAAATGCCTTTGAAAACGGAAGCCATGATCTTTAAGGTTCTAAAAGGAAGTTAAGAGCTACTCTAATTACCTGGGGTTTCATGATAAAAATTTCAAATTCGTCGGTTTTGATGAAATCTGGTAGACAGGCAAATGATTTTCATGAGTATCTTCAAAATATATAGAAAAAGTCAGAAAAATAATACCTGAAGTCTTTTCCTTGCTCTTCTAACTTCGGCCCCTGGGAATTGCTTTGGAGAACAATGCTGACTGAATGTTGAAAGGCTTCATTTTGGAGTTGTTGGCCATGCTGGATGCATGAGTGGATCAAAGCCTGCAGTAAGTCACCTGACTTCCTAACCCAAATGCGGTCTAGCACATAGCTTTCTACTTACAGAAACAGATAGCTTTCTGGTCACAACACTCTGTGTTTATTGATTTCCTGTCAGTAAATTTAGAAATTTATCATTTGAATTCACAAAAGAAGTGTTAGGGACACTTGGGTCCTCCTATCCATTCCTGTCCAGCTTCCTCTATCAATCAACTTTGTATTCCTTTGTTGTTATTTATGGACTTCTATGTGACTTTATTAGTCACAGTTATCTCAGGCTTAACGTCAATAGATCAGTAGTAGACTTTCCAAAACTGACCATTTTTAAATCAAGTAAACGGGAAATAAATTTTTTCTTGTTATTTTAAAATTAAACCGAGCTAATGTGGCCTGCCAAGAAGGCTGAGTCTCCGGCTGCCTTTTCATTTGTGATCTGGGGTGCTGAGGCCTCTCAATGAGGACCACCTCATGGTTCCGCTTCCATCTCGGCTCCTTGTCTCTCCACACAGCAGGATGTGTGCTCAGCAATGACTAGACACTTAATCAGCTGCTGAGTCACCCATCCGTGAGTCACAGATGTGTCTCTACAAGGATCCGTGCAATCTTATCTCAAAGGGATGACTAATGAGCTGAGAATAGCACGTGCTTTTTAAACTAGGCAGGGGTTTTTTTAGACTTAATAAACTTATATTGAATTCTTTCTATAGTCTCAGAAACTAAAAAGTAAAGGCTGGGATAATGGCTCAATCAGTAGAGTGCTTGTCCCACAAGCAGAAGGACCTGAGTCTGGTCCCCTAACACCCATGTTATAGGTAGCCAAGGTGATCTGCCCCTAGCACCAGGGGAGATTAATGTAGGATCTTAGATAGGGTGCTGGCCTGAACCCATCAAACTTCACTCTGTAGCCATAAAAACAATCAATGTACTCTGCAGACTTTGTGAAAGGGTGTTGGGGCCAAAGTGCCTGTGAATGGAAACTTCTCTTCTGGAAAGAACATGTTTGTTATTCAGTGGGGACCAGAGTAGTCAGGGGGATGCACAGGCTGGCCCTATTAGGAGCTGGTAGGAACACATAGAAATTCTTGCTTATGTTCCAAGTCTCTCAGGAACAAAAATAGGGTCAAATAATGAGGCTCATGTCTTAGTCCCTGTTCTACTGCTGTGAAGAGACACAATGGCCAAGACAGCTTCTACAAGAGAAAGCTTTTAATTGGAGGCTTGCTTGCAGTTTCAGAGGGTTAGTCCATTATCATCGTGGTGGGGAGCATGGCGGCAGGCAAGGAGCTGGGAAAGTGGTTGAAAGTTTTATCCTGATCCTCAAGCAGACGGACAGACAGACAGACAGATGAGAGAAGAAGAAAGAAAGAGAATTTGGCATGGACTTTTGAAACCTCAAAGCCTACTGCGCGGGACACACTTCCTCCAACAAGGCCACACCTTCTAATCCTTTTCAAATAGGGCCACTTCCTGGTGACTAAGCATTTAAATATGTGAGCTTATGGGAGCCATTTTTATTTGAACTACCACAGCTCACTTAGAAAAGTTTTCACACCACAGTCCAGTGCAAGACTTCCTGAGGATAATCAAGAGTGCCTCGGGTTATACAGTCAGTGAAGGAAAGGCTGGACGCCTACCAGCTGACACTCTCTGGGTTCTCCCCATCTTAGCTCATTGTTTCAGGATCAAAGAGGCGTAGCCGTTGACAGCACAAAGCCAAGGACATGACCTTCACCATTTTTAGTAGGGAACAGTTCTGGCAGTACCCACGCTGGTTTCCAAGGCGTGGTCAATGGCAGAGTGGTCGGGTGGGCCTCCCACCAGACACTTCTTTCTGCTCCACTGAGCACACGCAACTCACTGCTCTGCTTCCTAGCACTCTAATAACTATCATGTGAGTTATATTTTTCTTGAAAAGCGGCTAAATGAAAACTGACTTTGAGCCAGTGGTTGCTAAGTTCAAACTTAAATAAGCCCAGCGTGTGCTTCTGTCATGAGCATCTGATAATTAAACAGTAAATATTTCTTGCATTTCGAGTAGAACATTGTAAAATGCCCATGTGATTTTAAGTACTGGTAATAAAAGTCCTTAGCACTCTACGTGTGTAGGGAGAATCTGCATGGGAGATCCGAGTAAGGAAGCTGTGTTGCTCTTGGGACAGCGTGAGCAGTCCATGCAATACACACGGAGGAAGTGACACATCAAGGAGCCACTAAAGCAGTAGGCAGCTTGAAGGTGACTTGACAGTGACCTCCAGGGAAGACCCTGTGACAAGAGAGGAAGAACAAGGAGAAAATGGACCTTCCCTAAGAGCAACCGTGCAGCTTGCAAGTTCACCTCTCGGGAACACGGTCCTACAGCCTTGTGCTCTGAAATGATTATGACTTCCCACATTTGCAGAAATAAAATATTGTCTGGTAAGCGATGCGAATGGAAGGACCCAGAAAGGGCAGAGAAACCAGCCAACCAAAGTTTCCATTGCATTGCACCATCCAGTGAGTGGCAACAAAGAATGAAACCTCACCAAGCCCCAGTTCCATGGATGTGGAGGAAGAGACATTAGATTAAGGCCAAGGGATTGAGAACCCTGAATGTGGAGACAAGGCATTTGAGCTTGGTTTGTTCGTCAGTGGGGGCCGTGGGCAGCTTATGACAAGAGAGACAAGGTCAGAGTTGTACAATTGACCGTTGTCTCCCTGGGGATTCACGTGTGAATATTAGGTCTGACAGGAGGTCCACGTGTGACTGGAGAGAGAAGCCATACCTTAAGTCCCAACCTCAAGGACAGAAGATCATCAGAGCCACCACATAGCAGTGAAGAAGAGTAGTGTTCACTTCATATAGAAATGATAGTGGTGTGGAGAAAGGAAGCCAGGAATCCCTGGCCATTTACCTTGTTGGGTCCAGGAGCATTCACGTCCCAGAATCCACAGTAGTTTCAGAAGCAACAGCATCTTGGACCCGATTTCACATGCCCCTGTCAGCCCTACCCATATGTCTGAATCAGAAACTGTGAGTGTTGGGACATAACAGACAAATGGCTACACACCCGATTTGAGGATAATTGTTCAAGAGTGAGTTCAGGTAAAATAAAAGCTATTTATATTTTAGGCCCAAAGAGAGTAGAACTAAATCCAGATGTAATCAAACTGCCCTTTAAAATGGAAAGAAAAAAAAATGTGCTACCATTCTACACAAAGCAAAGAATTATAGACAGAGTATGATCTAGTCTTTTTTAAAGATGTAACCGAGTCATGACAAATGCAAAGAATTAAATCCTGTTCTGTTACCTAAGCATGTTTCCATATGCCTGGAAGACTAATCAGACTGTGCAAAAACCTAATTTAAATCCATTTCAGGAATAAAGAAAATTGGGCTTCTCTTTTTCAATACATAAATTCATTAAATTAACAAAATAGACAAGAACACACAGGAAACAAGACGCCATGGAATTCTAGAATCAGGAAAGAAAGCGTTTAACTCCATCTCAATGTTCCTTTCTAGATCACGAATACTCACTTTTATTTCAACAGAAGCCTGGGATCAGGGCAGCACAGGATGGTGTTCTGGAAAGTAATTGAGCCTCCTGTGTATTTTTTCATATTTTGCTCAAGATGTTTCTGTCATCTTAAACTAAAGTCCAAAACGGTCAGTCTCAGCTTCAGTGCACAATCTAATCAACTCTGAACAGCAGGATTCTCCTTGGAGGCTCGCCTATTATTAAATAATTCATTTCCTTAACTTAAGCCATTCTTAAAATACAGTAAATGTAGTCAGAAAATACAGATTATATATACATTATATATGTACATATGTGTGTGTATATATATATATATCACCTATTTATATTAAGTGAGGGAATATAGCATTGAAACAATGTCTAAGATAGAAGCAGCTACTCTGAGGTTATTTAGATCCCCATTCTGCTTCAAGTATTGTCATTGATGTGTCTGGATATGTATGATGACCTCTGCTACTATGAACTTCGTACTAAAGTCAATAACTGCCCATGGCCCAAGTAAGTGATGCTCACCTGAAACAGGCTCAGTCAGCCTTTCTAAGAGTACTGTTTTAAATGGTTCAGCCTATATTAATTCATAAAATAAATTCCCAAATGAATTTGGAAAATACCCAAGAGGTCAGGAAACTTGACAGTGAAAGTAAAAAAAGACTTAAAAATACATCATATGAAAGAATGTTTCTCTAGATCAAAAGAAAAGGGATGGGGGGGGGTAAACTGGGAAATGTTTAGTGAGCTCCATTGTATAAAAACACCTTTAGGAGAAGAACTATCCTTGAGGTCCCACGGTCTTTCCTAACCAGAACCATGCAGTATACAACTGTCTATTAATCTCCTTGTGGACAATAGCATTGGCTTCAGATTGGAAACAGGGCCTAGGGTAGAGAGTGGAGACAGCTGAACTTGAAGAAGACAAATCAGACTTCTGCAAGGCTTAAATTCTCTGTGTGTGGATTTCCTAGGGCCTGGGTGCTAAGGCAGAAGTGGTCTCTTTAACAGGTGGTTATAACATACGTTTTGGAAAACAAACCACACTCTTTAGCTTACTCAAAACTTTCAGAACTGTATTTCAGAAAAAAAGGAAACCACTTCCTGAGTAACTGGTTGTCACAATGTGTTTCTGTAAACTGAGCCACCTGCTGGACTGAAAATGTCTATGCCACAGAACATACCACCTGGACATATCTCTTCACACAGGACCCAGTGAATGTCTGGGCACTCTTTGTCATGTGGTCCTTGAGTCTGCCCTCTACGACAACTTCCAACCTACGCACACTCTAATTTCTAAAGCTTATCTAATTTCTCTAGCTGCATCGTTGTTGAAAATTCAAGGTTTGTGAAGATGAACGCCCCTCTTCCAATTGGAAGCGCTGTTACTGAGTGCATTTGTATTTTGTGAGTCTTAATCATACCTGGCATAGATTTTAAAAAGCATTTTTCCAGAACCTCTTAAATGCATATGGTTTGGATGTGGGATTTTAGACCATTGGAGTACCACTGACACTCCCAATTCAAAGCAGAGCATGCTACATACTCTCTTACTCCTTCGACCAATGGGCTAATAAAACTTAAAGGAGGGGTGCTCTTTTTGACCCACAGAAAGGCTTCCTCTGCTTCAAGCTTGTGGCTCAGGATGTGAGCTCTCAGCTTCCCGCTCTTGTGCCATGCCTGCGTCATGCACTCCCACCTCCCTACTGCTGTGGATGCTAACCCTCTAAGCCCAAGTCACCTGTCCTTTCTCTGTGCTGCCTTGGTCATGGTGTTTCATCTTAGCAACAGGAAGGTGGTGAACACATCTGTCTTCACTTGGATATGCTAGTGTGGAATGAACTCTCGGGGGCCATCAAAGATGCTGGATTAAGTGGTCAGGACTGGAGAAGAGTCATGTCCTAAAACATCGTGTGTGACCCGTCATTCCCACGAACAACATTGCTGGAGCCTCTTTAAAACAATTTACTCAGTTTTTTCAAAAACTAGAAGCCAGAACTTCAGTTCCCAGAGAGAGCTGCATAGCTACCATTATCACTCATGTACATCCGGGTACAAAAACCAAGGACCAGATTACCTACTCTTTCATCTAAGTGGTCCTTCAAGTGGCAGAAGGCAGGTGTGTGTGATTTGCTACATTAGTGTTTGGGGACATGTCTATAATTTTTTTATTTGTTGCTTGTTTAAGGCAAGGCATTATTATGTCACCCAGGCTGACCTTGAACTTGTGATGAGCCTCCTGCCTCAGCCTCCCAAATGCCAGGTTTATAAACATACACCTTGTATCCACCATTTTCATTGGTTCTGTGGCAAGGTGGATAACCAAGAAGACTGCAGCCACTGGGCCCTTTGGGAGTCAGTGGACAGTGAAAGACAGAAGACAGAGAGTGGAAAGGCCTCAAATGGCCCATTTGAGCAGATCTTTCCCTTCTAGCTTCCAGCATCTTGATTCTACCGTTTACTGTAGATTTGTAAGCTTTGTGTCTCAGTTATGTTTATGAAAAGGCTTATATTTTCATTGCTCCAGATTGAAGAAACTCCGTGGTACCCTAGACAATAAAAACCCATGTTGTCAGGAAACCCCAAACTGTTGGATTTATTCATAATCTCATGCCAGAAGAAAGAGGACATAAGCAAATATTTTTGTATTTAAAAAGGATGTTTTTATTTCATAACATCTTGAAGGCAAGAAAGCAAACAAGCCTAGCTAATGCGTTTTAAAAAGAGAATATGCTTTTTCTAGTTAATGACAAAGATTTCACTGAGATGGAGGGAGAAAATGTTGCATTTATAAAAATGTTGATGTAGATATAATTAGATCCATTTTAGGACCAAAAGTTTTATGCAGAAACTGACAGAAGGGTACACAATAATTATAGTTTCCTGACAAGCTGAATAGAGTTTTCTTTTTTTATCTCGTGGTTTTAGAAAACCAAACTGTAAATAAATATGCAGTTTGACAGATTGTAATTGCGATCAGCAAGGCGTCCTTTCATTTAATCAGATGTTGTTATTAAAATGGGGTTACAATTAAACATTTTATAATGTGACATAGCACTCCATTAAAATTCTCCAGCAGACGGCAGGCAATTTACAGCCGATGCTCCAGCTTCCTTCTTGGTTTTCTGAAATGTTATTGGATGTGACCTTCACTAGATGGGTCTCTGGTTTTGTTTTTCCATTTTTCCTTCTTACTTTGACAAATGATATTGGACAGAAACTATTTTTTTTTCATTGCACAACTAAAATATGACTTTTGCATGTTCTTCTCTGGTTATTATGGATCCTCTCGGTGGGCACACTCAAGCAGACAGAGGACTGAAGAAAGCATTTTTTGCTTGACAGGAAATTCATTTTCTCTGTTTAGGTAATAGTCATCTCCATCAAGTTCAAATTAATATTGAGATTACATTAAATTTGTTTCAGGGAAGGATTAATAGAAAGCTATTGCAGACTGTAAATATCAGTTAATATTTTACATTCATAGGAAAATGCATCCTTAAACAAAGAATGAAAAGGTATGAAATTGAATTTGACAGTAATTAATAGGAGGATGGCCTAAATTATGCTAGACAAACCTATACATTGTTTTGGGGTTCTGGCTTCAAATCTCCATTGGGACTGTGACAAGGCAGCCTGATCTTCCTCGGGAACACATGACATGACTAAGCTGCCCCAGTGCCAACACTAATGGAAGAGAGACTCCAAATTATAGCCCGAATACTTCTGTCAAGACAAAGGGGCAGTGTGAGCATGGCTGTCCTGGCAGGCTCCCATGCACTGGAGATCGATCACTACACACAGCAAGGAGAAAGTGGAAGCAATTTCTGGAATCCAAAGAAAGTTCATCAGAGACGATAGCCCACTTCTCAACCAAGAGCAGACAAAAGGGCTCCCTGTTCCATGCTCTGGTCACAAGGATAAACTCTGTTGCAAAACAGAGCAAGCCTCATCTGAGTTCTAAGTAGACTGCAATCATGTTTTCAACAAATCAGGAAAGGTCCCCAGTAGGAGACAGAACGGCAACTATCTAGAAATCGAATGGACTTCTGAGACCTCAGAGCCCATCTCCCTTGGCACCTCGGCCACCAAGGCCATGCACCTCCTAATTCTTCCCGAACAGTTTCACCAGCTGAGAACCACCATGTGACATGAGTTCCTGATGAGCAATGACGAGGACAGGTGTGAACGCTGACACAAAATGCTGCTCCCATCCACCCAGCTCGGGATCCTTTCAGTTACTCCTTCAGTGAATGTGTGAAGGCCTGCTACCCTGGGATAGGTACGGTGAACTGCAGAAACACAAGAGAATCCACGCTGAGCACAAGGCTCACGAGAACAGGAAACATGGACAATAGGGCCATTAACTCACTGCCCCCGCCCACCACGGCCTGAGAGTGAAGTTGGCAGGTAACTAGTATTTCTAGTCTAGGCTGGAATCAGCTGCTAGGGCTTGTCAGTTTGTGTCAACAGAACACAAGTAACTGTTGCAGTTTAGAGACTGCCAGGGATGGAAGCAGTGTTCAGGCCCCAGTAGGCTGAGGACGTAGAGGGAAGGAGTGGAGGATGAAGTGTTTTCTGTGAAATCTGCAGAATCTGCAATGGATCTAACAGAAGTCTGTGTTGTGCCTCCTGCTGGGGACTATGGCTTGCATCTCAGCAGCATACTGAGCAGTAAATAAAATGTGTATGTCAGTGTGTGTGTATGTGTGTGTGTGTGTGCACATGTTGGTAGTCCCCTCCAATCATGACATCTATAGCTGGGCATGAAAGACAGATATTTAATTAATAAAAAAAACATTTAACAACATAAAGGCATTTTCTACATTTTATTACCTTATCAGTCTACTGGTTCAGCATTTCAATATGTTGCTTAATAATATCATTCAAGTCAATATTTTTTTAATCCCCTTTTCACTGGAACACACCAGAAATCTTTTTCTAGAATGTGATTTGTACCCAGTTTCCTAAATACAGAATTATCATCATCATCATCATATGTGTATGGCTGTTTTGCCTACATATTTGTCTTGGCGCCACTTGCATATAGTGAGTGCTAGTGGAAGCCAAAGGAGAGTGTTAGATCCCTTGTGGTGACCTGCAGGTGAACCAACAGTCATGAGACACCCTGAGGGTGTTGGCAATCAAGTCTGGGTCTTCTGAAGAGCAGCCAGTGCTCTTAACTACTGAGCCACTTGCTAGGCCACTTTCTTATACTTGACTAAGGTTTTAGAATTATCTATGTGGCTATGTCTTACAATATTGTTTAAATTTTTTCTTTTTCATTTGCTTTACATACCAACCACAGTTTCTATCCCTTTCCCTCCTCCCGTTCTCCACTCCCCCACACCTCTGTTATAACTCTGCCCCCATCCACTCCTCCTCCAACTCCATTCCATAGGGGGCAGGCCTCCCATGGGCGTCAACAAAGCATAGCACATCAAGTTGAGGCAGGACTAAGTTCTTCTCCCTGTTAGAAACACTCCAAGATCGTAGCAGCAAGGTGATAAGGATGTTGGGTGAACAAACTGCAATCAGGTTAAGAGATCTGCATGTTTCTAGAACTTTGTCTAGCTCATTGATAAAGCATTTGAAGCCCACAGAAAGGACCCTGGGTCTGTGAGCTCATTAACAGTTCAGTTTTCTCCCTCAAAGGAAGGACACAAGAGTAGGTGGATACCCAAGATTGTCCTCTGTTGTAAGGAAGCTACTTTGTTCATTTCCTGGCTGCCCAGACTCCCCCAAATAATCACACAGAAGCTATATTATTAATTAAATAACTGCTTGGCCTGTTAGTTCTAGCTTCTTATTTGCTAAGTCTTACATATTAATTTAACCCATCTCCATTAATTTGTGCATCACCACAAGGCCGTGGCCTACCAGCAAAGTTTTAGCACATCTGTCTCTGGCAGTGGCTCCTCTGGATTCTGCCTTCTTTCCAGCATTCAGTTTAGTTTTCCCCGCCTAGCTATAAGTTCTGCCTTGCTATAGGTTTAAAGCAGTTTCTTTATTAATCAATGGTAATCACAACATACAGAGGGAAATTCCACATCCGTCCTCCATTTGAAATTTCCCAGTTTACCTTGTACCCCTGCTTCAGCAGGGCTTTCAGTAAATGCAAATATTAGCCAGCATTCAAAAGATCCGTTATTAAGGCTGGGAAGCCAAGAGGAATATTCCTGGACTCAGAGGAAAAGCCCATCTGATTCCATGTCCAATATCACTGGGACAGAAACACAACAGTAGGGCAGAGAAGAACTGCACGTGGATTTTGGGTTAGAAGTAAAAAAAAATATCTTATCCAGGTGAAGCTACAGGGGGAATTTACCTGGGATCTAATTACACTGTTGGAATTTGTCCAAAGGAGTTTGAGTAACCACGCCCTCCTACAACAAGGACATTTGCCACAGGATGCTGAGGGCATTTGGTGAGACCTGCAATTTTAACACCAAATGCAACTCCAACAACTCTACTAGACAGGTATAACATGTTCACCTCCCTCGGCACCCATTTTGGAGCAGTTTTTCAATGCTGTGTTTCCGTAGTTCTCCTTCTTACGCAGCTGTCTTCCATCTTGACCCTGGAGTCTTGGTCTGACTTAATTCTGCAGCGCTTTATGCTTTATCCCGATGATCGCTACTTAAAGTAGATGTATGAATCCTGTTCACTCCCCTGGTGGTTTTGTTTCTTTTTCACTGAAGGTTAAGCTCCATCCAAAGATACTTTGTGGCAGTAAACAGTATTATTTTTATTTAGGACAGCTACTTTCATTTTCAGAATTCAGTCCGGGCTACCAGCCAGCTTTTAATAAGGTGGCAGAAGATAGTTTAAAGTCATTTTAAGGCCCAGTGACAGTGGTGACACTTATCCAGAACTAAACTAGTCTAGCTGGCATTATTCTAAGCAAGTAGATGTGCATAAAGTTCCTCTGAATTTCCAAGTACAAAGGCATTTCCCATAGAAAACATGTCTCTCGCCTTAAGTACAGCCGCGTGCATGAGAAACAAGGACCCCATTTCCCTGTGAAGTGGTGGCTGTAATACATTCATCTGTGGAAGGCCATTTAATTTCAACACTTCCAGTGTCCGGAGGACAGAAAGAGTTCCGTCTTACCGTCTCCTCTTTTAACAAATAACCTGACCAGAGGACTCCTCTGCACTACAAGGACGTTCTCCGCAGCAACGATTGGAGCAGAAGCTGTACCTTGATTCTGGTTGGGAGAAGCCACCAGATTTGAAACTGTTTTCTGAGCTTGCGTTTCAGTTCCCAAGTAGATGTCTCCCCTGCCGCTGTTCACTCCTCAAGATTCTAATTCTACAGGTCTGCATGCATGAGGCAAAAAGAACAAAAGACAAAAAAAAAAAAAAAACAACCAAAAAACCCTGCCCTCTAGGCCTCCTCCAGAGACACTGTTAAAGATCCACGTCAACACGTAGATGGAGAGTCAGGTATTCATTTGTCACTACTGCATAAAGGCAGAGGGACAGATTTCATTTTTCAGCCCAGAGATTGATGGTGGCCGATAAGCCAATGGAGGAAGAAAGAGTCAGATTGTGGAATCTGGCAGATAAAGGCTGGTATTTTTACCTTCCAAGGGGTGCGTGCAGCGAGTGTGAAGCAAAGTCACGGAGTGGAAGGTGAAGTGGATTCAAAGGAAGATTGATGGCGGGTTCTAAACACAGGTTTAGTTTTGATAGGATGAGATGCACCTGTATTTAAAAACATACAGATAAGGGATCGATATCACAAACATTAGCTAAGCCAAAATAGTGCATTTTACGAACAATACACTTCCCAATGTGTTGTAGCCATGACTTGTAGCAAACATACCAGGTATACGCTGGTCCTCGTCTATAAAATTTAGACCCAGAATGCCTCTGGCATCCATACACCTGTCTACGAAAGCTACCTGTGTGTTCCTGGCTCCCAGGCTCGTCCTTGCCTATTGTTGTATTTTTACATTTCGACTCCTACCGAGCACATATGTATAAACTGCCCTGATCAAGCCTGAGCCCGCTTGATTACTTTTGATTTGTGCTGCAAGATTTCTTTATCCTTCCTGGAAATTTCCAGACATTTTACTCTAAAGCCATTCTTTCTTTAGATTTATTTACTACCTTTAGAAGTAGAAAAGTCCAATTTCAATCATGTCTGAAATAACTCATTTCAGACAAGTCCGTGCTGTTCTGCTTACAAAACACATCGGAGTGGGATATGCAATTACTACAACTGCGCTTCCTGCCACAGAAACATTTCAGCATTATAGCATTACAGGAATAGAATGACATGCATAATGAAAGATTTCAAGATTCACCCAAGGCATTTATTCTCTTCACCTTAATGTTCTCAGCAGTAGCAGAGTATCCATTAAAAGGTACTATGAATTATGGTTGCCTAGCAACTGGAAGGAGCTTGTAACAGCACCAAAGAATGAAATGGCTGGTTGATAAAATGAATTTTCTCTGAGCATTAGCCTGTTGAAACTGCCTTTTCTTGTGGAACATAAAGTGCATTTATTTGTCTCATGCATTTTTTATTAGAAAATTATTTGAGTTCCAGGGACTTGAATCGTTTTGCTACAGGAGATATTTGATTTTAATGTGTTGTACTAAAATAAGTAATAAAAGACACTTTCTTCAAAGCCAAGTCGCCAAACAATCCTGTGTGGATTTTTGAAGGAAGAAATAAAATATTTGATAAGCTATTCTACATTGGTTTCTAATTAAGAACAGCCTTTGATAGAATCCATAATCCTGATGCTGCTTTCCAAGGTATAAGGCTGAAATAATGAATGCTTAGTTGTGTGAGCTACAGAAACAGCCTGTAGTCTATGAAGCACACAGGAAGAATAGATTTTTTTTTAATCTCTCCCTTTGGTATGTATAAAAATTCATTTCAACAGAAATCTAAATATTTATCAGAAACTTTAATAGTCACATATTGTCTCATTTTACCTTATTTACTTTTATTCTTTATTTATTGTTGTAGGTATCATCTGGTACGCTACACACATTGGAGATTAGATAGTAGATAGATAGATAGATAGATAGATAGATAGATAGATAGATAGATGATAGATAGATAGATAGATAGATAGATAGATAGATAGATAGATAGATAGATAATCAATCTTAGGCACTTTTGCTGCCGTGATTAGATTATGCCTTATGTAGTATTGCCCTGCAAGTCTCTTGTCTGAAGAAATGTACCCCAGAAAATATTAATAGATGCTATCAGCACACGTTCAAAATGCATGGTATGAGTGTTGCTATAATTTAGAGTGGTCTGTAGAAACTGTAACCATCTCAAAGCTGACAAAGCAGTTTAAAAAACAGCTTAAAGCAGAAACAGCTAAATAGAAGTTAATACACACACTCATTTACAACTTCCTTTCGGCTTCTCATTTCATCCATTTCACTGCAGTCTTCATATACTTATACCTGGGATGTTTCATAATGTATTTTTATCTGCCTGGGCCGAACATACAGCATTTTTTTCACCCACTTCTATGTGTCCGGAAATTGTATTTCTTAAATGACAGCCATTACATGTCCAATGGCTGTTTTATGTAACATCTTGCTTCTGGAGGTTGCACACTGATTCATCTTATGACCCTCTAACCTCTGGTTGGAAAGAGGGTGGTGTTAGTCCATTGTTTACACCGCTGGTGCTTCTTTGTCCATCAGGAAACGGATTTCTCAAACCGTGTTTAGAGCAAGCAAACCCCAAGAGGAAGGGACAAAGGGAAATCATGTTTGTCACTGTAGATGGAATGAATTTATACTGAGCAATTCCTCGTATAGATCGGTAATGAAAGGACCGTCTTCTGAAATGACAGTCTTGGGAGTCGGCTTCAAAAATCCAACTGGGTTTTAACCCATACTCATTGAAACATATCCAAGTAGGTAAATGTGGTTGTGGATTCAGCCAGTAGATCAGAGAGTACAGATTTTCCCACTACAGCTTCCTGGCTCCACTTGGTAAAAGGTTTTCAACTATTCTTACCTTAGCTAATGAGATGGTAAGATTTCCCCCTTTGGGAATTCAACAACTGACCCAGCTTTCTCTTTTCAAGGTGAAGTTCTCATCTGAGAACTCTGCCACAGTTGTGTGTGAGAGTCAGACAGGTCTCAAAATACTTAGCAAAACCAGCAGGGGGTATTGTCTTTAACAACAGCAGCGGCAAAACTAAACAAAACAACCCAAGGGACTGGTTTCTAATGCCTAGATTCTGATAAGAACTAAAGTGAGTGTATTTGCCTGCATCGAAGGTTAGAGCTTTTCCTAAAATGGTGCCCTCCTACTCCTAGGGCTGCCTTTCTCCAGTGAAGCTGGATGGACCAGATAGTGCAAAGCAGACATAAAGATGAGAACAGATCAGGTTAGCCCGCGCCTTCCATCTCATAGCAGCTTACCAAGAAGTTCGTGATTTCATTCAATGTTCACACTCAGCCTCTGATAGAAGGGGTTCATCCAGGGGCCGTCACTAAAAAGGGCACTGTTTCCTGAACCCCACACTGGGTTTGGAGTGATGGGATAAGATTGGGGCTGCGTTTAACTGTGGATCCTCTGCCAAACTGTTGGACCTTCAGGACCTTGATAGCTTCTAAAGGAAATAATATGACCCACTTTAGTGTGTCAACCTCAAGAACAGATGTGTAATAAGATGTGTAATAAGATGTGTAATAAGATGTGTAATGCATGTAATAAGTACTCACTAAACACAGAGCCTGAATTGGAGTTGATTTGCAGCCTGGAGCCTTGGAGTAAACACGGGGCTTCCTGTGGGAAAGCAACTATGAAGTCATGCATGGGGTGGAAGGTCATTAAGAGCTAGTCTGAGAAGTGGGAGATTTTCCATTCCTGTGGTTGGCATTGCAAGGGAATCACGGGACTCTTCCTGTGCAAGGACTGCGCAGATAAATACGCCACCCACTGGTGTGCCCCAATGCCCTCTGTGTTAGAAACTGTTTTCATGGGCTCCCTGCTGGCACCAGTTGAAGATTTCCACGTGTTGCTTTGGTATCATATCACAACCATAAGAAATTCAGAAGCAATAGGAGTCCCTTCCCCCAAACCAATATTTAAATATATTTTGTTTTGATCGCGAATATATTAGCAGTCAGGTTACTAAAATGAATTGTAACTTGTGAGGGTCACATGTATAGATTTCCAGCATACCTAAAGATAAATGAAGACAGCTTGCAGAAGTAAAAGCTGCATTTTCAAGCCATATATGAATAATCAAACACGTGAATAAACCACACATTAATCACTACTAATAATTTGCAAAGGTGTAAATTAGAATTCCAGAGGGAGCTTGACTGATTTGATTAATGATGAGTTTAATAAACTAGAATCCCACTTGAACGTAAAACTATTACACTCATAATAATCCTATGTAGCTATTGAGGAAGTCAAATTGAAAACGCTTTCTGATATTTGCAAAGAATTATGAGACACTGCCTGTGTGTGTTTACCATGCTCTTATGAGGAGAAGGATTATTAATGGAGAAAGGTGTCTGGAAATATGTTTATGCTTTTATTTATTCTCAGATGTTTTACTATTGTTGTAGCTTAGGTTCCCATTATTAGATCACATGTGATTACAGCAAATTACTATTCAATTCATGTGAAACCTTTAATTAATTTTTTTTCTCTATAGGAACAATCAAGAACTTGTCAATCTTTTTCTAGGTTGTCAAATCACCGAAATTAAAAACAGAGGTAGACATATCCCAGGTAGGAAGACGAGCAGGATTTATCATTCATGGAAATCACATTCATGGTTCATCCCCAGTTCTTACTGACTCATGTGTGTAGGATGTGTTTTTTTTTTTAAAGACTTCTATTTAAATGAAATTCTGCAGCCATCTATGAAAAAGTGGCAGAATCTAACATTTTAGTCTTGGAATGACTATAGCCTCATGAATATTCCATCACTGACAGTTGCCAGGATCTTCAAATAAGCGACAACAGAAGGTCAAAAAGAAGCAGAGACACATTACTGAGTTTTCTTGGTGTTGCAGTGTGATTTTGAGTGATGCATTTCTCCATCCGATGGGCTCCTGTCACCCTGTGGTTGACGTGCTCTTGTGATATATGGCTTGTGCCCTCCGGGGTGTGCTGCAGAGGTACTGTCTTCCCAGGGCATTGTTCTACTGACGTGTTAATCTATTCTATAGTATCCCAGAGTTCTGCCCCAGAATGCTAGAATGCTGCCATGTAGATAGAAAGGGGGTAATAAAAGTAAATTGAATATTAATTGAAAATAAAATAAATGTGTATAAAATAAGAAATAAGTGATAATTAGTGAGTACGGTCGACATAAGTTAGGGGAAAATATGATTTCATACAGGTGAACTTGATTCTAGACTATTCTATCTCTAAGAAGTCATTATGTAATCCAAGGTTTAATTGACCTGATATTTCATACTGTCAGTGGTGATATTAGAAGGTGGATGTAATTATTAGAAATATATTTTTATTATATCCAGAGGTAATATTCTGAGAATGCAGAAGTAATATTCTGAGCTTTCAGAGCTGTGGTTTACAAAAAAAAAAATTGAGTCTGACCAAAAACAAACAAACAAACAAAATAAAACAAAATGAAAAATCCAAATATCAACAACAACAAAATGAAGACATGTCTCATGTGGCTTGTGCCTCTTGAGACAGAATGCATATGTCTCATCCGTGATTCAGGACTATCTGCTAAAAGAAGTCTCTGTGTGTCCTTGTGTCTGATGCAAGGGAGTGGGAACTCTGACTGTCTTGCCTGTTCTGTGCAAACCATCACCTGATCCACTCTCAATAGCTACACTAACCCAGAATATGGGACAGAGGGACTGACTGAACTGACATCTCCTCTCATGGGTAAATACTAATTGAAAACATAGTTGCAGTGATATGGAATTCTAAAGGCCAGTTCAGAAGTATTTCTCCCCTGATCTAGTATGTGAACCGTGGCAGGAGAGCGAGCTTCCCACGAGCTGAGGGTGACATACTCCTCTTCCTATCTTATCGACACCCTAATGCAGCTGGGGGTTCATTGTTCAAACCTCCATGTAGCCACAGCCCAGATCACAGCAGAAAGACTTATGTTCAAGATTTTGACATAGGCAGATGGAGGGAAAATGAAATGTAAGCATTCAGCTATGTGGACACTAGGGTAACTGGAGGTTTCTCTCCTGCCCACCTTTCTCAAATAACCACTCTAAGGCTTAATAGTAATTACAAACTCTTTGGCCTGTTAACTCAGGCTTATTATTAACTAGTTCTTACAACTTAGATAAACCCATTTCTGTATTTCTATGCTTTAACACAGGGCTCGTGACTTGTTACCTCATATCTTGCCTCTCCAGTGGCTGCAGGTGTCTTCCTGATTCAAACCCTTTCCATCCCAGCCCCCATCTCTTCGTATAGATTTCCTGCCTAACTATATTCTGCCTGGCTATTGGCCAAATTGTCCTCTTTATTAACCAATGGTAATAAGAGATACTCACAGCATGCAGAAGGGCACCCCACATCATACTAGAATTTTAGTAGTATTAGGGTAGGAAAATAAAATTGAGTGAACAAAATGTCTGACTGAGACTTACTGAATATTCTTCAACTCTTTTGCAAAATAATTTACACACTGAAGTTGTGAACTGCAGCTCGGGCTTATGCTGGGATCTCTATGGCCGCATTACGGTAGTCTTCACAGCATCTCTCGAAGATAGGCACAGGAGTGCCGTGTTTTGTTGACAGAGAAACTGGTACTCGGAAATTAAAGCAAGCATTAAAACCTAGGCTGGAGTCAGGCTTCATGGCCAAGCTTGTAACTCAATACAAATAAAGCTGATGCTGGGGGAATCTTGTGTTCAGGACATCCACCTCAAAAAAGAAAACGTAAAGATTAGCTGAGAATGGAGCTTAGCAATAGATTGCTGGTCTGCCGTGGATTTCAACCTGGGTTCATCCTTGTCCCCACAAAACAAGCACACAAAACAAACAGGCAAACAAACAAACCGAAGATCTATCTGCCTACTGATATTCTTTATAAAGCATTCCCAACCTAATCAGCATAATGTGCTATACAGAAATACAAGAGAATCATTGTTAGAGAGTATCCAGTAACTGCGGCATAGGAGGAAACGGAGTCGTGGGATCTTCAAGTCCAGAAAAGTTAAAGGAGACACAGCGCGAACCTGCCAGAACCCAGCATAAATTGGGTCTGGGTGGCAAGAACGTCCCACTGAGTCACCACTGCTCACACCTCTTAAAGTTCTATTTTCTATGGAACGTGCTTTGATTTCAGTGTTTCGATTCTTTTTACTTAATAGATAATATAAAATAGAGGGTTTCAATATAACGTGAATTCATTATCTATCTACCTATTTCTATATATATAATACACTTATGTGTAAAGAACTATGATCTTTTTGTTTATACAGATAGAATTCAGAGTCATATTTTTCTATTTTCCAAATACTAACTTCTTTAAAAATAGGAAGGTCACATTCCAAATAAATCACCAGAATTGCTAGTAATGCACATGCAAGAAAAAACTGATTACAAAGTGAAGTGTTGTCAGCAGTGTTCTTAAGAATAGATCATTACCTCAAAACATGAAGCAGCAAGGAGCATAGCTCATTCTCTTGCTCCTTGTACACCAGGATAGATTCTTTTTAAGGACTGGGGATCCCAAGAGTAAAGAACACTGCCATGTATTAAGACTACGTTATTGACATTGGGTCCCTACTCATTCATCTGGGAAGGAATAACTGACGTGTTCTCTGCTGAGCTTTGGTGGAGTGGGGGGACTAAATGCTGTAACCCTGGTACACCCCCTGCCTGTAGCAGCATTGTATAGTCATCTGGAAGTCTCCAAGTCCCAGTCTGACCCATGGTCACACAGCATGGCAATGTTTTCAACTTTCTCCAAACGTTAGCAGTGCCCTTCATTCACGATTGGTTCAAAGCCTACAAGTGCAATTTAGGGAGATTTTCAGCACAGTTAAAAACAAAAAATGGCCTTCTCTAAAATGCGGCTTCCGGTACCATGGAGCAGCCTGTGGCAATGCTGGCAAAAGGACTTTTGTCCCCAATCTTGGCTTTCATAGAGCTAGTGCATTTAGCTTCTAGCGGAAGTGGCCTTCCCAGCCACTTCCCAGGGCAGCACCCATCTCCACTGTTAACCAGGAAGGAGGCACATGCTGAACTCAGTGCTGTGTGTACTTTCAATTCATTCTTTTCCTGCGATACCCTTCACATTTCTGCCAGAAATAGTTCTGAAGTTGAGGCCAGTATTCATCTCTATCTTTAACTCAAGTGTTTGGAGGCTTCTGTTACTTTTGTCTGTGAAAAACCAACTTACCCTTATGTAAAACTTGGTTGGCGTTTATCAGGCAAGATAACCAGGCCACTCTAAAAACCTTACTTAGGTCAATGGGACTCTACAAGCTAGAACAAGGGCTGATTTATTTTATTAGAGAGCTACTAATTTAGCCCCCAAAAGGTTGGAATTGCCTCCATTTATAGCAAATTAAGGTGTTCTGCCCACATGCACTAAGAGGCAGGTATTCAATACTTTCAGTTTTGAAAATGCTATCAGTAGACAATGTGGCACGTGTGTCTTGGGTACCAACCCCTGAAACACTGTGTCTCGTCTGAACCGGCGAATACTTGGGGTGAGCAGGATCTTTTAATAGATAGAGAAGAGTAAATTATTTCTTTAGAAAAAACAAAGAAATCTTTTCTTCTAGCCAGTCAAAAGTGGACATGAAATTGTGATGGATTCAGTTTTTGCCCAGGACCATAGCTGTGTTTGTGTGTGGACCATCAAATACTCATGTGCTTACGTGTTCAACTTAAGGCAAATTGAAGAGTAAGTCAAATTAAACTTTCGATATTTGCTATACAAACTAGACTGGAGATATTTACTGTAGACATGAAGTAGTTACACTGTTGTATCAAGTGCCAACGAAACCAAAGGAAGTCAGTCAGTGTGACAGAAGAGAAAGGCAATGTATTTGAACATGTACATTTGACCTCATGCACATGGTTTGGGCCAACAAATTCATCCACTTCTAGATCTTTCTAGAAGCAGGTGATCACATAATTCTGCCACATTTCTGTTAATGTTGCTCACATCTTTACAATTCTAATGTTTAGCCCCTACAGTTGTTTATGGAACTCTATCCAGCCTTAGTGAGATGTTCTATCGCAGGCAAATGGGAGATCTGGAAGATTAAGTGACTGGCCAAGGCCGTGTAGAATAACTGAAGTAAAAAGATAATGAGACATTCATGGGAAACATGGTACTTCTCCTAAGATCTTCTGGGAACCATACAATCCGCACTGTTAGCCAAGTCATTGACATACACAACATGAGTCTGAATCTGGTTTGATTGGTGTGATTTTTATCTAGCTGATAGTACCTCCCGAACACCCTGCAAAGACAGAGTTCTCCAGTAGTGTGATACTTTTAAATCAGATCACACTCTTCTTCATCTGTTTTAGATATAACATACCATTACACAACTATAATTCAAGTGCATTTTAATCCAGTATTTGGGCATTTAAAGGCTGTTTGTTCGTTTTAACCAGTTAGACAAAGACACGTCAGGGAGGAAGTACGGTTCCATGTGGAGAAAAAAACATTATTGAATTATTGACTGGAGATCTACCTTTACCTCCCCTCCCCTCTTTCTCTCTCCCTGCCATACCTCTCCCCTCACTGCTGCCTCCTTTATTTAGACTTTTGTACTCTCTGAACCAATAGTCATTCTTGCAGGCATGTGTGTCATAAAATGAAGAAACACCGAGAACCAGAACATTGATTGTTAGAAGGAAGGAATGAAAACATAAACCTAATTGTTCTCATTCTAACTTTGCCATGGAGTTTTCACATTTGAGTAGTGGATAAGTCCATAAAGTACACTTCCTTCCTGCATCTGACATGTTCAAATCAGGGCTTCCAGACACTTAGCTGCCCTGCTCAACAATGGAGCTGACCTCCCATCTTCTGAGGAAATCATTGAACCCTGGGAAAACGTCTGTCCGTTTTCCTTATTCCCATCCTGATACGCTCAGATTTCACCCATTTCCCGTTTTTACATAAGCAGTATGGTCTTGGAGGGATTGGGGCGCGGTGTGACTCCTCCCACCTCTCATGACCACGTCATTCCTGGATGTGCTTTGCCTCCGCTTGGCAAACCACCAAGCTGCAGGGCACACTACCTACCGACTTACTGTTCTTTTCCTTTAGCATCTGACAAAAACAAACAAACAAGAAAAGCATTTTTCTTCATTTTTTTTATGTTTCTGTTGTTGATGATGATGATACTTTTTTTCTGTTTATCTTTCTTTGTCTAGATTAGCAGTTTTGACAATTAAGCCTTTAACTTTGGATTGACTTCCTTCTACTTATAATTGTATTTAGAACTCTTATTTTCTTAAAAGAAAACTAGCAACTGCCTGAGATTGTGATTTTTTTTTCCCGGCTGTTTGCCTCATCTTTCTACTTCCAAAATCTCACATATGGCTCTCTTCTCCTTCTAAGAAGTAATAAAGATCATCTGTCTTGCGTTGCACATGTTATACCCTCAACTGTTCATCTCTGAAAGGAAGATGCTTCATGTCGTGAACACTGATGGCTTCCATCCTGGACGAGATTCCAAGCCTGTAACCCCATCATTGGCTTCATCTGCCCCTGCAGATGAGGACGAGCAACCCAGCTAGCGTCCCCTTTAACCATCCCCTTGTTTAAGTACCTGTACCTGCCTCCTTCTGCTCTGCTTTGTGGCTTCAGCTTCCTCAGATGACCTAGCGTGCCTAGAAAACAGCCCTACCTGAGTTTCCTGCCAGCATCTCAGACTTCTAATTTATTATTTTATTATTTCGTTTCGATGCTCAGCAAATTTTGTTATTCTCCATTCACTAGAAAATGTTCTTTATGGGCAAAGGTATATGTGAGACCCTTGGATTATATGGCCCGATGGCTTCTACCCCCTACTGCTCTGTTGTTTCAAAAGTAGCCTTTAATTGTACTTATTTCTCTAACTTGTTCTCTATATATCCAATTGAAGTATTAGGAAAAATAAACACCATATTTAAAACCTCTCTGTGTTTTTGTACCTACCTGTAATTATTTTGACTTGGAAATTTCCGATTTTCCTCCCTCTGCCTCCTAAGATTCTTCTCAATTATCAAAATTCTGTTTATGATCCTTTCAGGTGGGCCTCCCACTCCTTGCTGTGCGACTCTCTCCATGGTTTACATCCTACCTGTGACTCCTCTCCACCCTGTGCATTCTGTCTTCACTGTTGAGACATGCCTTCCGTTCTCTACCAGATTGCAAGCACTCTGGATGGAAGAGCCACATGGGATCCTTGTTTGCATTCTTGCCAATGTGAAATTAACCATTCTTGTACATGATCCCTCTCATTTATTTAATGGATTGATATGTGCCATCAAATATAGCTTTTTAATAATCTCCAAAGAGACGTTTATCAAAAGTATCGACATTAAATATTTTGGAAAATGTGCAGAGTGATTAAACCTTCTTGTCAGGTTTTCCACCAGCGTAACTTTTAAAGCCTATTTTTCCACGTTCACACCCATGCTTTCTGAATAATGCATATCCATCTGGAAAACCATGACTCATATGTCATAACATATATAGCCTCTAGGGGTTTCTTCATCAGAAGCCTCGTTTTTATAATGTTAAAAGATCACTTTAGTCATAGCTTTTGAATCTTGAACTACTAATAAGCGGTGGTGAACTTTTTCATTGGTGCTAGACTACAAAGAAAGCACTATTACAGGGATTTTCAATTTTCACACATTGGACATGTCCAGGGCAAGTCTTCTGGGCATGATAGCTCGCTGCTGGAGCCACAGATTCCATTGTGTACCTGCCTTAAAATGAGAACTCTTCAAATGCAGCTGGAGAAGAGTTCCCTATCACTCACAATTTTTGCATACTATAAATCTCATGTTACTGTTAAAGTCTTTTAAAAATTATATATAAATTGCGTGGACGTGTTTATTAATTATAGGAATAAAATATAGGAATTCCAGTCACATCATCCCAACCCAGAAAGCATCCTCTTATTCTCTGTCCTCCATGTCTACCCAGCTTTCACACGAACACAGAAACCAGGTCTTCTTCCTGCCTGTGCAATCTCCTCCCTGCTTCCACAACTTTACAAACAGAGATAATGGACTAAAAGTGGGGAGACACTCGGTGGTCACGTGTGCTCGCTGCTCTTGGAGCCCCCGACACAAGTAAATTCAAATCAAAATTAGAAAATAGATTATGTTCTGCTTAGTTTTATAGTTCACTTAAAAATTTGTGCATGTATGTGTGTGTATGTATGTGTATGTATGTATGTGTGTATATGTGTATGTGAGTGTGCACGTGTGCACACGCGCACACTTGAGGAAGGCTCATGCACCCGTGTTTGGGAATGGAAAAGCCAGAAGCTGTCAGGTGTCTTCCTAATTTAATTTTTTATAGTTTTTTTCCTATACTGAACCATTGGCTTGCCGTATCTGCTAAAGCAGCTAGCCAGAAGCCTCAGGAGCATCTGTCTTTGCCCCACCAGAAAGAGGGGCTGTTGATGTTTGCCTCTGCACCTGGATTCTTCTTTTCCATGGATTCCAGGGATTTGAACTCAGGTCCTCATGCCTGCACATCTAGCACTTAACCCATAGAGCTGTCTGGCCATCGTTTAACTCCTTCCTATTTTTATTTGGCCATTGTTGAAATGACAACTGTGACTTCATCTTTTGTTTCTACTGTTGCACAGCTTCCCGTTGTGTGAATTCTTCACAATTCAATTAGTTAATATCGTACTGAAACATCTGTGTTCTCTGTATTTTGATGTTGTACACAAAGCTGCGAGGGAGAGTCTGTGTAAATGTGTGTGGTGTGTGTGTTCATGTGTGTGTGTGTGTGTGAGGGGGGGCATACAAATACAGTGGTGGGATTTCTGGATTTAAAAATCTTTGTTGCTGTATACTAGGTTGACCGGACCACCTTCTGTGTTTTGTACTGCTTTACCTTGGCATTTACCTAGACAGTGCAGGCTGTCGGCTTTCCCTCTCTCCAGCATATTTTGGATTTTGGCCAATCTGATTGGTCACACAAACTTGGCTCCATAATTATACAAATTTGGTTCATGTAATTAAGCCCCCATTGGGAGCAAACTGGTTAAAAGATATCCTGGTGTTAAGAGGATTTAACCTTTTCCCTGTAGGCTCCCTAGCCAACTCCCTGGCACTCCTTGAGTGGGCCGGCCTTGGTTCTGCAGTTTGGCATCAGCGGGTTGTCTCGCTGCGTTTGTAACACAGTTGGGTCTGTTTCGGATCTCTGTTCCACGTTGTTTATCCCCATATTATCTTGATCCTTGTGGTCTCCTTCAAGCAGTTAATGCTTCTAGCATCTGTTAGTTCTAACCTTTCTTCATTTGTCCTTCTCGGCTACTTCTGTCAATTCTGCTACTTGTGCTGTCTGACCAGTGAGTGACCCTACCAGCTACCCCCAAACCGCCATGTGGTCCCGCCTTGGTACCTCGCTGTGTATCATGCTGTGTTTTTAAACTGACTGGTAGAAAATGGCATTGGACGCTTGCTATTTGGGCTTTCCTTGGAGGGTGGGGAACAGAAATCTAGTTTTCAATTTTTTTGTAACCTTCAACAGTCTTTTAATAAGTTTTCTTTGTATGTCTTACAAGTTCTGTGGAACTTATTGTTAGCTACTTATTAATGGTCATTTTTTTTTGTTTTTGTTTTTGTTTTTCGAGACAAGGTTTCTCTGTGGTTTTGGAGCCTGTCCTGGAACTAGCTCTTGTAGACCAGGCTGGTCTCGAACTCACAGAGATCCGCCTGCCTCTGACTCCAGAGTGCTGGGATTAAAGGCGTGAGCCACCACTGCCCGGCTAATGGTCATATTTTATGTTGCTGTCATGAAAGACTTTTCTATATGATTGGTAGCATTCTCAAAAATAAGAAAATGTAATAAGACAGAGAAGAATATTGAAAATGCAGCTAATGTTCTATTTATAGGTATACTTGTGGTCTTGAATACTTATATCAGTATGGACATAAAGTGCATAAAATTAAATTATAAAGTTAAATTTAGGGAGTTAGGGAGAATAGGAAAGGAACAAAATAAGCTTAAGAAAAACTAATCATATTAAAAATAAAAGCAGAAAATACATGTTAGGAATAAAAAAAACAACTGGGAAATGAATTCTAATTCCTAAAAAACATAGCAAAATAGATTAGTTTAGAAGAAGAAAAAATAAAAATATACATAATAAACAGGGAATGAGAGAAGACTGAGACACCCATAAAGGGTTACTTTGCTTAATTTTTTGTAAATAGATTTGAATATCTATAAGGAAACAATTTATTTAAAAACTCACCCCCTCCTCAGGGAAAGCTAAAAGCTGATGAGAAAAAATTAGTAACTTGTCAAAATTGTTTTCCTACTAATAAAAATAGCATCGCACAACATGGGGCTCAAAGAGAATCTGTAACAAATATTTAAAGTTGTCAGAGCAACTTGAAAGCTTAAGGGTAAAGGGAAAACTCAATGTTTTGTATGTTTGTTTGTTTAAAGAAAGAATAATATTGTTTTTTAAATGGCCATAATGGAACAAAACATATCCAGTGAGGGACCAACCGACATCAACAACAACAACAAAAATTCTAAGTAAAAGTTGTATTTGCTTTTTATTTTTGGCAGGACTGGGAACTGAGTGCATAGCCCCGGGCAGACCAAACAGGCACTCACTGCAGAGCTCCGTCCTGACCCTGTCTTCTCTTCTTATTGAGAGGCCAGGTCTCTATTGATCTCAGGGCGGCCTTGAACACGCCATAGTCCAGGCTGGCATGGAAGCAGAGTCTTCCCGTGTCGCCTCTAAGTAGCTTGGTGTAGAGATCTGTGCCACCAACCTTGGCTAATTACAATGTCAATAAACAGACATATAATACAGTAAGAACGCTTTTTGACTAAGACAGGTTTATTATATGGATGGATTCAGTATTAGAAAAAGTGTTAACAACATGTCACTCACACGCTTAATACTTAGCCGAGTTAGGAAACATTAATACTTTCTTCCCTTGAAATTGATTTTCTGAAAATATATTTTGTCCCTGTTTTCTCTTCTCTCACTCTCCCCCACCTTCTTCCCCACCCCATGACATATTCTTTCTCTCTTTCAAAAGAAAAAGAAAAAGAAGAAAATCAAAACAAACAAAAAAAAGACAAAAATGCCAAACAAAAAGTGACAAAGCAAAAGTCCACACACATGTGCGCGTGCACGCGCGCACACACACACACACACAAGCCCTGTGGAATTCATTTTGTGTTGGCCAACTCTTTACTCACCAGGCTTGTCTCGGAGTGTACTTTATACAATACTGACACTCCACTGGAGAAACGCTGTATTCCCTTTGCCAGTAGTGTCGTGGGTAGGGATGGGACTTTGTGTCTGCTTCCCCTCATAAGACCTTATTTGTCTGGAACCTCTACAAGCCCTGTGCATGCTGCCTCAGTCTCAGTGAACGTGGATCAGTCCTGTTTTATGTGGAAGATGCTGTGTTCTTTCTTGGAGTCATTCGTTACCACTGCCCTTAGCACTTTCCTGCCCCCCTCTTCCATATAGATCCTTAAACCTTGAGAGGAGGAATTTGATGAAGACTTCCCATTTAGAGCTGAAAATATATTTTGTCCCTGTTTTCTCTTCTCTCACTCTCCCCCACCTTCTTCCCCACCCCATGACATATTCTTTCTCTCTTTGTCCAGTTATTTCTTTCCAAAGTTTCTTAAGATTGGACTCACTGGTTTCTTCTTCAATGTAATGGAAAACGTTTATCTGAGCAAAGCATCAGCCTTGTGTTTACAAGGGAGACATTAGGCCTTCTCCTGCAGTATAAATAACCCAGGCCAGGATGCCCCTTGCAACACCTGCCTTAAACCTTTGACGTTAATGAAATATCACAAAAGAAATCAATTAGTGGGAGAAAAGTTGGGAAGAAGAGGTAAAGTTCCTTACTTGATGGTGGTTTTGTCAGGTGCTTGGGAAATCTACAAAAAGACTCTTGCAAACCTTCTAACAAAACTGGGTAGTTTTAGTACAAATTTAGTACAGCGGAATTATCTCTGATACATAATTGTTGCTCGGCCATTGTTTGATGAATATATTTCATTGTCTTGCCACTTAAGTACCACATGAGCACCACATGGGATTTGTTTTCATTGCTAAGTATTTAGACATTTATCTTAATGCAAGTGGAACACTAAAACTCTGACAGTCATTGGACAAAAGTATTAAAAGGAGAGACAATCCCAGTGATGAATACAAGGACACTTCTCAATAAAATGTTCTTCTTTGCCACCGGTCTTCCGACTTTAGAAACCCTCTTTAGACACAGGCATGTGGAGCCTACAAGCTGAGCCTCGGCGGGGAAGGAATCCAGATTCCCCTCTGATGTAAGGGTGGGGTCAGCCGTTTCAGTCATTTTCATAACAAAAAGTAATAAATCAAGCAAATAAGTTGAGTTGACTGAACTTTGGAATATGATTCTTTTGACCCCATGTCTATGATGACCTTTTTTAGGTTGGGCACAATGAGAGTGTAGGTATTTCAGATGTAGTGGGTGGCTGCAGCAAGCTGTTGATTACCTTCTGCTGAATGAGGCTGGGGGAGCTCACTGGAGATACACACTCTTGAGGCCAGTCTCGGATGACACGACCAGCAGCTTGCTCTGCGGTAGACTGCAGTCGTCATCGGGGGCCAAGGACGACAGGAACACAGAAGTGTGAGAACCCTGAAATCTCACCGTGCAGTTATCTTCAAGGTTAGCATCTGCAGAGCAGGCTGCAGATGGAGTCAGGGTGTGATGTCAAAGCATAACCAAAGTTGATCCATTCCCCATCCTAGGAAGCACTTTATGCAATATATCCAGGTATATCGTATGCACACTAAGGAAGTTCGAGTCAAAGTTTAGAAGATCAATATAACAAGTCATCTCTAAAGAACGGCCATCAGGAATTCATGCATGGTAACGAACCTCTGAAATGTGATACATCCAGGGGCGCTCCTCTCTAACTGGGAGCCCTGCAGGGAGAAACAGCTCCTGCTCACCCCTTTACCACAGGCTCAAGCAGCTTTGTCTTGAAGTAAACTGTAGACAAGCTGGGCACGGAAAGGCAGCAAGTTGTTCTGAATTCAGAATTGACTTGGAGGAATCAATTCTTTGGAGGAATTGCTTTCCCACCCACACAAAGAACTCTGGATAACTGAAGTGCATTGCTCTCCTGATAGAGCAGGCTCATTTGGAGAAAACTTCAACAGCCTCCATGAGAATGGTGACAGGGCAAGAGGCAACTTTACCTCCCAGCTAACTAGCCAGGAGAAACTGGAAATGAGATATCTCTTTCGGAGTTTCAGCCAGAACTAGCCATGGGTAGGATTCTATCCCGCTACTGAGAGCAAAGAAAGTGCTTCGGAACGGATGTCTTTAAAATGAGGTCTTAATAGCCACAAAATTGCTTCTATGATTGCACTGCTCACAAATGCTACAGAACACTTTTGTTTTGTTTTGCTTTACGGGTCTGCACCTGAGTTAAGTCCACATCATCTGTTAGAATAATTAGCTGTGCTTATGGTGAGAAAAACCTTCCTATTTTCTGTAGAAGGTTAATACTGCTTCAACTTTATCTTATTCCTCTTTTTCTGACAAGTAAGTAGTATCTGAGAAATTCACCTAATGCTGTTGAAAGCTTAATAGAAATGTTTATTTCTATATAAATAAAAGCTTGGTTATAATTAAGATACTTATTTTTAATTAAAATGCTTATAATTATATTAGAAAATTAAAATTCAATTCATAGTTAAACTACTTAATAATCTCACTTATACACAAATAGAAATGTTTTATTATACCTTTTATTTATTTTTTAATGGTAGTCTGTGCATGCTTGCCACAGAGCGCATGTGCCGATCAGGAGACACTATGAGGGAACTGGTTCTCCCCTTCCCATGAGGAAAAAGTCACACTTCAAGATGTCACACTCAGACGGCCAGGCTTGGCACCACTTTAAGCGTACTTCCAGCCCATTATAGGAAAGCGAGAAACGTTTTTGTACATGTTTACAGATAAGCATTTCTGCCCATGGTGCACTTTGAATTGCTTTCTTACGATCTTAGCTCAGAATGTTAAATGTTTTTGGTGTTTTCCTTGCATATCATCATGCATGCAAATAACCTTACAGAATTAATTCTGGCTAGAGGAAAAGTTGGAATTTAAGGAGAGGTGGCAATGCACCTTTATGGGGAAAAAAATGTTGAGGAAAGGGGATTTTGAAAGACTTGTGAGGCAGGAGTAGCTCAAGGCAGCTACTAAGGATATGCTAAATTAAAAGTAGATATTTTTTAATCAAACGAGAGGGGGCCTTGGTTACCTTGAGCTGGGCTGTGTCGTTGGTGGCCACCTGAGCTATCACAGTGCGGGCAAGGAGTGGGAGGAGGCGTTCTTAGGTCTGCCAAGCTTTTCGACAGCCGATTAGAATGTACTTCAACAGACTTATAAATCACTCTGTGGCGAGTAATGATTTATTACCGCTGTAATGAACTTCACAGGCATCAATACATTAGAATCCGCTTTGAAAAGACACTTGTCAGGTCCCATTGCAGTGATGATCAGTTTACTATTGTTACTAATGACCCTGATCAGCTCTCTGGATCTATGAATAACCTCTCTAGATGACAGGGGCCGTCCATTTGGGGGCGGAAATCAATGCATATGCAAAGTGGAAGCCTAGGCCGCCCTCCTCCCTTTATCAATACAAGGAATTGTTGTCGCCTTTCAAAGCCTAAAGCTTCAACGTTATTTTCAAACCTTCCTAACCCAAAGCGATGGAGATGCCAGTGAAAACATCCTAAGAGGACGTTGTGGTTCCAATCGCCTGTCTCTGTGCCACTAAATGATGGTCTTTTCCTTCTTTCTCCTAGAAGCCTCAGCAGGACCCCTGAGATTTGACAAAAATAAAAATGACTATGTTAGGGCTTTTCAAAAAAATGTTCACCGATGTCAGACATTTGACCTGGGAGGCTTTTAAACCTGACCTTGTTGTCTCTCTCCATTCATTAGACCCCAGCCTTTGTTCTCTTGTCAGAAAAGATAAATGGAGAGTCACACAATCTTTGTTTAAGAGGTTTATTGTGTACACTAATGCAGATTACGTAGAAAGATACCAATTATTTTTCAAGTCCATCAGACAGAGATCTTCTTAGAAGTTTCAATTTACGGTGTGGACTCTCTCGTGATTGAAGTTTCTGTACAGTCCGTGGTGCTTTGCTCCCTAAGATACAATACAAATGAATGATTTTTCTCAGAAATCAAACATCTCCTGGATTAAAAACAGAAAGGGTCTCAAATATGACAGGTTTTGATAAGTAACTAAAATCCTGGGTTTTAAATGTAGTTTTGATTCCGCAAGGCTGTCTGTCATAGTGATGAATGTCAATGGGAGATTGAAGCTTTGGAGAAAAATTCTGGAAGAAAGAGAAGTAAGTGGGTGATGTCATTGTCACCATTTGTAAATGCAGAAAGTCCTTTTTAAAGAACAAAACCCGTGTAAACGTTCAATCTGGCATTTTATCAGCCACATAGAAAGTAAAATAGTACAGTTCATCATTTTAGATTCATCATCTTAAGCTTTTGATGAACTCTATCATAGACTAATAAAATTGATATTAAATATCTTTGATCTATACAAACCAAGCAAGACCCAAAATTCAAATCCTTGATTTGACTGAAAAGCAAGGCCAAGATATTTAATGTTCCCAAGTCATGGGTGACAGGGACCCATGGGTGCTAGACAGACATGTGGTGACCAAGTTGTTGGAGCTTCCAATGGGAACTTTTAAGTGAGACTAACCTCAGAGAGGTTAGCGCCATTCTTGTCTCTGTGAGCTTGCCTGTAGGCTTTGTGGAAGAAATGATAAGGGGTAGAAGAAATGGCTCGGTGGTTTAGAGAGCACACTGCTCTTGTGGAGGGTCTCTGTTCAGTTCCCAGCACCAGTGTAGGTCAGCTCAAAACTCCATGTAACTCCAGCTCCACATGGATGTCTGTGACTTCCACATCTGTGACCTCCATGGATGTCTGTGACTGGATGGGATGGCATCCAATCCAGATGGATGTCTGTGACTTCCATGGGCGTCTCCATCATGTAAACATACCTCCAACATACACATAATTTTCTTTTCTTTTCTTTTTTATTTATTAAAGATTTCTGCCTCCTCCCCGCCACCGCCTCCCATTTCCCTCCCCCTCCCCCGGTCAAGTCCCCCTCCCTCATCAGCCCGAAGAGCAATCAGGGTTCCCTGACCTGTGGGAAGTCCAAGGACCACCCACCTCCATCCAGGTCTAGTAAGGTGAGCATCCAAACTGCCTAGGCTCCCACAAAGCCAGTACGCATACACATAATCTTCAAATGTGCTTTAGTAATAAGCACAAAGCAAGTTGGTTCTCATTTGCCCTCAAAGCCAGCCTTGTTGTGTGTTTCCCTGTTTCTTGTTCATGTTGAACTTCCTCATAGGGGCCAGGGAGATGGGTCCGTGGATAAAGGCCCTTTCCATGTGAGTCTAATGATCTGACTCCAATCCCTGGAACCCGAATCTATTCCTAAGAGTTGTGTTCCGACCTTGGCACGTGTGTCTAAATGAAATTACCACAGAAACTCAAAATTTCTTAGCTATCTTGCCAGGAGTCTAATAAAGTTTACGTCTCAAATATCAAAGTATCGCCAGTTCTAGAGAATTCTAATGGGAAGGCTTTGCACATGAATGTAACTTTTAATAGAAATGAGATTTTATTCACTTTTTTTCTGCTTTATTTATCCAAACACAATTCTTATGACAGTTTGTCCACTGGCAACAAAAAAAGGAGAAGGAAAGAAAGAAAGAAAGAAAGAAAGAAAGAAAGAAAGAAAGAAAGAAAGAAAGAAAGAAAGAAAAGAAAGGAGGGAGGGAGGGAGGAAGATAAAACTTTTCCTTCCATCTATATGAGAGCTGGAAGCCACACAAAGGACCTGGGATGTCACAGGACCCGGGAAGAGTCCAGAAATGCAGAATTCTTTTTTTTTTTTCTTTTTTTTTTTATTGAGAATAAGAAAAAAAAGTTTCCGCCTCCTCCCAGCCTCCCCCCATTTCCCATTTCCCTCCCCCTCCCCCCAATCTTCTCCCCCTTATGAATGACAAAGATAGCTGGCTGTTGAGCAAGGAATGCAGCTGCAAGGGGAGCGTGCTCGGCTGATGGCATCTCTGCTCTCCAGAGGCTCACTTTATTCCCACACTAACCTCCCCATGCAGAGTTACTTCAGATTCAACTAAAGTGGAAAAGTGAGCCAACCACAGTGATCTTAAGGAAGATTGAGAAGGGCGAGAGATGCAAATTTTAAAGAGATTTTGAAGATATATATTAGAATTTTAAGAGAGACTCACTGAGGCCCGTTCTCTGGGATGCTACTGAAGCATAGCCTTGGCCTCCACCAAACTGTGCTCTCCTCTCCTCAACAACCCATGGTTTCCTCCTCTACCAACCCATGACCTGGATGTTGGGGTGAGGAGACAAGAGATTCTAGGCTCTCTTGTTCTCAACAACACTTAAGTTTGAATTGCTGTCTCTTCCCTCCTTCTTAGAAAGAGACAGGGCCTCTTCATCAAGGGCTGATCCTCTGAGCTGGGTGAGGTGGTGCACACCTCCGACTCGAGCCCTTGGGAGGCAGAGTCAGGAAGACCCCTGCAAGTCTACGGCCAATCCGCACAGTGAGTTCTAAGAGTGTCTTTCAAAAAATCAAACTAAAGAGCAGGGAGAGATGAGGAGGAAGGGTGGAGATGGAGAAAAAAAGAAAAGGAGAGAGAAGAAAGATGTAAACAGAAGGAAGGAGAGAGGGAGAAGGGAAGAAAGAGGGAAACTATCACTATCATGAACGGAAAGCTGCAGAAGCTGCTGCTCTGTCAGCGATGCGCCTCAGAGCTGACTTCAGGCGCTCGAGGGGAGCCTGGTGTCTGGGAACCTTTGACACTTGACACTGGCCTATGATTTTCATTCTGTTGCCCATGAAGGGTGACCCAAGACAGCTCCTCTGGCATCTTCATTATCCCGAGCAATGAAAACATGTAGTGAGAATGCGGGGCCGGGGGTGTGAATCAATGGCTGAGTTTTCTGAGGCTTTTTATTGTTACCAGGCAGGCATTCTCCTAACATCCCCGAGCATCTGTAGAGAGCCAGGCCTCGGCAAGAACTGGAATGTGTTTGCTATGCCTGCCCATTTTCACACACCACACTTCGTGTTTGCTTTTTTCATTATTTGTTTATTGGTTTTGTTTGTATATTTATTTGCTTATTGGTTGATTGATTGATTGACATAGGATCCTACACTACTTACAAGGCCTAAAACTCACCATGGGGCACATAGACTGACTTTTAAGTCATTGGAGCCTCATAATTTAGCTTCCCTACTGCTGGGATTCCAGACAGGAGCTGCCATGCCTAGGCCACACAAGTCGTGTTACAGCATCTATTGTGATAAAGTTCATGACTGTTCCTAGTTCCAAGAAACCATTGGTGTTTCTTATTTACAAAGGCAAAGTGAAGATATGTGTAGAGAAATTATTTGGAAAGTAAGTCTAGGAATCTAGTTGTGCCATGATATAACTAATAAAAGGGCTGCTGGATGCACAATCTTTCCAACGTGGAAAGCACAGTTGTGAAATTTGGCCCCGCCTTGGCTCCTTTTGTAAGCTGGGAATCTCAGGAATTAGGGCATAAATCACTCTGTAAATGCAGTCCTTTAGTCAAAATGCAGTCGCCATAAATATTTTAGCAGCGTTTCTGATGCTTTTAATTCTACATCATTTCACTTGAGTTCACTTCAAAGCTAAATTATTAATGTACCTCAACCTAAAAGTCCAAAATACAATACACTGAAGAGACCACACTAACTGGAATTCAGAGAGTCCTCAGAAGGTCTTAAAGCACGTCACCTGTGTGTATTTGCATCTTGAAGAGAAAAAAAAGCGTTATTTGTCTCAGCTGTTAGACTCTTACAAATCACACAACATACAAAACATATTACAACTCTCTAGAGTAAAATGGGCTAGTTGCATTCACTTGAACAAGAAGAATAGGTTTGGTTTTGATACTTTCACCTAGAAATTTCCACAGCATCCAATGCTTCTTGCTTGTCTGTAGTGGTTAGAAAATGAACTATCCCACACTTGGTCCCCAGCACAGGTGCCCCTTGGAAGGCCTGGCAAGAAGACATGGGCCATGAGGATGGGACTTGAGGGTCCTTAACCCTGTCCTACATGCTATGCACATGGGTTCTCTCCATCCTAACTGCAGCTACAGTGAGGCCGGCTTCGTCGTGTTTTCCTGCATTCCAGAACTTGATGGACTGTATCTCGTAGTCTATAATCACACACACACACACACACACACACACACACACACACATTTTTAAAAAGAAACTTAGTAAAACTTCTTCCCTTAGGTGGCTTTTTGCCAATTATTTGGTCACAGCAACAACAATAAGAAAAAAAAAACAGGCTGCTTTAAATAAAATTTGTTTTCTGCAGCACTGATCCAGCCATTGATGGAACTGTTTGCAATAACAGGAATTCCAGCCTTTTATATTAGACCACTCTGTATATTTTTACATCCTAGCAACTTACTGTTCTACCCTAAAAGATTTTCATAGCATGGTATCATGTTTTAAATTAAAGCAGATTAAAATTAGACTTGCCTTCATTTTGCATTTTGCGATAGCTACTGAGGTTTTTAGACACCCTTCCTTATAAATGGAGTCCACTACAAATAGACTCTCCTCTCTGAGAAGGCATAGTGGATGATATGCATCCTTGGCTCGGATTTTCCTAATCTTGGCTCACAAATGCCTCGAGTGGGTGAATCCAGAGCCAGCATTACCTTCATATTCACGGAGTCTCAGGAAGCCAAATTTGTCTTGGTAACACATAAACTCCCCACACGTACTCAAAACAGCCCTCACACTTCTCCTGCCCGAAAACAAAATAAAAATGCCATTGTTCTGAAAAGATACTCATGCTTAGCAGAAACAAAAGCAGTAAAACTTATTAGAAACTTTATAGCAAATTCTTAAATATGTCAAGGAGTGGAGGGTAGAAAGAGAAAACTGTGGTTAGCCAGTTAGTGCAGCGCCAGCCCCAAAAGATCTCGTAGAATAGATGTGAGGTACAAACGCGTGAATCCCTGAACGGGAGACCTATCAGGAACAAGAAACACCCTAGTATTTGTGTGGGGTTTTCTCTTTGTTTTGTTTTTCTCTCTATGATCAATAATAGTACCCAGTTTTCTGCCATGCCTGGCCAACAAGAGGCTGTCATCTATCATCAAGAAGAATGTCCTTGGCAGTCACGTCCTGTATTTCTTTTGGTAAGCCTGAGTCTCTCAGGAAACCTCTGTTCTCTGTTCTTGTGTGGAGGAGAAATCTCCAGGGTTCATGGACCTCCTGACAGCCACATCATCTCCCTCATGTGCAAATTCAAAGATTGTCCAATGTTAACTAAGCATCACCTACTGATATGTAGTTTAGTGCCTGCTCATGGCAGGCAGCCAGCAACAAGACCCCTATCGCGAGCCCTGTTTCACTCATGTATATGAGATTAAAGTATGTGAAGAGCCCATTTCTATGTAGAATTAATTTTTTTTGGTAAAAGAAACTGGAGAGATGACTCAGAGATTAAAAACACTTGGTGCTCCTGCAGAGGACCCAGATTTGGTTCCAAGCACCGACATGGGGGCTCACAACACCTGTGACTCCAGTCCCAGGGACTCCAAGGCCCTTCTCCGGCCTCAGTGGTCTCCTGCATGCATATGATACATACAGACAAACGCTCATACACATACAATACAAGTAAATAAATCTAAGAGATAACCTCCTGTAGTAGCAAGATCAGTAAGATCAGGGTTAAAGGGGCAATTACACGATGGGTATCTTACTAGGGGTCCCTCAGTGACTCAGCAGGACGAGCAGACTTTCCTTGATTTTAACTTGCTTCTTTTCTCTTTTTAATTAGAGTATAATTGTGTCATTTTTCCTTTCTCTCTCCTCCATGCCAACCCTTCCATGTACTTCTCTTTGCCCTTTTTCAAATCCATGGCCTCTCTTTCATTACTTGCTGTTATACACATGACTTTTCTTGCATTAAAGACCTTGGCAGTTTTGAGAAGTTCTTACATTTTCTAGCTTGTTCCACTGCTGGGATGTGTCTGATGTTTTTCTAATAGTTAGCCTGAGATACTGTCCCTCTGACAAGAAAGCCATAGAGAACTGCCATTCTCATCATGTTAGAATTCACAGTACCAGCATTGATCCTGTTGATACACACCTGAATCCCTGCGGATACCCACCTGGATCCCTGTGATACACACCTGGATCCCTGTTGATACCCACCTGCTCACTCCATGACAATACCTGCTGAACTTCTCCACTGTATGGTAGATCAGTTTTCATGTGTCCCTATCCTCTTGGGAGAAAGTCATTTTGCACAGCACAATCACAAGTCGTATAGGGTTACTCCCTCCTAAAAGGTGAATGTCTACGTAGATTATCTGAATTCTTCCCCACTAAAAGCTTGCTCCTCTCTCACACCCCAGCACATTCCTATATCTTTCTATTCATCCATTTGCTTTAATCATTTAGGGTGTATAAATCATTTTATATTTGGGGTTGGATCCACTAATAGTGAGTAATTAATTTCTGTTTAAATTGTTCCTTTTAGCCAACGGGAGATCTTTTGCTTGGCTCCTGTGTCCCTCCAGCCATGCATGTCTCTACGTGTAATTTGGTTTTGTATTTTGAGAGCTTTTAGCCTAAGGCTACAAATGGCTCCACGTTTATCGCATCTTTTTTGCTCCTAGCCTGGAGCCAGACAGCTTTGGAGGAAACTTGGGTCCTGTTCCTAAAGAACAGTGTCCAAAAGTTGATGGGCACTACAGAAGGGAGAGCTGGCTATATTCAAGGTGTAGCTCAAGTAGCTCAACCACACTCTCGTGGACAACCCCATGCCCAGGAATATACAGGCTGCACAAATTGGAGTCCATGGGTTATTAAAGTAAAATAATAGGACATGAAGCTGAGGGGCTATGGAGGTAGAGCAAACTGAGAGGAGTTATGAAGGGGACTGGGGTTGAAAATGGTCAAAATACATTGTATGGAATTCTCAAAAAATTAACAAAATACTTTTGTAAAAAAATTGTGATTCTTAATCATCTCATTAAGCCAAACAATCCTTGCCACACAGCCTCCTTCCCTTGCTTTCCTTATTATAATTTCTTCAAACTCATATGAGAAATTTGGGCAAACTCATCCCCTGACTGTCTATTTCATCGTTCCAGTCAATGGTGCATTTAGTGATACCAGAATTGTAACCCAATAACTCCACGGGAAATAATTTTATGAAAGATGGTGCAGTGCTTTTGGACAGTCCTTTTTCTGAAAGTCGGTGAAAGCATTTCCTGCATGACTTAGGTCAACATCCTAGTAACTTCTTCCTTCGGTGAGACTTACACAGTCACAACACCTGGTGAGACTTACACAGTCACAACACCTGAAGACCCCTTCCATACAGGACACAGCCCATCCTGCTAGCCTACTGACCCCCAAGTAGTTTTCCAATTTGCGCATTAAGATTTACTGTTCATGAGACTGACTTCTGTGAGTTCCAACAACTATTTGATACCTTGTATTCGGCCCTGTAGTATCATACGGAATAGCTGTGTCATAGCAACAGCCTACCGGCTTTGCCTGTTTGATTACTTCTTCTCCCTCAGAGGCTGAGCAATCGATATCTCTTCAGCCATCTTTGCCTCCTGCGGAGTGTCACACACTTGGAATAAAACACAGCACAGCTTTTTCTGACTGGCTTCTTTCATCTGGGTGTATACGTCAAATTTTCCTCCACGTCTTAGTGAGATTGATGGCTCATTTATATTTGTCATTGGATATTTTCTGTTGTAAGACTCATCATGGCTTGTTTATGTATTCACCAGTGATAGGATTTGGGAGTGCTTATGGCTAAGTCTACCACTGTAAACATGTGTGTGGATGCTTTGATGTGAACACATAGTCAGATACGTTGAGTAAATCACCAAGGGCACAGTTATAGTAAGCATTTGCCCAACTGTCCCTCCAGGATAGCTGCACTTCCTACCAATACTGAATGGAAGATTTTTTAATTTACAGGTATTCAATTATTTTATCACCATTCTTGCTTTCTTAAAGACTCTATTCTTAAATTTTTATGTATACAAGTGTTTTATCTGCAAGTATGTTTGTACATGTGCATGTCTGCTTCCCTGAGGTTCCATGGAGCAAGACTTACAAGTGGTTGTGAGTCACCATGTAGATGCTGGGTCCTCTACATGAGCAAACAAGAGCTTCTAACCACTGAGCCATCTCTCTAGCCCCATCGTCATTATGGCAACCACAGAGAATCAAACATATAGTCATTTTGTGGGACTTCTATGTTATTCATGCAGAGAGCCTAATATGCTGAGATATTAAAGAATCTTCCAGTATCATGTAGTTGTTTCAGTTTTATGGCAGGATGAAAAGACCATTCTCATGTAAAGTCCACAATTTGTTTTTCTGTGACAGTATCTTATCTGAACTGTTTGGGGCTGAGGCTAAATTTGTTTATTTTCCAAAGATCAGGTATGCAGGTATGTCTTTGAGGGGATCCATTTCTGTTCTCCATTGAATCTGCGTTTGCTCTTCACCAATAGGTCCAGTCTTCATTATTTTACCCTTGCAGCAAATCTTCCCGGCTAACAGTGTGAATCCAACTTTGCTCTTCAGACACCATTGTCTGTTCTAGATCCTTTGCTTGGCCCTGTCATTTCAGAGCCCGTTTGCCAGTATCTATAAATTGCTCCCTGGGATTTCATAGGAATTTCTGAGTCCATTCACACAGTTGAAAAGAACTTGACAGTATCGAGTCTTCTCATCTCTCAACATGGAGTGCTTGCCTTCTATTTAGATACCATTTCGTCTTCTTTTATCACTGGTTGGTAATTTTCTGTAAGATTTAAACATGCTTCCTTAGATGTATACCTAGGTATTGTATTGTTAGAAGACCCTTACAAATGGTGTTTTTAAATGTTCAGTGTGCAGTTTTTCATGGCTGGCGTACAAAAAGACATCACACTCTGCATAGCTGCTGTTTGCTTGTTGTTTTGTTGGGGATTTCCTGTTTAGAGGCTTCTGTCTGTGACTAGAAAGGGATTTTTGTTCATTCTTTTTTATCTACGTAACCACTTTCTTCCTTTCTTATATTTGGCCAGACATTCAATACGGTCCTCATTTGGAGTAGTCGGGGAAGTCCTTGGCTTGTTCTGTTAATACAGGAAAAGCAGTTTCCCATCACCAGTATATTATTAACTACAGAGTTTCTATCAATATTGCTTTTAATAACTTTGTTTTCTATAAGGCTAAGAAAATTCCTTCCTATTGAAGTTTTTTAAATCATGACTAGTGTTTGGCTTTGCCACGTGCTTTTCCTTCTGTCCAGATGGGATCACATAATTTTGCTCTTACTGATACATTAGATTCCTAGGGAGATATGTGAACGTTGATGACTTACAGATCTAAGATCCCACTTGGTTGTGGAGTTTAACTGTTTTATGTAGTGCTGGATTAAACGTGTGAATGTTTTATTGAGTTTATGTTTATGAACATGACAGAAACAGGTGTGTAATTTTTCTTCTCTACGTTCTCAAGGAATGAATTATGAATTCTTTCACATGCTTCTCATTTGGGAGGCCATTATGAGAGCTCTGAGCTATTTATTTTTTCCATAAACGTTTGGTAAAATCCACTGGGAATGGTGATTTCTCTCTGGAAGATTGTTGGTTACAGATTTCTTTGGTTTGATGGGTATTCTCTACCTCATGTTGCCTGTTTCTCTGAGTGTGACAGTTGTGTTTGTTGTTTGTTTGCTTTATAATTTCAGTGCATTTTTGTATATTGTCTAAGATGTGAAATTTTAAGTATGGCCATTCGCATTTCCCCTTCAACCGCCATTTTTTGTGAAACAGCTGTGCGAGCCCCTCCTTGCTTCTGCTATTCACAGTTTGCTTTCTCCCCTTATTGTTGGTTAGCCTATGTAGAGCATTGACAATTTCAGGAAGTTCTCAAGGAACCTGTTGTGCTTGGTTGACTCCCCCACCCCACCCCTTTCTGAGGCCAGCTCCTGGCTTCCTGCTCTGATTTTTACTGATTTTTTTCTGCTGCTTCTTGTAAAATTGCTCTTCCTTTCCAGCCTCCTAAGGCAAAAGCTTAGGTGACAGATTTCATATTTTCTCGTTTTCTGATTTATCTAATGACTTTTTCTCTAAGCAGTCCATTGGTTGTATCCTGCAAATTGTGTCAATTTTTTATTTTAATCAGTTATATCTGAACTTATTGAAGTTCTAAATAACTTCTAAATAACTTTATAAACCTATAGAGCAGTACTCTCAAGTACCTTAGAAATACTTTCTTTTTTGTTTTTTTTTAGGGGGGGGATTGTTTGTTTGTTTGTTTGTTTTTTCGAGATAGGGTTTCTCTGTAGCTTTGGAGCCTGTCCTGGAACTAGCTTTTGTAGACCAGGTTGGCCTCGAACTCACAGAGATCTGCCTGTCTCTGCCTCCCGAGTGCTGGGATTAAAGGCGTGTGCCACCACCTCCTGACCCTTAGAAATATTTTGAGGAGAAGAATTTATGACATTAGGCAATGGACTATCATGCCAGATAAAGAACCTGCCATCTCTTGTTTTTTTAAAAAAAAATTTTAAAAGGTAATAACTCAGTACCGTAGGAGATAATTTTCTATTGATGCCTCCAACCAAAAAGCCATATTGCAGTACAATATTGCCGACAGACAATTCTGTATAACCTAGACTAACAAGAACTTCCTGGGCAATGGACAACTCCCACAGGTGTTCATGATAAAGGAGATCAGGAACCAGACTTGTCTGTGCTTCACTACTCAAATTTCGCTTCAGTTCATCCAGTATTCATCCAGTGGGCACAACATAGGGCTACCTCCTGAAGAAGAAAAAAAAAGTCAGTTGAACTCTTTCTTGTAGTCTGTTAGAAATGTAGACTCTAGACCCCTCTCTGGACTGGCCAAATCGTATCAATCATATTTTAATTAGATCCCTGAGAAGTTGTGAGCAGCTTAAAGGTTATAGAGCCCTGTCTGAAATGAGTGTAGGTTGTATGTATGCCAGTGAAACACGTCAAGATGGGAAGAGTGGATCTTTTGATGAGCTGGCCAGAGAAAATCTCCCCAAGAAGACTGCTTTTGTGGAAGACCCAAGGACGGGGACTTTTACTCATTTAACTCCAGTCTACTGTCCCTCACTGTTCTGGGGCCTGAGCACCACCCAAAGGAAAAAGCAACCAAAGGAAGCTAAGAAAGAGTGAAGTATGGGATATAACTTTAACAAAAAAAAAAAAAAAAAAAAAAAAACACTCCCCACTTCACTGTAAGAGACAGACATAAATAGTCTTCAACTGGAAACCCCCAGCCTATGAAAGAGGTAATGAGATGTGATGTATTATTGCAAAAAGTTCTGAGTTTGTCTTTTCCATCCGAAAATAAATAGGTACTGGAAATTCTATTAGCTTTTGTAAATGTAGATTCAGATAAATGATCAGATGGCTTCAATTTTAAAACTGCTGTGTGGGTATTCTTTCTTGCTACTTATAATAAATTCCAAATTTTAATGTTATGAATATCTCCCCCTTCCCCTCAGTTGGTCAGTTAAGATTTTTCCCACTTACCGAAGCTGTCATTGAGTGGTCATATAATTAAACTAGCGATATTAAATATGTTTTAGAAACAAAAATGTAAATACAACACAGAGGAACCGTGTCATTAAACCACATATTACCCACAAATCATAACTTGTAGGAAATTCCTTGCCTTGCAGTAATAAACAGTTAACGTTATTTTAAAGGCCACTATATTTAACATTAGCATTTGAATTATTTTATTATAAGGGAATAAGAGGACAGCAAACTTGGAAAGTATATATCCTATATGCAATGGTCAATCATTTAGTGCATATAGATATACTTAATATATATACCATATACATACTATAAATATATATATGTATGTATAGTTGATAGCTAATACTCTAATTCTAGTCGAGATGGTCATTCTGCCATTGGCTTTTGTTTCAGGGTGTGGGTTATAATGTAAGAAAGATTATCCTGAGTTGAAATTGCCTCACAGCATTGCTTATGAAAAGGTCATGAAGACATGTCCAAAGAGTACATACAATAGAACATTCTTTCCAATTTGGTCATTAAATTTTTTCTTATTTGCAATTAAATTTTCATAATAAATATTACTGCTATCTCTATTCCCATGGCTTTGAACTGATTGAATATTTCATTCTACCAATTATTCAGAATCTAGTCTAATATCCCATGCAATTACCAAGACTCTGCCCCTGCTGGACTTCACTGCTCACCTGGCACTTGGTAACTGTCCCCTCTCTCCAGTCCTCTGAATGGCCGAGTCCACTAGTCCTAAGTGTTTAGAATCTTATTGTTTAAGTTCTGTTGGAACACGATGTGTATTTAAACTCCAGTAGATATTAGGCCTCCTCTAAGGTGATATCAGTTCTTCTGGTATTAAAAATGTCATTGCTATTATTAAAATTTAGGTAAAATAATAAAATTAATTGAATGGTGCTTCTAATTAAAATATTTTACCTAGGTGTGTTAAAATATCCTTTAAGAGTCCAGACAAACTCCTCCCTGACTGTTGCCCTGTTTCCTCTCTCCTATCACGCCCCCACACACACACACATACATGCAGGCATAACATCTATACACGTAAAAATAAATTTTAAAAATGAAAATAAAAAATAAAAATGAAAAGATTTTTATTGAAACGGTTGCATCAGACAGTCTGTAAAAGTGTAAATTATGGGGTGACATTTTTACCCCATGGTGTGTTGTATAGATCAGGGCAAACATAATCAGGGTTGGTTTGCCGACAACTGTTTTTAATATGTAGTATTTTTTTAAAAAAAGCCTGAGTTATTTTTGAACATTCAGTCTCAATTTAGGAGCTAGTAAATGTCGTCCTGTTACCATCAGCTATTACTTAGTGAGAGGTATCCAAGACTTCAAAGGTGCGACACTTAACAATTACACGGAATTCCCTACGGACAGCTCTGAGTCACATTATTATAAGTGGCTTCATTACACAGTGAGCTTTTACAACTGGAACTTGTCCTTCACTTAAAAACCACATTTTGCTCCATATATACAGAAAAACCCTGTCTCGATAAACAAAAACAAACAAACAAACAAACAAAATTTCACATTTTCATAGACAGCATTGATTTTCTGGAAATGTAAACATCCACATGCATTGGCTAAAGTCTACCTGTTCCGTCCTCATGTATCCTCCTCCATGCAACATCGTTCTTCCTTTCAGAGGAGTTTTCTGGGGTCTTACTGCAATGCAGTTTCCCTGCTGGAGCAATGTTCTCTGCGCTTCTTGCATGGCAAGAGCATTGTTTCCTGCGTTTCTCTTGTGGACTACTTTTGATCACAGCAGTGAACCCTCTGGTGTGCATCATTGAGAGATCCTAGAACACAGGATGCATTTTCCTGGGGTCTCCTTCAGTACCAGGCAGAGAATGTTTAGGAAAACAAACTTAAATAGAATTTCCTACCCAAGTTAAATCCAGTAGCCTTGAGCTCTAGCCGTGCCTCGCTAGCAGGTCCTTCCAGTCATATTGTGTTACAGGAACATGTACCGTGAGATCATACACCAGGTGACTAGTTCAGGTGTCATGGTTATGATCAAGCTTAGAACTCAGACGGGCTATGACTAATTTCACGTACTACAGGACTGCAAACTGCCTCTGTGTCTGGATTTCCACAGTACTGTAGTGCTAATGCTCGAGGTAATTTCTATGAGCATTTGTAGAGATTAATTATAATATATATATATTACAGTATCCCTCTGTATTATTTATAAAAGATCTTAGAACCATGACTACTTAAGGCTGAGAATTGAGCCAACAAGGAAATGGATAATAGACAGGAAACCGCTTGCTGGGTCCACACCATTTTAAATCGTATGTGCTAAGTATTGTTTTCTGAGAATCAAGAAAAGATATGTTTGTTGTGTTGTTAATAACTACTATTGGGGCCAAGCATCATGGCATACATCTTTAATCCCAGCACTCTGGAGGCTGTGAGTTACAGGTCAGCCTGGTCTATGTGGTCAGTTCCATGCCAGCTAGAGCTACATAGTGAAAACTGTCTTAAGTCTCAATAAATACACACACACACACACACACACACACACACACACACACACACATACACATACACATACATAAAAAAGAAAGAACTGCTACCATATTTATTTTTAAATCTGCACTAGAACATTAATATCATTATGATTTTTTAACTCTTTGAATCATGAGTCTCTAATTTCATTGTGCCTTTGCTAAGTGATAAACCTGTAAGTGATGGTTAATTCAAACCAACACTATTTTTAAATTAACCTCTATTAAAACCTAAGCATTAGTTGTGAGGATCTCTTTACTAGACATAGAAGAATTTTTAAAAAGGTGGATATTTGTCCAAATTAAAATTAAAGCATATATCTTCCATATTCTAAATGAACATGTGAGCGTCTCTAGTCATAATTTTATTATCACCATTTTACAGAATAGAGTTTTAATTATGGACTTTCTATCGGGATAAGCCGTGTGCTCAGGATTAGGAACTCGCTGCTCTAACTGGTCTTGTTAAAGAATATGGCTTGATGCATCCTGTGCCGAAACTTTTATAAAAACCAATGGACACTTCTAATAACACTTTTCTAATTTCATGGTTCAGTGCACAGTCAGTAAAGATTTAAATAATTCAGAAAAAAAGCCTATTCTCTTTTCTTTATTAGAAGTTTGAGTCAAGCAAATTCTTTGACATTTAATAGGTTTTTAACCCTTTTAATAACTTCTTATAATGAAATTTATTGGCAGTTGTTTTAAAGAAAGGGTTATTATGTTAGTATGAATAGCAGCCAGTAGTTTTATGATTAGTTTTGAGACCTTGACTCTCTATGACTCAAAGTATGTAAAAGCATAAATGAATGAGAAATGTTAATATTAACTGAATCAGGTGTGCCAAGAAATATACAGACTGTATATAACTGTGTTCGTGCAATTATCTAACAGGCTATAAAATTTTGGCAGACAAATATTCGAAACGTAATTGTTTTAGAGGAGCTTAAGGTCACTTACAGAGTCAGACCCTTTAAAAGAACTGAATGAATTATAATTTGCCTGGACTGATTTTTCCCAGGTTATTAATACCATGCTCGACAGAACAGGATTTCTAGCCTTTTCCTATCTGGGTTTCATGCTATTTTAATGTTTTATAATATATTTTAAAAGGATTATTGGATGGGTTCCATAATAAAAGTCTAATTTAAAGCTGTACTTTTCTTCAAATTTCTAATAAGCTGAAAACATACAAAATCTGTGCAGGAAGTTCTTTTATAAAAGCAGAGTGTTAATTCTGCTTCCTGAGATGGACTTTTGACTGGGTGCCGTGTGTCGCCAGCAATTTAAGAGCTTCCAGATGAACTCTCGTGTCCCCGTTCTGAACTGACGTGAAGAGGTCAACATGCCACTAGTATCTCCGTTTCTCCCAGCATCCCGTTGACATTCCAGTGGGGAGGAAGAGAGCACAAGTTAATAGGGTCTAAATACAGTGTGGAGGGTTGTGGCGGCTGGCGCAGGCTGCTGTGCACATGCAGATCCAGGTCTGGTCAGTAAGTCACCACTCAGAGAGCAGAGCCCCAGAGGACTTCCCGAGTCCTCATCATTCACACTTCCTGGATATTGTTTCAATGCCACAGTCCTCAAAAGCATCCTGAAACTAAGACGCCATTGTTCTACCCTGTCTCTGTGCAAATCAAAGTTCAGGAGGTGTGAACAGGCATGAGCCTTGTGGGATATGCTTTAGACGAGATACTTCCTGGGAGCAAAGCACCACCCATACTGTAATACACATACAAAAGACACAGATGGGATCCACAAAAGATCAGCTTCATCCCAAGAGCAGATCTATAGATCCTTATTGTCAGAGTGATACATTTCTGTAGAAACTGCTAATTCGCAAGTCTTGGGAAACAGAAGGTAGATCACATGGTCCCCAGATTCTCTAGATGAGATAAAGCATTTTGCCCATGAGCCACGGTGTCCTGCCATGAATTGGAATTATGAGATTGGTGATGTAAAGGAAACCTTTGCTGCTGCATTTTGCCTGTTTCCCTGATTTGTGCTAAGCAGAGGAGTCCTGAAGCCTACTGGTCAAGCTTGACAATATTGTCAATAGTTTAAAAACCACACTGGGAGACAGTTACTAATTAATCCCATTAGTTTCTCCATGAAGCATCCAAGAAATGAGTTTTCTCAGTCCAGATCAAAAACGTTTGATAACTGAATGGTTAGCACCATAACCTCCTGGCCATAGACATATTGGGCAGGAGACGGGGTATGGCCAAGGTTTGTGGATGAAAAAGATGTACTATGAATCATAATTCCTTTACATACATTATAATTTTGTTGAACCCTCATCAACCAGGTACCCCAAGCAGGCTATAAACCCAGACTTCATTGCGGCTGTGTACTTTCTCACAGTGGCACCCTAGGCTGGGTGGCCATAAGCTGCCCTACTCATTTCAGAGACGGTACCACCGATGCAGCTCTTGGCTGCATGGCTTCCTCATCTGTGTCAACAGCTCTCCACGAACTACAACTCATCAAAACAGCAACAAAAATCAAATGCCAGCCTAGGCACAACAACGAAGCTAGGTTCAATCTTAGGAACGCCCTCTTCTGCCTCAGTTAATACCTCAGTTTGAGACAGTCAAAGCAAATATTCCGATTTCTTCTCTGCTGATTTCCTTATGAAACTCAGCATTTGCACACCGCTGTCACTTCTCTGTTGCGTTGTGTTTAGACCGGAAACCGAGCTGCCCAAAGCTCGGTTTCAGTGCAGTTTGCCAGGCGCCAAGACCAATGCCTGCCACAGAGTAAGGGTGGTAAGAATTTGAAAAGTCCTCCCTTTCCAAAGGTGGAAAAAGAAACGCCAACTAGGTAAGAACTAAGATGGCCACCTAGCCGCAGAGGCAGCCTGATTGGCTGAGCAGCGAATCCTCGTAGTTCCTGCTGTGTTTTGAAAAACACGCAAGAATTCGAAAATACTAAACCTAAAAGCAAATTTGGTCTTGCAAATTTAGAGCTGAAATCCAGTTAATCTAAACTTGAAACTTTATAGATAAAAAGGTTCTATTCTTCCTTTAAAACTCATGGTTTTTGTGGGCAGGAGAGATGGCTCAGTGGTTAAGAGCACTAACTGCTCTTCCAGAGGATCTGGGTTCAGTTCCCAGCACCCACATGGCAGCCATAACTGTCTGTAGCTCCAGTTCCAGGGAATCTGGTACCTTCATAGACATACATGCAGGCAAAACACCAATGCGCATAAAATAAAAATAAATAAATCTTAGAAAAATAAAATAAAACTCACTTTTTGTTCATCTTTAAGAATTCAGCTTGTGTAGTATTTAGGTATTTTTGTCTCTTTTGACGATTTTAGTGTTCAGAGTCAAACGCCTAATACCAAAATGCTGATACTTGTATAAATTACATATTTGCAAATAATAAATGGAACACACAAGGAGATCACATTAGGATAATTTATTTAATTTGTTTAGACAACAAATAATTAAGCTCTCTCTTGGAAATGCATTTATGAAAATAATAAATAAAATTTGATAATTAAATTTACCCACACATTTGTTCTGGTGTACGCATTTACATATTAATTGAATCCTTGGCAAAATATGTAATCAAATTGAGGACTTAAATAATATCAACATTTACATTCTTTTTGTAGACTCTTAGAGTGTATAATTCCTTAGCGGGGAAAAAAAAAAAACTAAAACTACTTGGCCTTCCAGCCCTGATTAATCATGCAGGGCTGCGTGGACAACCCAAAGCAAGACTCAGAAGCTTTTCTTTAGATGCCAAGAATGTTATATGTTTGATGATGTACGTAAAAGGGGCTGAGAGCAAGCACTTGTCACAGCCAAAGCCACGAGGGTCTCCCCATGGCCCTAGGGAAAGCATTCCACAGCGAAGGATATCAGATGTTGACAGCCAGGGGTAACAGCGAGAACTTCAGCCTCTTCATGTTCTCTTGCTCCTGCTGGACCGGGCACCAATCCAGGAGTTGCGTGCATAGACCCCAGAATGCAGCAGCTGGTGAGCCATATTAACAGACAAGGCCTCAGGGCTAGCCCTGCTCCCGAGCTCTGCTCCACAACTGCTGTTCACTTAAACAGCTGGATCTGAGCGAAGGGAGATGAGGTGTCGTTAGAGCTTGCTATGTACAACTGTTTCACTATAGATTGCCTGCTAGAGGCAGATATAATGATAGCTTCCAAGGCTGCCACATTGGACCGGGAAGGATGCTGATGTTCAATGAAACAGAAGACAGAGGAATGGTGATATACACAACTTTGAATGCCAACAGCAAGCCTCTGATGTTCTATGTTATTCTGGAGTGCAATCTCAGCACCACTAATCACTCTACAGCTAACACTCTTACAAGGGATTTCTGGGATTAGAGGTAATCCAGCTAAGCCAAAATTATGTTTTAGAATTATAGTCTTACATGGGCAACATAGTCCTGTGTTTTTCTTTCCATTATCAAAGAAAATCAAAGTATGCGCACATATTGAAGTGTGTGTCAAATTTTGTACTTGATGTTTCACACTTGAACACTGTCTTCAACCCGGAACTTTTCTGGCGTAGGAAAAAAAAATGTGCCATGCAAGTCCATCACAGAGCAAGGCATCAGGCAAAATGAACGCATGGCATCTACTTTGCTTTCGTGATTGATCATGATGGAGCTTCAGACTTCCCTTAATTGGAAAAGGGTTTGAAGAAATGTGCAAATAATTCATCATTATTGTCTTCCTCCATTATTTTAATTGGCATTTTTACTCCCATACGTATGGGAAATATTACTGTACAACAGCAGCTAGGAAAATTTAAAGGAACAGATCAGATTTGGAAAAGAATGAAACCCAGCCCATTCTCAGATCCAGTGTATTTCCCAAATGATGAGATAAATAGGAAGGTAGAAAGCCAATATAATACTTTTAGCTGAGAAAAAAACATAAGGTGTTCTAAACTTAAAGAGAAGAGAGAAGTACCCACATTAGATATTGCCCCTAATGCATTTGAGCACTAGGGCTTAGCAAATGAAACCCCCAAGAGATGAGGATGCGCTGTGCCATGTCAACAGCCAATGTTAGTGCCAGCTGCACCGGACCAAAACATCTCTTCACTGCAGTTCAGGAAATGTGACGAATACCTACTATGTGACAAGATTTGTGCTGGAATATTCACAGTGTTGAAGAAAATAGATTCTTTAGTCTATAACCAGGTAGGGTATGTCAGTTAAAAATACATCTAACTGCATGCCAAAGATAGCCCTGGCGATGAAAGTTTAGCAAAGAGGGTCACATTGAAGACCCTCATGCTAGGACGTTACACGGCTCTCCCAGACAGCCCAGAGTACTGCGTATGGACTCCAATGTTTCCTCCAGCTCTAATCAGCAGCCAACATTTTTAACAAGTAGGAGCAAGAAGAGAACATGGAAAATTTTTCACTATTAATGAGACTGCACTATGAACTTACAAGACTGAGGTGCAATCGTGAGATTACACACTCATGGATATGTACTGGGGAGACACCAAGCTGCTTCAGCAAAAGTGAGCAACAGCTTTCAGAGTCAATGGTCCTGCAGACCTTGTCTGGACAGGATTAATCCCCTATCAGCTAACCATGCCTCAGGTGGGTTGACATCTGAACACCAGTTGCCACCTGCTTTTCATAATCCATGACATTTACATTCTCTCTCTCTCTCTCTCTCTCTGATTTTTCATGGCACACTCTGAAAATGGCAGACCATCTGTGAAAGTGATGTCTCTCCTATAACTGATTAGTCGGGTTCCTTCATGAATTGTGAGAATTACCTTTAGCAGAGTTGAGCAATAGTTTGTGGTTTTGAAAAAACAAAAATATTGGTTTGGACTAACAAGTTGGGAAACATATGAGATGAACAAAGCTAAGCTTCATGACCAAAAAGCCAAAGGACAGCTGCTCAAGGCTGGGAGTGGGGCCTGCTCAGGAGCTGGGGAACAGTCAGCAGCGTGAAGTGACCCAATGAGAGACGTGCCAGGAAGCAAGAACACAGGCCAGACCTGCATGGCCATATTCTAGGTTCATCTGGATCTAACCAGTGTTGTGAAATGGCTGTTCACACTCATGGAAAATAATTTTGCTGCCATACATAGGAAACAGAAACAAAGGCCAGGACCGGGTTCCTTAGCCTGCCCTCCTGAGTTTTTCCAGGTCCTAATTACATTTCAGAGAGATAATAACTAAGCATCTCGTCTATGTGGAATATTTTTGTCATGCAACAGCAGATAGCGCTAATTAGATTTTTCGGTTCCATGTGTATTTTAAGCCCATTTGTCCATCTAGACTCGTTTCCTTGTCATGAGCACTTTTTAACAAGCTTTCTAACAGGGAACTAAACAAGCCACAGCAATAAACACCAGGACCTCTTGCCTTAGGTTTGGAGCTGCTAGAGAAACGTTCGTTGAAATCCACCGTACTCCTCTTAACGCAATACGTTTGACCTCCAGATAACGTTCAGTGCTTCATCCCCTAATGTGTTTAATTTTAATCCTGCCGAGACGAAAGTCATTGCATGAATTACAAGAATGAGTCTCGTTGAGGCTGAAAAGCAGTGACCCAGATAACGTAATGTATTAATATGGAAACCTTGCAGTTTTAGAGCCTTGCTTTCGAATCTGTCTGTGTGATCAAGTCACTGCAATGGTCCATCAGTTGGCTAACACCTGTCCATGGGAGTCTGAGAACAGTAGTTAGGAGAGCGTTCTCACTCTTCAATAAAAGATTAGACTGAACCAGGGCAGCTGCAGGGAGAGAGGGTCTTGTAGACATGACATGGATACTGCACCCCTGAAATCTCAACAATGTGGTTGACTAAGCGAGGCATAAATGCTGGTCTCAGCAGTGAACATGCCAATAGAAAGGAAGGAAACTCCACAACCCCCAGACCTAGATGAAGAGTTGTGGGTAGCCAATGGCTGTTGAGAGAAGACGGATCAGTTTTCTCAAGAGACGACCTCACTGATAGGTTATCCAATCCCCACTGGTCAGCACTAACCATACAAAAGCAACATGAAATGGACTAAGCAGGTTTTATGAACATACACATTTATATATGTGTGTGTTATATATAATAAATACAGAGTGGGGGATGGGAAGAGTTGGGAGAAGGAGGGGTAGAAATGACGTAAGGACAATGTACTTATGAAACTCTCAAAAAAATCAGTGGGATTTGTGTAGTAAAAATGGCATACAAAAACATATACAGATACAAATACCATCAAAATTCTAACACATTCTTTACAGATCTTGGAAGGACATTTTTTTGTTTCACATGGAAAGACAGAAATTCTATGATAGCAAAAACAATCTGGAATCATCAATGAACTGCTGGAGAGATCATGAGTTCTCACCCAGGTTTAGTTTACCTCAGTCAGGATGATTTTTTTTCTAGTTCCATTTATTTACTGGAAAATTCATTTCAAGATGCATAAAGAGAGATGAGAATTATAAAATGTTTTTACATGTCATGTCTACTGTCAAGCTATTTCATGCCTGGCTTGGGGATACTTCACCATGATCACAGCAAATAAAAATAAATCAGAGTTAAAATAAAAAAAAATCTAAACTGAGAAAATTTGTTCTTATTGTCTTCTAAAACTTCCTTAAATGATCAGAATTAATGGATGCTAAAATCACTAATGATTTTGTAATTTGAATGACACTCTAACAAGCACCAGAACGTTGACATTTTCATCACATAAATATATGTAGTTAGAATGTGTAAATATAAATTAATAGGGTGTCTACTTGTCAAAACAAAAATATAATTACACTAAGTTGGTCCTGATAGATGTAACATGGTGCTCACCAAGTTACCAAGGTCCGGTTTGGGCTGCTTAGTTGTGGGAATGAGAATAAAATTCAGACTTTGCTCATGCCACTCACTTCTGTTACCACTGAGCTGCACCCAAGCTTTATTTTTTTGGTATTCTTTGGAGTAGTGTATATATAAGAATTACTATACTGCAGAGAAAATTCATGTGGATGCAACTTAGTAGGATATCTTACCATCTGCCGGTTACAGAAAAAACAAATTAGCTGGGCATAATAGCCTGCATAGCACTCAAGAGGCTGAAGAAGGAAGATCGTGAATTCCAAGGCAGCCTGGGCTTATGTGGTGCGATCCCTCGTCAAAACTTAAAAACTAAAATAAAAGAACCTTTCAAGAAGCATGTTTCTGAAAGTGTGTCTGTCTGTTCATTTATTTTAGATGCAGGATATGGCGAGCCCCGAAGGAGCTCCGTACGGCTCCCATCCTCAGATTGCAGCCATGAGGCCGAGAGGCCAGCCGACAGACATCCGACAGCAGGCAAGCATGATGCAGCACGGCCAGCTGACCACCATCAACCAGTCCCAGCTGAGCGCACAGCTGGGTTTGAACATGGGAGGAAGCAACGTTCCCCACAACTCCCCTTCTCCCCCTGGGAGCAAGTCTGCGACCCCTTCGCCTTCTAGCTCCGTGCATGAAGACGAGGGCGAAGACACCTCCAAGGTATGATCTGTGTTTGAGACTGTCGTTGCACTGTGAGGAGGGCATGCTTATATCCTCCCCGGTGAGAAACATCGGTGGGAAGCATATACTTGGTTAATGACGCATGAGGTTACAAACTAAATTCAACCACACGCTTACCCATGACACTTCTAAGTTCCTTATATGTCCTCTCAATATATTTACATATAACACAAAGGTTGTGTTTGCTCTTGAAATGTATGGTCTGCATAGTGAATACGGCTAAATAAATTCTGTTGTGCTTGACTTCTGCCGTCGAGCCTACCTTGCTGCATGCCAGTCCCTGTAGGACCTTTTTTTTTTTTATTTATTAAAGATTTCTGTCTCTTCCCCACCGCCGCCTCCCCTTTCCCTCCCCCTCCCCCAAACAAGTCCCCCTCCCTCGTCAGCCCAAAGAGCAATCAGGGTTCCCTGCCCTGTGGGAAGTCCAAGGACCACCCACCTCCATCCAGGTCTAGTAAGGTGAGCATCCACGAAACTGCCTAGGCTCCCACGAAACCAATAGGTACAGTAGGATCAAAAACCCATTGCCATTGTTCTTGAGGACTCAGTAGTCCTCATTGTCCACTATGTTCAGCGAGACCGGTTTTAACCCGGGCTTGTTCCTGAGATGCTGTATAGCTGAGGAGGACCTTGAAATTCTGATGGCCCTGTTTGCACCTCCTGAGTGCTGGAATTAAAAGGGAGCACCATCATGGAATGCTGGAGATACAGTTTATGCCGGGGAAAGAACCCTACTGAGCTGAGCTTCAGCCACATTGTGCTGGGAGAATCTAACGTCCTGCAGTCCGTGCAGGGACCGTGAGTGGGAGTCAGGGTGTGCGCTGGAATGTCCTTAGATGACAACCTCAGATCTCCTGACCCAGCTCTTCTGCACTAGTGGTGGGCAGGGAAGAAGATGACTTTGCAGGACAGAGACCTGGGTGCTAACGTTTTGCGGCCCCTTACGGTTTCATCACTAGATGCCTTTCTGTGAATCACTGAGGGGGAGGATTGCTTTTGTAATGGTCTTGCAGGGGAAATTTGGCTGAGTCCCCCTTTAAATGCCTTTGAAGTTGTTTAAGGAATTGTTCCTTTAAAATATAATACTTTAAAAGGAGAAAAGAGAAATAAATGACTTCACCAAAACCCTGTAAGCTTTTTTGCCTGAAAACACCAAATGCTTGCTTTCCCTTTTCTGATTACCAATGAAGCACTGCCCAGATTTAGCCCAGTGAGAAGGATGAGTGTCTACCGGCTGTGAAAAGGCCCACCAGTACACAAATACTTTCTATTTGCCCTCTTTTTTAAAGATTTATTTTATTTTTGATTATGCATTGGCAGTGGGCGGCCGAAGTGCAGGAGAGTTCAGGTACCCAGGAGGCCAGGGGCTTTGGTTCTCACAGGGGCTGTTGCTACAGGCGCTTGTGAGCTGCCTTCAGTGCCAAAATCCGAACTTGGTTCTCTGTAAGAGCAGTACAGGCTCTTGCCTCCTGCTCCCCCTCTCAAGACTCCTCTTTTATTTGTTTAAGAAGCTTCCTAATAAGTAGTCAGGTGTGTCCGCCGCTCTGTTTTCTTCTCGTCTTCATGAGAATTTGGGGAGGAGTTAAACTGCCAATACACTGATAGGCCCTGCTACAGAATCTGATGATCTATGCAATTGATTGCCAATGTTTACACTAAACTCATAATAGTCCAGAGGAGTTGTAATCCATAGGTTAATTCCATTTACTGACAGCATTGAAGATACACTGACAATATTTTCTTACTTCTGAACTCTTGATGCACGAGTATTTGGGAGTTCTTAATCTCAAAACAATGATACAGTTGGCCTCCAAGAATGACTCCACTCTGAGGCCCCTGTGATATAGAAACCAGCCAAACCAGAGCTCTCACCCACCGGTTCAGTATTCTCCTGCCTCATACCAGGGCCAGGGTCAGCCAACAAAGACCAAACCAGAAAAACCCAGAATCTGTCCCAAGCCTTTCCCCCTGTTCTCTCCAGCAGACCCACAGAGCCTGGTAACTCCTAGCCACAAAACTGCAAGGCATGTGCTGTGTCCTGTGTTACCCGAGTCCTCTCTGTCCCTCAGGGACTCAGGTCCCACCCCAGGTGGCCATGTGCTCAGCTGTGCCTCCTGTTGTTCAGATCTGTGACTGTAAACTCCCTTCCTGGCAGTCATTCCCATGTTTTGCTGAGTTCCCAAAGAAAATAAAATCAGATCTCAGATACAAATCTCAGTGTCTCTGCACACAAGTCTGCTTCTCCTACCTTCGTAGTCAGGCCTGTGGTAAGTGAGGTCATGTGCATGGACAGAGGTAACTACTAATAGAAGTCTAATTAATCATACATCACTGGGCTCATGAGCGCCTGGACATGAGCTATCTAGATAGCAAAGACAGTTTTCCTAAGAAAATGTCAATTATTCTAATAGTACCCAACAACCAGTAAGCCTAGATCCAAATACAAACACCAGCTGTATGCTTGTGGCCAGAGAGCCGTGGGCTCTAGACAGTCACCTAAACAGAAATGATATGTGTTATGTTTTACCGGGAGATCGATGTTCAGCTCACAGTAACGATCAATTTTTATATCAGGATTATGTCTTTATCAGACTTCCTTTCTGACAATTCAAAATATTAATGCAAAACTTGTAGTAGCGTCTGCTACCAATAAAATGTATACAGGACTTGTCTTAATTACAGCAACATTCTATGCGCTCTGCAGCTTACATGGTGGCTCAGTAGACAGGAAGCTGAAAGTCTTAGAAGTACTTTCTGCCGTATATTGTTAACCCTTTAGGAGCACAGCTTGTCATTGTCCCAAGGCATGAATTTGTACATTATAAACCTCCATGCTGGTATGAAATTTTACCCGTGAGTTTCCTATCCAATCACCTGATATCCACATCTCAAAAACCTGTATACATCTCTAAGTGGCAGCAAGCCTGTATGGTTCTTAGCAGCGACTCTTGGGCTACTAGTGTGGGGGCAGGGGAGAGGGCTTGAAGAGATCAATTTCTCAACAACATTCCTTTTTTAAAAAAAAAATGGCTTTTTTTTTCTTTTACACGTCTCAAGAAAATTCAGCTGCAATTACAATTCTGAATGCCGTTGCTCACTGTGGATTCAGAATTCCTCTCCCGTTTATTCAACTTCCATGTGCTAAATTGCTAGAAAAATCCTCTGCTGAAAGTACCTAGGCATTTTTAATGACAGTTAAGAATTAAACAGTACTTTTTTCCTTTATATGTGTGTGTAGGATTTGTGTGCAATGCTGTATATTACAACAACTCTAGTTAAAAGTGAAATAGCACTAAGCAAAAAGATCATTGAAATCATTTCCAACAAGTGAACCAAACAGGAATATTGAGTTCCTCCCCAGAGAAAAGCATCTTAGCACACCAGGCTGTCTCTACGCAATTACATATTGATTCCAGTTTATCTAATTGAACAATTAAATGGAATACCTCTGTTTTGGCAGGGAAAAAAAAAGTATTGTAAATACACCGGTAGAATTAATTATCACCTTACAAACACCACCCATGGCTTTGAGAGCTCTGGAGTGGAGTTGACAGCTGAGTTACAAATGAAGCCTGCAGAGAAATAGTGAAGACAGAAACTCAGGCTGTGGCTCCGAGTCTATAACCCTGTTTTTGTGAGTTAGCAGACTCTTCAAGACGCTTAGAATATCTGGCATTGCATGTGTATTTGAATGTACTTGTTCCTTTAATTATCCATTAAGGATCACAGTAGATATTTTCCTTCCTTTTGCTTTCACTTTTCCATTGAAAACATCCTTATGTTTATGTGTCTCATAATGATGTATAGTTGGGTGATCTTTGGCTCTGCAATGGAACCCTTACAGCCCTGACACAGACATCTGGGCCTCCTCAGTGTATTGCTTTCTATTTACAAAGACGTTTTAAATTACTTGTTCTATCTTCTTTAAAATTTTTATTTTGCTCATCCAATTTTTCTAATTATAAGACTGGAAACTTGGTGTTCTTCTTTCTTTGGTTTTATTAGCTCTTTGAGAGTTTCACGTTTCCTGTAACATGTTTTGGCGATGTTCATGTCTCCAAGCCATCTCTAATCCACTCCCCCTTCCATCTCCACCAACTTTGTGTCCTTTTTCTTAATCCCTTCAAGATCAATTGTACTCCCAAAATATCCTTGGTTGTGTGGTCTTCCAATGGATTGTGGTGGACTTTCGTCTGTAGCTATGCTCTTAGAGAAAACCAATTCTCTCTTTCCCAGCAGCCAACAAGTGCCAAAGCTCCATGGTTAAGAGCCAGGTGTATGCCAACTCCTCTTTCCACACTGGGGCATGGGCTAGTACAGGTTTTGTATATGAAAGTTGTAAATTATTTGATGTCTTTACATTGCTATTTAGGTAACTTTTAAGTCTAAATACTTTCCTTCTGATTTATATGTTTATAGTTTTTGTTAATGTTCATCTTAATTATATTATTAAGTCCTTTCACATAAAAAAATTTATAAAATACCATGTACATTGTTCTAGGTCATTCTTTTTCTTCCAATTTTTTGTATTTGTACCATTTACATCTAGCATTACTTTGTCTTAGCTTTAAGGTGTTTTTCCGGCATCAGTCTTATTGGAACATGCCTACCATAAAGAACCTTTCTGCTGGATATGTTTCTAGGTTGACAGTTACCGCCTTTCAGCCTTTGGAGGCTGTCATGTTATTCTTTTGAGACCAGATTTCTGGTGTTGCTTTTGAGAACTACTTTCTCCATCTTTCCTTGAAAGTACCCTGACTGTCCTCTCTGATTGGTTTGAAAATATCTTACCTTTAATGTTCTTCAGCGCCAAGGTGATGTGTGTGGGCTTCTTCACATCTGCCTTGAGTTTAATTATCTCTGTACTACATCATTTCAGAAATATTTCAACCACTTTTTTTTCAGATGGTGCCTCTTGCTCCCTTCTCATTTTGTAACTCGGAGAAGGATTTAATGCAAGGCTTCCTGTCTTATTCTCCACGCCCCCAACCTGCTGTGTGCTACTTTGTTACCTGCTAGACTCGATTAATTTATTTATATTTATATCTTACTTGGCAATTACTTTTTTCAGCTATATCTCATCTGAAATTAAAATGATCTTTGGAAATGGCAATGTCAAGTATATTAAAAATATATTTTATTTTTCTCACATCTAGACATTTTCTTAGTTATTTAGTATTTTCCTCATATATTTAGTCCCTTTTATTCATAAATTTGTTGCACGCCCTCTGTCTTAGTTGCGTTTTGATTGCTGTGACAAGACACCATGTGTAACGCAGTAAATAAAAAGAGAGAGAGAATCCATGACCATCACGTCAGGGAGTACAGCAGCAGGCAGGCATGGATCTAGAACAGTGGCTGAGAGCCGACGTCCTTATCTGCAAGTCGGAGGCAGAGAGAGAGAAAGAGAGAGAGAGAAAGAGAGAGAGAGAAAGAGAGAGAGAGAGAGAGAGAGAGAGAGAGAGAGAGAGAGAGAGAGAGAGAGAGANGTTAACCAGGGATAGTGTGGGCTTTTGAAAACAGAAAAACAAACCTCTATTGAGCTTCTTTTATCATTTATGAAAAATAAAACTTGGGTATAAATGTTAGGGAATAAACCTGAGAGATCCATAGAGCAAGCGAAACATGATTTCTGCTCTCAGAACAGAGGTTGGACTCTATCGGTGGTCTTGGAACAATCAGCACCAACAGAGCTCCCCAAACAGACCGCAGCGACACACCTAATCCTTCGCAAACAGTTCCGCCAACTGGGCTCAGGAGACGGCTCACTCTCCATGGCTATCTGAATTTATTCGCATAGGGAGATTAGATGGCACCGCTAAGAAAGGAGACTGGACAAAAGCAGCAGGGTTTCCACGTGTAGAAGTGGGACATGAAGACAGTGCTGTGGTGTGCCCCATTCCCGTGGTGAAGGCTTTACAATGTTTACTTGATATGACGAGCGTTATAACTGGAGTTCTGTGCTGTTTGCTCAGCCTATTATGCAGATGGTGCTTGATTAAAATCTATTTTAAACTGCAGCGATTACTGCAAGATAGTGTGCATTAAAGAGCCCTCCTGGCTCCATTAAAGGCTTCGCGACCATGGCAGTTTATTTTAAATATGCTTATAAACATTTCTAACTTCTCCGGAGACGCTTCACTATAAATGACTCTCTTTCCGTGTGTGTGTGTGTGTGTGTGTGTGTGTGTGTGTGTGTGTGTGTGCTTGTGTGTTGTGTGTGTTTACACTGTTAAGGATTAAACCTTCAGTGTTTTGCATACTAGGCAAGGTCTCCAACACTAAGTCTCACCCCGACTCTCTTTCCCTGATATTGCTCAAGTCTTGCATTCTAGAATAGGGAAGTATTCTCCAAGCAATATTGTGAGTGCATGTTTCTTTTAAATTAAAAGATTATTATTTCCTTGTAATAAGTAGGTTTACATGAACCCATTATAACTAAGCAATAATACCTGACAGGAGGTGGCTTGTCAGAAGCCTAAAGATATTGTAGAATTATGATAAATACATCTTTCCCTAAGTAAAATAGAGGAAAGCATGTGCAACATAAAGCTTTTGTGTAATATTTATGAGTAAGATATATGTATTTTGAATGTATTTGTTAAATAGTGCTTTAATTGAATATGAGAAAAAACTCTGTAGGTAAACAGTTCGGCCATGTTGTTAATAGCTATCATTTTCATAAAATTTTTAAATGCACTTCAAATCTTTGCTTTGCAATGATGAACCTTTGCCCGTTGCTGTGCAATAGAAGAGCAGGAATATATGATGAGTCGCTGAAAGACACCACATAGTGGAAAGAGGGTAATGATTCATAAGACTTCTCATTTTCAGTGGGCCTGTCTTCTTTGGAAGGTGATTTTGTGATCTAAATGGGATACAATAGAAGTGAACTTTACTCTCTAGTTGAGGAACCTTAGTAAGTTGACAAATGCTCTAGAGGAGTGTTCAGTGCGTACTTCTATCTCATCTAGCGTAACAGCCAATAGTCATCAATGGCTGCTTAAATTTATATTTAGTGAGTTAAGATTAAATGCAAAACCTTTCAACTCTCAGTTGTACCAACTTTATGCTTGTGGTGTATAGTTATATGTTGCGAGTGACTACTCTTTTGACATGGCAGAGAATATACCTATCAGTCTAGAAAGTTCTATGAGATGGGGTACTATGGATTATAGAACCCAGAACTTCTTAGAAAGTTAAGGTCTAAAATTATAAGCTTTCATCCATAAATGTATGAAGCCAAAATCCAGACAACACCCAGGGACATATTGTAAATCCATTTAGCTAATTTTTTTTCCCAGCTCAACCATACTCATTCTTATGTTCATTCTAAATAGTTTGTGGTCAAAAGAGCTGGGTACTTTTCAAAATACAATCCATTACTGGCATGTAAGTGGTTCCAAATTGAAGCAATGCTCCTTTCCGAGGACGCTTTGCATGTGGCCAGTGACTATGTGCTTTTCACATGAGGAACAAAGCTACTGCTAAAAAGTGGGGGTGGGGGTTACCATTCCCAGCTCATTAAGCATACTCTAAAAGGGTCACTCATTTCTGCATGTTTCTTAAGAATGAAAAGTGGTGACAATACAAACCACACGTCAGAGGACTGTGCCTTGTGTTGCGAGCAAATATCTTGACCAATCACTGCCAAGGTGCTTGAATGCAGAAGACGTCGAGATAATTAACACACCCACCACTTTATCTTACCTGGTCACTGATTGTTGTTCTCTTGTTATTGTTTTTTTTTTCTGTTTGTTTTGTTGTTAATGAGGATATACTGTCAGCATATTTTAAGTGCATACTACAGTATTGCTTACTGGAATGACCATGCTGCACACCTTACCCGCAGAAGTCACCCACAGTTGAATACTGGTCTCCTTTGGCTACTCCATCTTTAATATTGCTTTTTTCTAATATCGTTTCAATTGAAGTAGAATTAAATCTCTCTACCTCTACTTTTCTCCCTCCAGCCTTTCCCAGCTACCCTCCTTCACGCCCACCCCATGCCCCCTCCAATCGCATGTTTATAGCCTCTTTTCCTTTGGTTATCATTACATGCATGCATGTGTATGTATACAAACGCATATGCACAAAGATATCAATATAAGCTGCTGAGTTTTAGAGCTGACCACTCTCCATTGGACAGGTAGTAAGGGACTCAGCCCTTTGGAGAGATGAAGTCTTCTTCTTCCAGCAGTCCTGGAACTTAGTTGCCTATAGTTGTTTGTCTAGGGGTAGGACCCTGAGTTGCCTGTAGTTATTTGTCTAGGGGTAGGACCCTGAGAAAATTTTTTCCTTCCACATTAGCACGTCCAATGAATAACCATTGTTCTGGTCTTGTTTATGCAGCTGTTTCTAGGGGAGACTGTTTTCATAGAGGACTTCCTGATATTGTGATTCTTATTTTTTTTTTTTTTTGTAAAAGCAAAGAACCTTTACTCTTACACAAGTCTGCAAACTCAAACTCTCCATGGGTCCAATGTATTGGAGTGACCGAAGAACCCTGAGCTCAGTTGGGTTTGGCTTTTATAGCAACAAAGGTAGGGGTGAGGGATTTCTAAGGTTCAGACCCCTATTGGCAGACATGTGTCCTGGTGAAAAGCAATGCGGTGTGTACTGCAGGTGATCCTATCTACAGTAGTCAGAACATTGGGAATTTCCTTTGGATGGTCTGTTCCTGGGTGCTGCCAGCTTAGGGTTTTTCCTGAAACCCAGTGTGGCCTGCTCTGGCAGTTGTGTGACCTGGGCCCCACGTGGCCTGGTCCCAATTATGTGTGGTCAGGCTGCCCTGGGTACCACATTGCTCCCTTTTTCACAATAACCAATGACAGGACCCAATCATGGGTCCTGCTTGCCTAGGGGCTCAAGGGAGTAGTATTGGGACCTCAATACCATTAGCTTACAGATTTTTTTAGGAAAGTGACATTTGTATCTATTGCCATTCTTAAAGCCCTGTAGCTGTGATCTTTGAGTACAGCCACATAATAATCCTGAATGATTTATATAGAAATAATAGTTTAAGGCTATATACTACCTCTTTGGTTCTGCATAAAGAAATTCAAGTGTCTTATCTTATTGCAGAGTTAGTTTAGTTAATAAATCTAACAATGGACAATTTGGGGTCTATTTTTTGGTATGTCAATGGGCACTAAAGGTGGCCATTTTGTCCCCCATGCCAGGGAGTTCCCCCTTGTCTCAGCATTTCAACCTATTTTCGGCAGAGAGCATGGGATGATGTGTTCTTTTCTGTAACTCCTTCAAGCTGACATTGGGGCATTGTTATCGGGGCCCAAGAAGGCTGAAAGGCTAGCCAACGCTAAGGAGGGTATTCAGGAAATGGGGCACTCATCAGAAGCACCTGGTTCACAGACTGTGTGTTGATGACACTGGGAGCATTCACATCAGCTGGACTGGTCCACATCAGCTTTCAGCAAGTCCAGGGCTCACAGTCATTCAGAGCAGGTTGTAGTCAGTAAGTGATGCCTAGATGTGTCTGCCAGTCAAGAGGAAACCTATTCAGACAAGTTTAAATGAATAACAGAAGTTAAAATTTGTGGGATTAAAGGAAAATAATACATTTGAAACTTTTAGACCCATATTGAAATCCATATCACGGGAAAAAAAAGCAGATAATGGGCATCTGCAAAACAGCAGCAATAGACTCCTACTTTTGAGTCCTAGCCGAAACTACAGATTTTAGTTAGAAGCATATGTATTTTTCTACTGTCCAGAGAGTCAGGTATGGATAGGACAAAGATGTCTTTGGCCTGATGAGAAACATCTTCAAGTCTAAACCTAGATGACAACCAAAATAAATGACCCAAACAGTAAGTAGTCATTGCTCTACCAGCTTATCAGAACTATACCATAGAAGGCGAAATAAACCAGAAATATTTTCCATATCTTATTTACTATTGTAACCTGTATTTACATTTTACATCATTCCTGAGACCCTCAAAGCTTATGATCTTTTATATCCTCAGATCTTTACATATCTTAAAACAATGTCTTTTATGAAGATACCTAGTAGCTTTAGAAAAAGCAAAGTTTGATTTTATAT
>NW_026067897.1:8544750-8572315 GCF_014885135.2 Alexandromys fortis
ATGAAATGGGTTAACAAGCTGGCCATAACCTTGTGGAAGGATCTGGATACCTGCTGCTGCTAAGCTAACAAAGTTATAGCTAGCCTAGACGTCAATACTATCAGAGATCCCAGAAGGATAAATAAAGTATACCTGAGTATACTTCCGAATCTATTAAGAATGACAGGGACCAGAGTCCATACACAGTTAGCCATACCCAGGTCTCCACAGCATTGGAGGCAGAAGTATCAGGACAGCAGTCTTACAGTCTTAGCCAGGCCCGTGAGGTGATTTTTTTTCCCCCTGTGGAAGAGGAACATGAAAAAGACAGGCCTTATTTTGTCTAGGTAAAAGTGGTACAATCAATTTGCCAGGGTTCTGCTGTTTGTCCACAGTCTAGGCCGGGTCCTGGCAGCAGGTATTGCACTGGGGCAGCTTGACCAGTGGTCAGCATCGTCATAATCCAGAAACATCATGTTGTCCCATAATCTTCTTTGGAGACCTTGGGTCACTGCTAGGATCTCGGAGTCTCTGTCTAATATATAAGTGGCCGGCTGAAGGCTCTACAGGGTGGTGGTTCTGGTGCACATGCAGATCTCAGAGAGCCCCCAAATGTTATGCCCAGACCACAGAGTGCCCCCAAACTAAGTAGGAGACTGAATTCTATATATAAAAGCAAAGAGTCTTTATTCTTACACAGGTTTGCAGATTCGAACTCTCCATTTGCCCAATGTATTGGAGTGATCAAAGAGCCCCAAGCTCAGTTAGCATTAGGTTTTTATAGTAGCAAAGGTGGGTGAGGGATTTCTAAGGTTGGTATTAATGATTCTTACAAGCTCTCTGCCCCCTCTTCCTCCATGTGCCCTGAGCCATAGATCTACATCTATGGCTGTTATGTAGATGCATTTTTTGGGCCTGGGTTCCCCATGAACTGTTGATCTCTGCATTGTACACAGCTATGGTTTTCTGTGCTGGTCTCCATTTGCTGGAAAGAGAGACTCTTTTGTTGAGGGGTGGTAACTCCACTTCTCCAGGAAAGGTGGTTCACACGCCCAGCTTTAACATTCTACATTGTCAATCTCTTTGACTCTTTTTGTTATTCCTTTTTAAAAGATTGTATTGTTATGAATGTCAATGGGTATTTATAAAGTTAGACATTATAAAAACTATAAAGAATAAAATCACAAAGATACATTCTATAGCACAAAGAAATTGCTAGTAAGGTTTCAAATGCTTTTTAAGTAAAACCTGTTCAAGTTTTTTTTTTTCTTTTCCTACATATTTGCTTATTATCCTAAGTGCTCAAGCAAATCTTTGGGGTAATTTCCTGTAACAGGAACCATTTGTACTTACATTCATTCATCCTTCCTGTCAAAGTATTATTTTATATTACTTTATTTACTAGTGCTATAGCAACTGCTAAGTACTTATTGTGTATTTCAGAAACTACCTACATGCTAGTGTAAGCAAAACTATACCTGACTCCCACTTGGGCTGGGGGAAAAAAAGCACAACAATCATGTGCCCATCGTTGTATAGTTCGAAGTTTGTTACATGCTGTGGATGGAAATCTAGGTAACTCAACGAGCGCATTACAAGAGCCTGACCTGAGTTTGAAATATTTTTAAGATTTTCAGATAGTGACAGCAAATAATAGTTGCTTACATGCATGTCAAATCAGGGAAGCCTAGACTTAACAACCATCCAACAACAAATGGTAAGAGAAATAAACCTATGGGCTTTTAAGATTTCTAAGGGAAGAGAGTTTGCAGCACAGAACCCCGCCCGGCCACTCCAGAATGGCCATGTATAGGAAGATGAGCCAAAGAAGTGATCCTGAAACCCAGCAAGGCCAGCCAAGTAAGAGAAGAGCCCAGACAGGGCTGGTGTCCTAGCACTAGGAGAGACACACCTTCCCAAGGATCTTGGGTTATTCAGTAAAGACGTTGGTGACTTTATGAAAAGCTGCAAGAATCGGAAGCACCTGGAAGTGATGGTAAAGCACAGTGGTTCTAAAGAGGAGTAGATCCAAGCATGTGTTACTTTAGTGGAGAGAAAAGGGCTCGCTTATTTCTCCTTCCGTCTGCTTATGTGTCAGGTAGTACAATGGGATTGAGATGTTAGGGCTGAGAGCAGTATCCCATGCCGAGGTCTATCAGGGCACTTGTTCAAAGTTGCTTTGTGGGCCACCATATTTGATGACCGTCACTTCTCTCCGAACTGTAGCGGACTCGGCAGTTTCATGGAATCACACCTCGATTACAGACTAATGTTAATCTACATTACTTTGACCTGATTCAGAACATTGTGTCATTATGGGGCTTTTTGATCTCCTGGAGCAGGCAATTTCAGAGCAGCCAACTCCTTTTTCTAGCAGAACGTTTTAATGGTTCGAGAATTTCACACATGCGTGCAATGTATCACAATTAAGTCCCCCATTCTCTCCTCTCTAATTCTTCTCCTCTGGCCTCCCTCACTTTACTTCCTGTCTTAGACACTGTTCTATTGCTGTGAAAAGATGCCATGACCAAGGTGACTCTTGTAACAGAAAACACTCCGTGGGGAGCTTGTTTACAGTTGCAGAGGTTAGTCATTATCATTGCAGCAGAAGGCGTGCAAGCAGGCAGGCAGAGGTATTCATGGAGATTTGGTGAGAGTTCTGCATCCAGATCTACAGGCAGCAGGGAGAGGCTCTTGGCTTAGAATGGGCTTTGGAAACCTCAAAGTTCACCCCCAGTGACATGCTTCCTCCAACAAGGCCACACCTCCTAACCTTATACTTCTTTCAAATGGTTATATTCTCTGGTGACTAAAGATTCTAATATATGAACCCAATGGGGTCATTTTCTTCAAACCCCCACACCTCTCAACTTTATGTTTTCTTCTTAAGTCCAAAGTGCTATATGTATGTACAAGGATGTAGGACCATGGAGTGGAGCATGGATAGCCAAATCCCTGTAGAAAATCAGCTATCCCCCTTCCAGCCACCATCAATTATCAATAGCTAATTGTCATCTTAACTGTCATCCTCAGGTCTCTATCTTTCTCACATGAAAGCAAAGCAAAGGATCCACTAAGTCTTTCCTGTTTCCTATTAGTACTTGAGCGAATCTCTTAAACTGGCTTCACATTATCAAAAACAAAAATGATGCTTTTGCATTTCTTTGATGAGTTCATTTTTAAAGTTTCATCAATTGTAGTTGAATAAGCTGTCAAATTTTTAAAATACATAAATATGTACGTTACAGTCATCATAAAAATAGATCTGGAACTAGCTCACGGTAGAAAGACGGGAGCTCAGGAAAATTGCTCCGAGAAAGACAACACAGCTGATAGTTAACTAAAGGAAGAATGAGCACAGGTCTTGTGATATTTCCATAGGACTCTTGACTGAGTATGTGTCCTGTGCACAGTGGGGGTAGTCTTACCCACGTGCATCACCAGCATCTTATGTGGATAAGACATACATTAGCCAATGGTAGGAAAAGCACAGAACAGCCATAGCCGGTAAGGAGAGAACAGCTGTGAGAGTGGCCACTGCTGGGAGATCGTGGAAACAGGATTGAGGTCAGTGGGACAGGCCCTTGTGAACAGGAGTCTTCCCAGGTAGCAGCATTATATATTCCTATCAAGTCTCACAACCTTAGAGCTGGAAAGAAATCCTTACCCAAATCCTCATTTTACAGAGATAGATTGAATGACATCATGGTTACTTAGCAACAAATATGCTATTCACATGCAGGTACCTAAAGCGCACTCAGTGTAGATTTTCTGGTTGTGTCAGAATAACAATTTAGATGATCTCAGAGCAGTGGAGAAAAATTGATTCTATTTTTAAATGGAGTAAAATGCTAATCTAGGTTGTTATAGAAATTTCTGGAATCTAGATTTTGGTGGGGGTATCTAATATGTTAGCCATTGGATTCTTGTTGCTAGTATAATTTGAAAAGGGATACACTTCCTCTCATTCACTTAAGCATTCATTACCATCACGTGGCTCATGAAAGGCAAATAGGACAGTATAGATTATAGAATTTGCCATCAATGCAGAAAGTACTGCTGGGTAGTAGTGATCGGGATTCTAGGGCCTGTCCACTCTCAAAACCATAAGCATCGCTAGTTTCCCACCCCCAACCACATTACTGACCTAAGTTAAAACACTATTAGACTTTCTCAGACTTGCTGACCCAATGTTAAAAGTCATAATTGGGAAGCTAAGTTAGAACTCCACAGAAGAAAGCAAGCCCAGTAAGATCCCAAAAAGGTTGCTGCTGTCACAGCTACAGTGACAGAGAGAGGATGAAGGGAGATAAGATGTAGCATTTAACATAGTAAATTGCTTCCTGACAAGTGTGAAGACCTGAGTTCAAATCCCCAGAACTCATGTAAAGGCAGACATGTTATCACACTTTTCTAACCCCAGCAATTCTACGGGAAAATGGAAGGCAGAGTTAGGCTCACCCATGGATGCACCAGCTAGGCATGGCATACACAGGTGAAAAAACACCTCTATGTGGGGGTTGTCTAGGGTGGTATTTTGTGTCTATGTCAAAGAAGAATAGCAATATGATTCGGTCACTGACTTTCTAGTTCCTCCATAACTGTCTTGATTTTTTATTTCAGATCAATGGTGGAGAGAAGCGGCCTGCCTCTGATATGGGGAAAAAGCCAAAAACTCCCAAAAAAAAGAAGAAGAAGGACCCTAATGAGCCCCAGAAGCCCGTGTCTGCCTACGCTTTGTTCTTTCGAGATACTCAGGCTGCCATCAAGGGCCAAAATCCGAATGCTACTTTTGGTGAAGTCTCTAAGATTGTGGCTTCCATGTGGGATGGCCTCGGAGAAGAGCAGAAACAGGTGAGAAGGCTTTAAAATGGATGGCATCAGCTTGATCACAGACAGTGTGTACAGGCTTCGAAAAGAGCTTCGGAAAGCATTAGGGAAAGTAGCCAGATGCCATAACTATGACTTAGACAGTGTCCCTACCTAAACCAGACTTTAACATAAGGCCCTTAATCATGCACTCCCTTTATGCTCTCCAACAAGTAGCGGATTAACTCCCTTGTTTCAAGGTTTATTCAGCGTAGCCACGTTTGGAAAGACTTCCATTTACCCCAGCCAGGATTACCTCACTTCCTATTGTTGACAGCGTGTGCATAGCGATTAAAAGTCCCCCTTGGAAATCACCCATGCCTCTCGTCAGCACTCACTGTTTACCCTGTTGTCAGCTAACTCTCTTTCTGCTCCTTGCAAAACAAACCTCAAATCTAAGAGCTTCTCTCCTTGGCCCTTGCCTGAAGACCACCGGGATGTGTAATTTAGCCCATGTTTCCAGGCTGTGTTCAGTGGGAACAGATTGCCGGCTTCCCTTTCTCTCCTTATGCATGGCCGTGGTGTGAGGGAGGGCCACGCTTAGGGAAGGGCACTGAGATACACCAGCAGTGCCACGAGTCACCTGGGAGATCGTGAAGAGGGTGAGGAGTAAAATTTCAGAAAATAGCTGGAGCTTGCCCACATGAAGAAACAATACCAATCCTGTGTCTAACTTAGAGGCTAGATGGTCGTTGTCAAAATGTAGGATTATTGCCACAAATATTAAATATGCGTGATAATGAATAAAATTGTCAAAATGACAAAATAAGCACAGCAATTGTGAAATAAAACAAAGTGCACTGATCAAGTATTAGGGTCACGTTTGATTCTTGATAGAAATATTTACTGCTCTGCCCCATATCCGGGGAGTGTACTTAAAATCACGAGTGAGGTATGTGCTGCGTCAGGGTGAAGGTCAGAGTTCAAACCACATAAAGAACAGAACCCCTCTAAAGCCAGAGATGGTGTCACGTTCATGTCCTAGCACTTCTAAGGTAAGATGGAGGGAGATGGGAACCTAACGCTTCTGCGGTAATGTGGAGACAGAGATGGGGATATATATCCCGGGAAGCCCATGGGCCAGCTAGCCTGGCATTCAGAGCAGAGAACAACAGGAGACCCTGCCGCAAGCAACATGGAAGGCCATGGCCAGCACCTAAGGTGGTCCTGTGACTGCTACACATGTGCCTTGGCATGCACAGGACCATACATAGCCAATCTCTCCCTCCCTCCGTCTGTCTGTCTGTCTGTCTATCCATCTATCTATCTATCTATCTGTCATCTCACGCACACATGCACACACACAGTGGAGAGTAGATTGGGACCTTAAAAAAAGAAAACCATAGGTTCTCAAGGAATCTTAGTTTATGTCAATATATATGCTCTAAGTAGGATTTATACTGTTAAAAGATGTTTGGATTATTTCCTTTGTTCTACTCAGCACTCACAGGTCTATGATGAATTGTCCACAATCTATGAGATAGAATGAAGTAGCAATAAGTTCATTCACTCATCTAACCAATTTTTGAGCATCTGTTTGCCAAGCACTGTCTAGAGCGGTAGATTTGGCAATAAGCAAGACAACTGGGTCTCCACTGTGCGCTTGATCTCTCTACACTTACATAGCTGGGACTTAGCCACAGTGAGGAGACCTTGCCATTTAACTCACAGTTCTCCCCCTGACAAACTCTCAGCGGCAGTGATGGTCGCCACGATAATACCAGATGCCAAGAAACGGAACATATCCTCCCATCCCCCGACACCTCTAACTACTGGAAGTTACCCTTCATGATCTGGAATTTCCACACATTTTCTTATGTCTTCAAGGTTGCCAGGCAGAGGGAATGCCAACAAAACCACCTCTGCAGAGTACAGGGTGCTAAGAGCCACCTGTAATGATAGTGAACATACCGTGAGAACTCAGTGTACTTGATTAGTATCGCAACTTGACTGGTACTGAGCAGGTAACATTGTAGTGTCTACTTCTAATTGAATCCTAATATGATTATTTCAGAATTCTAGAGTCAGTTTCTAGATGGTTCCTAACTCAGATCAATTATCTCCCATACTCCCTGATCTTAGATGAGGTTTCCAAATGGGGGTGGAACTGTAAAGATGGCTTCCCTCCAGTTAGTAGGGAATTCTTGAATGACAGTCAAAGTCCACATGGATGAGAGAGAGCCCAGTCCTTTTCCCTGTTCTCCGAACAATGTCACATCCATGCCTACCTATTCTGCTCTTCTGCTAATCCTCCATGTACTCTTGGAAATGTCCTGAGCATCCCCCGTTGCCCTCTTCCACTCGAAGATGAAATTTCCTGGAGGAAGCTCCAGAAAGTGCCTTCTCCCCAGGGACTGTGCACCACAACTCTTGTTCATCAGAAGGTAGACATGGTTCCCCTTTGTTCTGCCTTGCCTTCTGCTCCTTCAGAAACATCCCTTTCTCAGGCTAACATCTAGTCTCCGTGGTCCCAGTTGGCCCAAGACTTTCCTACGTTCAAACCCAGGGTTTTCAAGAGAGTTATAAAGACTTTTCATAACTACGAGCTGTCCTTTGCATTTCCAATATAAAAATAACTATCTGTACTCTTCTTTCTGGTGGAGAAAAATAATAATCTTCATACAATCAAAACCAGATAATTCCAAAAGACAGCAAGGGTAAAGAGCCAAGTTTCATCCACTGATTGCACTACAGTGATGATTTGTACTTTTAATATAACAAGAGGAGAATATTAAAATCTTTCAACATTCTTTTTGCCTAGCTGTATAAGATTAATTGTGTGTGTGCAGAGGGAGTGATTACATATATATATATATATATGCATATGAGTTATATATGCATATGAGAGAGATTATATATATGCATATGAGAGCTTATATATATATATATGCATATGAGAGTGAGAGGAGAGAGGTTGGAATGCTATTATCCACTGTCATTTTAAAAGGGGACATTAGTCCCATCCCTGACTCTAGGTTTCAGGGTAGATATGATTACAGTTACAATGTAATAGTCAAGACTTCTTAATCAAACACCTACAATGTCAAGACATCTTCCCTTCTCTTTTACATTTTACTTCTCAATAAGTAACTCAAAATGAGTCTTCCCCTGAGTTCTCGCGTGTGGAGGTAGTTAAGGTTTATGGAGGGGTGTTGGAAGGCAAATGCATTTGGTAGATAAAGAACAGACTCATATAATAGTTAGACAATACAATTCATATCCCAGAATCAAAATCTGCTGACTGAAACTGGTTTATTCCAAGATTGTCTAAGAAAATACTTCTACTGATGTTTCTTGAAAGATGTATTTTAAATTTTGAGTACTTTTTTGAGAGTTACCCAAACAAGGTGTTGTGAGCAATTTAGGTTGCCCCGAGATGGTCTGTGGCCATGCCTGATGTTCCCTGTTGATGCCTCAGGGATCTGGGAGCACTGATTCTTTCCATCTAAAGATGCTCTGACTTAATAAAGACACAGGCTGCACATTACTCTCTCTGCGTTTCTCACACACAGGGCACAGGCCCATGGCTGCACTCAGACCATTGGTGTCCTCTGGTCCAGCCACCGCTCTGCTGCACTGTGGCTGACTGTCACCAACTGCTTGCAGGAGATGCTCTTGAGGCAAATGTGCCTGCCTAAAAGACACTTTGGAGATCCAAACACTGTCAAAATTATCCCAGGATGTTATATCTGCTGCGTTACCACCCATTCGTTCCCTGTATTGTGCCAACACTCTATAATATCTGCTTCAAACTTAAAGGAACTGTACTTAACTCTCGTTTAATATTCAGATCTGGGGAGCCTACCTACTGTTCCATATTTTTAAAGGAACACTCCTCGATTAGTTTGGACAAGCCCACAGGATGGTTTTGCATTGTGTTGGCAGTTTGGCTAGGAGGTGGGGCTCTCGTGTGCTATAGTGAGTTGGAAATCCTGTTGTCAAAATAGCCCACAGCTGTGAACGGCTACAGCTAGAAACACAAGCTGGAAGAAATGGGCAGGGTTACCAATGACTTATTGGGGACTCAGAAAATTACAATATTTAAGGGAAAACATCATTAGTGAGATTAGAGTTGAATAGTTTTCTGCCTACCAGTAGGAGCACGCCTAATAGAGCTCTCTGCTTCCATGGCATGCCTGCTCAGTGTGGCGCCCAGGCAAAGTGGAAACCCAGCACAGAGAGCAGGTCTTTAGCTTCTAGACTCCATGCTGAGTGAGAAACTGTGTGTATGCTGGTTCCACAAATACTCTTTCAAGGAGGAGAAATCCAAGGGAAGTGATAACAATGCTCAAGAAACGCAAAATCTCCTTTATGGATCTTTCCCTCCAAAGACACTGAAAACACACCCCATCTCAGAGATGGCTCCATTTGAATGCTTGAGAAGACAATGCAGAATCTGGAATGCAGAGAGAAATTGTGTGCTTGGGATTCCAACGGGAGGGTTTTAAATGCTAATGACTCAGAAGACAATGAAGAACCCATCTCAGAAGCTTACCAAGTTGTTGAAAAGACACCAGATGGAGAGGAGGGGGAAAAACACGAGGATGGTCGTGATGCCAGCTTTGGCTACTTATCTTCTTCCCCTGACTGGCCCTGCAGAACAAGGAAGATAAGTTAACCATACCATCCTCCTGCATCGTGGTCTCGGGGTTTCAGCAACCCGTGCCATCTTGTTTATAAAGTTCTGTCTAAATTTCTCCTTGCTCTGTGACTTTGAAACGCTCTGATTCCGGTCACTGGTGGTATAGGACCTGAGCATATAATGGCGATATAAGACAATTCCAAGGCTGTAAAGCAAAGAGGCTGGTCAGCTTTCCACAGAACGTGTTGGCCCAGAGAGCCGTAAAGGGTTCTGGAGTTCCTTTTAGTCATGGAAAGTCACCTTAAATCAGAACCAGATGTAAATGACTAAATGAACCTTAAGTTCCTAATTGGAGACACAGTCGGGCTGTAAGACATTTAGCAAATTACAAACAAAATGTTCTTGTTTACATTACGTTAAATGGCTTTAAAGCTGCAGCCAAGAGCTAAATAAACTCGCTGTTGTGCTAAAAAAAAAAAAAAAAAAAAAAAAAAAGGAGTGGAAAGCCTACTCGGGTTTGGCGTGTTCAGAAGAAACCGCAGCCCACGGTGCCCAGAGAGTGGGTTTTTGTAAATGCTAGTCCTGTCGTTGAAGAAGAGAGTGGATTTACCTCGTGAGGCTTAGCCTAATGAGCAGATATCACTTGCAGGGAGCGCGTTTGAATCCTGTAGCATATGCCTTCTTTCAGGATGCATAATTCATATCCAAGGATATTAGCCGCAGCAGTTCAGCTCATAGCAGCACCTCATTATTTTATCTCTCAGTATTTATTCCTATGTTTGACGCCTCATGAAATTACTGTTAATGTGTTTATATAAGGGCAGATCTGACACAAGTGGGAGGAAAGTAATTTCCTCCTCCTTCTTCCTGCTGCTGTGTCTTCTTCCCGAGTAGAAGGGGCAAGTGTAAATAGTTAATTTGCTTCAATTATGAGCCTGTCCTGCTAAATTAGAAGCAGCAGGGATATGAAGAGCCAGAATTATACTTAGGAAGCTGCTGATAAGTCCTCGGAGCCCGCGAATCAAATCATTTACTCCTCGTTGCTGCTCAGACACCCACTACATAAAGGCGGCTCTGGTGTTTGCCCCTCATCTTAGGACGAAATGTGGATTTTATGTCAACTATACTTAAGGTTAACCAAAGTCCTGCCACACTATAGCACCGGCACTGTATAAGTTTATCTTAGTAATTTATTCATAAGCATGTCATTTCTCCCAGCCTCTAAAAGATGAAGCATAAGGCATACGTAGGTAGAGCAATTGTTCATTCAGAAGCCTCAGCTCTTTACCCAAGTACACAGGGCAGCACTTAATACACACCGCACACACACACACACACACACACACACACACATGCACACACACATTCACAGAGGAAGAGAACATAGGAGTTAGAGGAGATATGGACGGGTAGATATGATTAAAATACATTTCACTCCTATATGATAGTCTCAGAACAAAACAACAAAACTATAAAAAAATAATTATTCATGAAAAATTTATAATATTCAAATGATATATGAAGGAAATCTTAATTAGCAAAAATAATAAAGACCACAGCCTGTAAGCAATATTTATATTCATAGAAATTTGCAAGTGAGCAATTAGATTATAACTTGAGCTTCGAAAGCCAAGTATTTCTATATACATGTACATGCTGGCACACTAATAAGAAAATGCCACAGCATCGTAGGAATAAACAGGAGTGATTCAGGTGTGCGGATATTTATATACTACACGCAGTGGGAGCGGATAATTCATTTGAAAGTTTCCATAGCTTTACTGAGAAGATAACTCCAATATGATATTAATTCCATTCAAGTTTGCTACAACCTACCACTTGTTCATATGTTCGAGGTAGGTTACATGTCTATCAACTTCTCTGTTTCCATTGATGTATGTTTTAATTTTGAAGATACCATTTAGTGGTTTATCCTTAGCATCCTTGCTAATGCTGACTCAGAAAATGTGAAACCCCATTGCAGGGACTTTTATTCACTAGGGATTGTCATGGGAGGGCTTGACACTACCGCTGTCAATATGAGCTCTGTGGTCAACAGTGACTGTGTGTAATTACAGCCTGCTACCATTGCAATATTTTATGTAAGTGTCAACACCATAACGGCCTCGCCTGCCAACACATTTCTCAGAATCCTCCCGATCACTTGGTGATGTCTGACTGTGTTTCCTGAGCACCTATTATGCTCAGGTACTGCCCAGCATGCTGGACTCCTACCATGAGGAAGAGATCCATCCACCCTGTAGTTTCTATTTTCAGGAGGCTCCTAAAGTTATTTCCACAGCTAGGGGGAGACAGTGAGCAAACACAGATGACTGGCTCCAGATTGCTTTGATTTGCTCCTGATTCTGCCCTGTTTCATTGGTGTGTATTTGTGTGTGTGTGTGGTGTAAGTGTGTGAGTTTGTGTGGGGTATGTGAGTGCGTGAGTGTGTGTGTGTGGTGTGAGTGTGTGGTGTGTGTGTGTGTGTGTGAGTGTGTGTGTGGTGAGTGAGTGCGCGAGTGTGTGTGTGTGGTATAAGTGTGTGAGTTTGTGTGGGGTATGTGAGTGCGTGAGTGTGTGTGTGTNTGCGCGAGTGTGTGTGGGGGGTGTAAGTGTGTGAGTTTGTGTGGGGTATGTGAGTGTGTGAGTGTGTGTGTGGTGTGTGTGGTGTGTGTGGTGTGTGTGTGTGTGAGTGTGTGTGGTGAGTACGCGAGTGTGTGTGTGGTATAAGTGTGTGAGTTTGTGTGGGGTATGTGAGTGCGTGAGTGTGTGTGTGGTGTGAGTGTGTGGTGTGTGTGTGTGTGTAAGTGTGTGTGTTTCCTGTTCTGTAAAATGGGTATAATAATACCAAGGCAACATTCTTGTTGGAGGAACTAAGGATACATAAAAGAAAGTGCATGCTGACAACTAGAAACACATAGCCAAAGAATAATTTCAATGTTCTTTTGTTTTGTGCCCTACATGCTTCACAATGCGTTAGGCACACAGGAGCCAGCCTTCTGGTTAAGATCGAACAACATGATATTCAGCTAGTCATCTCCATTTAATATATCAGCAGATACGTTTTATAGCCATCCATAAAGCCAAGCTGCCTGTTTCTGGCCTCTAGCAGAAAGGGATCGGTGGCACCGTGACCAAGTGTATCAGACAGTCTTCAGAAGGAACCAGCAGCAATATTTTTGACACATCCTGTGATGTTTTCAATCCTCTGAACACTATCTTATGAAGTCTTTCCAGTTAAGATATCCTTAAGAAAATGTAAGCAAGTTAGACAAGATGGATAGGTCCCCGTATTGAAGGCCACGCTGTGTGTAAAATACGGATGCCTGTCTCTGACTGACCTAAATAACGACATCGCTGAAAGCTGGTATACACATGAAGTTTCTAAAGATGTGTCTCTGGGAGGGTGACGAAGTTATTCTTATTCATACATAATTCTGTTGCTAAGCATTTTCTATAAATATGAAATGGCAATGTTGTCAGGGGAGGCATTTGCACTTATCCTAAAAGGAAAACACCTTGTCAGTTTTTAAATGGGGTTTGAATAGAATTCAAAGTCAGAAGGATTTTCCACCTTTTCTTCTTATGACTGTAGCGACTGTTGAAGTCAACTGGCTGGAGATTATGAGGACGAGCCAGAAGGAAGGGAAGGAAGAGGGAATTAGCTGGTATTTATAAGACTTTGGTTTTCTCCATTAGCTGGGTGGATTGTTTGTGGAAGAAGAATGCAAGAGGGAACGAACAGAGTGCCTCAGAATTTTCTCCTGTCTAAGTGTGTCATACTCACTGGCATTGAACTGCTGATTTTAATTAGGGATTATCAGCCTATAAAAACCCATGTACTGAGAGGTATTTAGAGTGTCCAGTGAATCACGGGATCATATGAACAGGACGTGTTCTCCAGGACTGCCATCTGATGTCTATCTATGTGTGTTTCGGGTGAGCTGTTATATATGTTTTAGTTTAACCAACTAGATGCAATCCTTAGATAGGAAATGGTGGCTTTCTTGGAATAACAAACCACAGCACATGAGTACGTTAAGGCAGGATGGATTCAAACATGTTTGGATGGGCTGGGGAAATGATAAATGCTGTATTATGATTTTTAAATCCACTTCTGGCCAACTTTGGACTTTATTTCAAACAGCTGTGGCCCATTTGGAAGCCAGTTTGCAGCTCGGCAGAACACTAATATTTACTGTAGGAATCACATACCTTTAAAATATTTGTCTTTTCCTGAGAGAAACTATGGCTTTTCCAAACTTAACTTTGACATAAATCAGATCCATCCTCGCAGGTCGGGCCTATGCGCTTGATCACGGAGGTGATTGCTCACCGCCGAATACAATCCCCCAACCCCTTTGGTTTCTGCAAATGAAGGGCTTTCTCCATCCATAACGTGAAGTTTTGAAACATCTTTTAGGAATCGTTTTTTTAGCCAGTTATCTTGACACTTCTGCTCTAACGTAAGAATTTCCCCTATTTCCTTTACGTATGAAATCCTTACGTATGACTGTCATTGTCTCGTGGTTGAAGTCTTTGGACATTTCCATTACTACTGGACCCAAACAGCACCCCAGCCCCATGTTAGAGAGCCGTGCTAGTGAGGCGCACACAGCATGTAGTGTTGGAACCGTTAAGCAATTCTCAAAGGTGGAAGGTCTAATTATTGCTGGTAGACAACCTCAGATTTTCACTCTGATCTGGGTTACCCTCCTTTAAATACAGTTATAGAACTGTACCTCCTGAAATGACCCCCCTTGGATTCTCCCACTGAACGTCTGCAGCTGTTTGGGAGCCTGTGGACCCATCAATCCCCGTAATGTGAAGTGATGGGCTTACGCAGCCCTAAAGTGGTGTTTGGGCACTTACACAGTGATCCCAACGTAGCCGATCATCAATAGCCAATGGGGAGCCATTTGTGAAACAGGGATCTCTGAATGCTAGTCAGGTATCCCATAACAGCATCGATCCTGGGTGGAACCACGCCGTACGACCACGCCGTACGTTCAGCCTGCGGTGGGGGAGTTACTCGCCTCTCTTTCCAAGTTGTTAATCAGCACATTGCAGGAAGTGTTAAGGCTTTGTGTGATGCTAGTCGCCAGCAGCCCCACCAAGGGTAACAGCATGGTCACACTGTTGCAGGTCCAGGAGACGCCAAGAAGAGACAGGAAGTGCTAGAATCATGCCGTCTTACCTTTCCTACTTCGGAAACAATACTTTGGGGAAAGCTAGAAAGCAGCATAGATTATAATTCTCTCTAAAAGAAAAATGAATGCTAACCAGCTAATGTGACACACGCCATTGCATGTTAATCAAAATCATGATATAATTACTTAGGACACTTGGAGGTGTCAAAGTTTTATTTACTAAATATTTTCCTCAAAGTCCTTAGACTTTCTAAGATGTCTGTGTGTGGAGGAGAAAATACCTCTCAAAAACATTGTGTATGTGTACATGCGTGTACACGTGTATGTATGTGTGTGATGCATGCATGCACATGAGTGCATAGGGACATATATCCTTAGGCATGCATGCACATGAGCCTGTAGGCACATATGCCCCTATGGATAACATGCAGAAATTACAAGTGACTCTGGGTCTCTCCCTCTCTTGTTCTCTACCCTGTTGCCTTGAGACAAGGTCTCCTTCTGAACAGGAAGTTTGCCATTTAGGCTAGGCCTGCTACCCAGCAGGCTCTTCTCTCAAGATCTCCCTGTCTCTACCCTGCGTGCGATGCTGGGGTCACAGGCATGTGCAGCCATGCTGAGAAATTGACATGGTTCCTGGGGATTCCAAATCAAGCCCTCATTCTTGTAGGCAAGCACTCTTCGAACTGACCGGCCACTCCAGCCCCCTCAGAACCACTTTAAGGTAAAGAAGAGTAAGCAGTGTGCGTAAAGCCGTTAGTTACAAATTATGTCATGGAGAAATGGGCTGAAGGAAACACTAGTAAGAGAAATCTAATCAGAAGCGCTCCGTTCCTAAATGTGGCTGGACCGAGTAAGGTCATATTGTTCAAATTCTTGACTCTAGCGGTCATTTATATTCATGTAAGAATTTCCACAGAAGATTCTGGATTTAGATTCTGCAATGGTTGTGAATCAATGGCAGTCCTATGCTTTAATCAAAAAAAAAATTAACTTTTTTATTATGAACAATAAGAAAAGTCCTACACAGGATTTCTAACTCTGTTTGGTTTCTTATTCTAGTAAAGATGGGAGGATGATCAAATGATCATTTGCACTGATTAATGCGCCTTTGTTTTAGTTTGCTCTTCTGTACAAAATTATAGTTGTGAAACTCAAAACTGCGGCCTCCCTAAAGGGGAGTAATAGCATTCATTTCATAGGTCCTGTTACAGTTCCACTGCGAGTGAAGTTATTTGTTTACCTGGACAAAATGTTCCGCTGGAGTTAAAATATTCATGAGCAAGTAATAGTTCTCACATCTTACATTTCAGAGTCTGGGCACAGCAAACCTCTGTCTCTAGAAAGTAAAGATCGCCCTCTACTGCTGGCTGCTTGGCCTTAGACACAATCCTTGACACAACCCTTATTTACTTCCCCCAACAGATTCTCCACTTCCCAACATCAACCTCAGTCTGGTTAATATTCACAGTAGGGGATGCATTCCCAGCTCCACAGTAAATTTTAAAGAGCATCTTGTTCATCTGAACTGGTTTTAGAAGACTGCAGAACTTTGGAACCTTGAAAACAGCCTCAAGGAGGAAGATGAAGCCCTCTGTACCCCGGCATGGCCTCTGTTTAATCTGTGCAAGTGACCCCCAGCACACAGGAGCTGGTCACTTCCCAGGTCTCAGTTTCCGCTTTTTATTTGGTTGCCAAGCCTCCGTGAGGGTCTGTTCATTGCGGACAACTCTTACGAGGTCCCCATAGCTGTCATTGTGTTTCTGTAAGAAAGTCCATGACGCGCAGATCACGTGGCGTGGCGGGTTACATCCTGTCCTTAGCCAGCCATCATTCCCATCTTAGCCCCATTGTACTCTTTCCTGCCGCTCCTGACTCCCAAATCCTTGGAAATATAACTTGGAGGCTCTTAAAACTGTGATGAACCCGCAACTGCCAATACCTGTGCGTTGATTTCCATACTGAATACGTCCTTGAATCCCATTTTGGTTTTGTGTTTGGCACGGAGCGCAAACGTTAGAATATTACTATGCTGTTGAATTACTGCCTGCTGTATAAATATGAATGTCTTATTCCTGGGTGAAGCTTCATCACTGCTGCCATTTATTTCCACGCTCACCAAGCCTTTCATGCATATTCTGAAAAATGCAAAATTTTACAATTGCTGCCTCTTTTCTTACAGAGTCTGTTTTCCTTCTTCTTTCAGCCCTGTTTCAGGAAGAAAACACCTCTTTGGGAGCCGTATATTATTATAAAATTATCTCTATGGGTGTACAATTGCCGTTCTGCCTCGTCCATCCCTCGAAACAAAAGCAGACACACGGTCTAATTGAAGACTTTCTGTTGCTCTCACAGGTCTACAAGAAGAAAACTGAGGCGGCGAAGAAGGAGTACCTGAAGCAGCTAGCAGCTTACAGAGCCAGCCTCGTATCCAAGGTAACGTGCGATTGTGTGACACTGTGACAGACTATGGCCATCTCCATGCAGACTCTAATAGTCTCTTAAAAGCACAAACGATCGTGTTAGCATTTCCACACCATTTTCTTTGTTTAAAAAAAATTTTACATCCAAACAAACCTCTGTGCTGTGGAAATACGTGCATCCCCAGAAGACCAGAGCTATAGCTGGCCTATGTATGGTAGGTACCGTGTACCTGTGGATTGTTTTTGGTGCAGTTAAACACAGCACATTCTTCATCATAGCTGACCCAGTCTAACCAGTACCCTTCTTCCGCTGTGGGGACCATTTCTGAGGAGACGCCACCCACTTTCATGTCCAGTTTCTTTATATCAGCATCAGGATACAAAGTCCCATCATCCTGTTCCTCAATGAGTGTAAGGAAAAATGGGTGCTTCAGGATGTTTATGTGCTAGTCCTTGCTTTATTACAGGTGGTAGAGAGTTAACTCTGTTAGGTTTCATGTTACTAAAAACACACTTCCCTTCTCAGTAGGGTGACTACCGATCAACAGGGCTGCATCTAGAAGGGCTTGACATAGCAGCTTATCAAATTCAGATTGCTAGAATTTTGTTCACTGTGGCCATAGGCTCTGGACTGCATTGCGTTTGTCCACAGAAAAAGAAAGAAATGCTTTCTTTTTCTCATCCACAAATATCCATTTCTGTTCTGGCAACCATTCAGAAAGTACATACATAGGTTTTATCAGTCAAAATATACACTGAGCGCGATGACGCAGGGAGGAGAAGAGAAGGCAGATGGCAAATACAGGAGGACGTCAGCAGAGTGTAGCTATGCTCCAGCCTTTGCTGCACATGGAAGCAATGCTACTGCGGGAAGCTTGCTGTTTATGTTGTGAAATCAGATTCTTCCCTCTCACCATGGCATTCCAGTTCTAATTTGTCTAACTGCTTTTAAACGTGTTTGTATGTTCAGCTGAACTCCCAACTCAGTATACAGGCAGAATGCAGACAACGCCCCGAAAAGTTCCCGACAAAGGAAGCCCCCATCACATGTAGGATCCAGCTCACCCTTAGCCACACTGCCGTTAGCAAATTCATATGTCCCAAATGTAAGAGAATTTAGCTCGCGTGATTTTCCGTGAGAGAAAATCAACATGGGATGTATCAGTCCTGATGCAAAGCCTTCTGGCTCATGACATACAGGTTACTGCAGTAGTGCCGCCGTACTGACTAAACCTTCGCCTCCAAAGCATGCGTCACCACATTGGCTCTTAGCTGCAGCTTTCTTTCCTGTTCAGTCTCCAAGCTGCAACCCTCAGAACATGGCAATTTGTATAAATGCTGCAAATTGTCATTTCCACATTTAAGAAACCAAGCACATTTTTCTTACAGCTTATTCTGACATTTTTCTTCTCTTTAGCGGTAGGAATTTTTGCTGGAGCTGTTGAATCTCTGTGTATGGTTCTCGATGGTGTGTGTACAAATTGGAAGTTTCAATCAGACTCTGTGGGTCGAAGAGATGACCCTGAAATGCTGCTTGTGAGCAAGTATTTGCTACATAGCCTTCTCCACAACGACAGGAAATGCCCAGCCTGTCTCCCAGTGCATGCGGCACCGTGTATAGAAATCTAGTGTTTTTTCAGTTTAATTAGTGAGGCAAAGAAGGACCACTCAAATGGAAATATCAGCTTTTCCATGTTATGGTCTTGTACTAAGGTGGTTGCTACTTACTGGGTGAGAAAGAGGAACGCTAGCCTGCGGGCATAAAGTTCCAGCTAGCAGGATGAATTAGCTAAGCCAGTAATGGGCAGGACCTTTTGATCCGCTGAAAAAGCATGTGAAAGAGGTAGATGTGGTGTTAAGTGATCGCACCACAATAGAATATTTTTTTTAATTTAAGAATCAGCTTAGGTTTAGGATGTTGAGCGAGAGAAGTTCTTAGTAAATACAAATAATTCGTAATTACATTTTAATATCATTGTCAAGTATGCATAGGAGTGGCGAAAGAATTGTGTGTGGTTGGAAAGTTAGCTGAATCATTGTTCCGATTTGGTCACGAAGTTATCTTTTTATACAGATATTCTAAAGGTTGAAAAAATAATTTATTAATTTTAACTTAATTATTTAATTTTTAAAATATTTAATTATTTTTTTCTGTAGATCCATCCCATTACAAAGACAGAATTGTTGTAAACGTAAGCAAAAATACATTTGTCTATGTAGGCTTCTTAATTGAAGTAGGCTTCCTGAATCGCGTGAAGAAGACTCTGAGAGACTAGAGTCATTTTAGCTTAGGCAGCTTTGTTCACGATGGAAGGTCATACTGAATTGGGCTATTAAATACAGCTTAAGGAAATATACCTTTTCCATAGACTAAGAAATTCCTAGACACGAGCCTAAATCATTATGTTGAGAGCAATACAGAACTTTGAAGCAAAGAAAGTGGTTTCATTTCACCAGGATTTATATTTCCCCAATGAGTGTTGCATTCAAAAGAGTCACCTTGGGAGGCCAGAAGCTCATTTTTTTATTGCTCTCAGGGTTTAAGAGATGTTTTTGAAACTCCTGGGTAGATATGCAGTCAGAAGTTTATGAAGCTCTCTAGAAAATCAGTCTTGTTACATTATTTTCACACCTCATTCTTTTCTCCAAACATCACCGAGACAGAAGCCACAACTGTGGCTTCAACTCACTTTTTTAGCTAGTTCTAAAAACTGAATTCACCATCAAAAGACAAGAAAGCTGTGTGAGGATATGTGAAATTCCAGCAGAGAAGTCCCGAAACATTCCCCATGACAGCCGCAGTCCTGGATGAGAAGGCAGCTCAGAAGACAGCTCAGGAGAAAGCCTTTGGGAGCCTGTGTACTGATAGTAAAAGCAGTGCCTTCATTGCCTGGGGCCACCCATAAGTGTGACATTCTTATTTGTAGAAGCCATGTTAGGGTCTCTATTGCTTTGATGAAACACCATGACCAAGGAACTTGGAGAGGAAAGGATTTATTTGACTTACCTATCCATAGTCCTGGAGGCAGGAGCTGACAGAGGCCAGGGAGGAGTTTGGCTCACTGACTTGTTCTACATGGCTTGCTTAGCCTATTTTCTCATAGAACCCAGGACCAGCAGCCCAGGGGTGACACCACCCATAATGGACTGGGCCTCCCACATCAATCACTCATTAAAATGCCCTACATGCTGGCCTATCTTATAGAGGCATTTTCTCAACTGTGGCTTCTTTTTCTTTAAGTTGATGTAAAACTAGGCAGTACAAGGGGCAAGGGGCAAATCAGTGTGTGTGTGTGTGTGTGTGTGTGTGTGTGTGTGTGTGTATGTACATGTTTGCATGAAAGAGTTTATGCCACAGTGAGCCATGTGATGGGGACAATCTCATTGTGGGTCCCCACCCATGTTGTTGGAGACAGGCTGTCTTGTTCACTGTTGGGTGCTCCAGGCCCGTAAGCTTCTGGGATTCTCTTGTCTCTGTCCACCTCGCTGTAGCTTACAGCTGCTTACTACTGCTGCATCCACCGAGATTTCCTCCCAACCTTAAGAAGGAGGGTGTCAACGCTTAGGACTGAGAAAACCCTTCCTTTAAAAACATGTAGGACAGGACGGTAGCTAAGTAAGCTCTCTGAGGCTGTCATCCATAATAAAGAAACTCAAGGCCTGGTTTCAATTAAAGCAGGGTAAATTAGAAACAAAGCAATGTTTTCTTTTTTGGAGAATGAGATAAAGTCACAGAATTCAGAATGCAGTGCTGTGGAGGGCAACTGAGACAAACAGTAAGTGCGAATTTGCAAATGGGATGGATCGTTTTATGACTGGTAACATCAAATCTGAAGCTCTGAGCCAAAATTGTGATTTAAAGACGATAAAATCTCATGCTTCAGGGTATAAGTTAATCACCTGCAAGGGCCAGGAAGGATTTGCTTCCCAGAAGTAACAATGGACAGTAGAGGAGGTGCATAAATTTTGTTTAATTTTCAATGCATCAAGTATTGGTCAGTCCTGAAAACAAGAATCAAATTAGATAGACTATTAATTTGATTTGGTCCAGCAACTCTTATATTATTGCTTCCACTGAGTTTTATGTCTTGTATTTATACTTGGCTATTTTAAATAACAATTATTTTTTCAATCTTTCATTTTTATAGCGCACATCATGCCAGAATGGAGGCATTTATACACTCTGTAGCATCATCTTCATTATACAAAGTAAATGAGAATATAGTTCTCTTGAATAGTGATAACTTGCTTAATAAGAACTCTTCTTAAGCCATTTAGTGCTGGACCCTTTGTACGTTTTGCCCATATGAAAGAGAATCTTCATGATAAGACCCAAAAGGTCTCTATTGTTACTAGCTCTCTTTTTTCCCTAAAGATGCCAACCAGATCCCATGGTTCAAATTCCAAGAGGACAGAGAACATAGTTAGGAGCCAGTAGTGAATGACAGGCCAGACATGATGTGAGGTAGAGCCCTGACCTAGCACAATGGGGTCTTGTGTCCAGTCCCCAGCACTGAAGAAACAAATGCCTAAAGAACACATCTCTCCTCTAAAAATATCCAATGCCTTGGCTAACTTTCAGTTTATACTAATAACACCATGTTTCTCAGACACTCAAGATGAGTCATTGCAAAATGAAGAAAAGGCTGAAAGTAGAAACAAACCTAAGTTATTTAACACGTATGAGAGAGTCCTTCTGATTTCTAATTGGCAGGTATGGAGACCTTGTATGTAGTGCAGCTGATGTTCAGACTGTTGCATTACTTTTGCATTTTGATCGGAAGAACAGTGAAGGAATACTAAACATATGAATTGACTCGTTCCTTGGTCTCTTCCCTCAGAGAATGAAGAGCTAGGTGCTTCCTCAGGAGGCCATGCCAAAGGGTTAATCTTCAGTTCCTTTCAGCTTCCACTGAGAGGTCTGGTTTTTAAGTCAATTAACAGAATATTAGGTGTGGAAAAATTAGGGCAAGATTATATTAATTTGTGATGGCATCTCAAATATCAAAGAGAAATTATTTTTACCCATTTCATTAGGAGGGACAATTTATCACCAATTTATCAGCAACTCCTTTTCTAAAAATAAAGAAAAATCAAGTTCTGTGGTTCCTTTGAAGACATGCGAGTCTGATTTCCCATGAGTTTTGGAAGGCGTTTTACACCTCCTCTGTAGCCACTGCTCTCGCTGTCCTTGTTTTCTTTGTGAAAATACCTAGAGCCCAGGCTCTGTGCAAACACAAAGAGAAGAAGCTAAGCTTGTGATCAGTGGGAGAGCTGAACTGAACTGCTTGGAAAGCGAGATAACTTAGCGATAATGGTGCCCTCCTGCATCTTTTATCTGCCTCGGGATGACCAAAATAGTCCATCACAGCCGAGTGTTTAGGCAAAGGGAAAGGATTGAAATGTCATTACAGTGTGCTTTAGATTTCAGAGGAGTTGGAAACTCGGTGTTGTATAAGTTACGTTAAAAATAGCAGTAGAAGGATCCTTAGATAAGAGACACAAGAATAGTCATGGGTGTTGATTCTCATGAAAGTCCGTGAGGAAATTCACAAACATTCTGGGAGTAGCATCACGCTCAGAGACCTGTCTCCTAACGCTGCTTTCCTTTGTTCCCTCTGCAGAGCTACAGTGATCCTGTGGATGTGAAGACATCTCAGCCACCCCAGCTGGTCAACTCGAAGCCGTCGGTGTTCCACGGGCCCAGCCAGGCCCACTCAGCTCTGTACCTAAGTTCTCACTATCACCAACAACCAGGAATGAATCCTCACCTCGCCTCCATGCACCCAAGCCTCCCCAGGAACATAGCACCCAAGCCGAATAACCAAATGCCAGTGACTGTCTCCATAGCCAACATGGCTGTGTCCCCACCACCGCCCCTCCAAATCAGCCCGCCTCTTCACCAGCACCTCACCATGCAACAGCATCAGCCTCTTGCCATGCAGCAGCCCCTCGGGAGCCAGCTCCCCATGCAGGTCCAGTCTGCCTTACACTCGCCCACCATGCAACAAGTAAGTCTCTACGCTTGGGTTCTGTGCACCTCTGGAGGACTGGGGGCAGGGAGGGCTGTCTATCAAACCAAAGAGACAAGGGTAGTTGTTCTATTGAAATGGAGAGAGAACTGCGGGCATTTGACAGACTTACATCTGGAAAATGTCACTTATAAGTGGAGCGTGGTCAGAGTTACCATCCCAGGCACTGATAGCCCTACCTTTCAAATCACTGGTTTCTTTCCCAAGACATATTAACTTGGTGCTCCCTTGCTGCTGCCCCCTTTGTCTCTGGTTTCAGTTTCTTTAGTGATAGCGTGTGCTAAGATGCCATGTGTACCACGGATCTTGTTGAAACCGTCTGCAATTTCTTTTTAATGTCATTAGGAAATGGGGCTTTTTGACTAGGCCGACCCTTGAGTTCAATAATTAGTATGAAATAAAATCAGATTCAATACCAAATTTAGTAGAGCCCTAAAATGCTATGACCCAAACAGTAACTGGAGCTTCATTTTGAAATATACATAAGGAGCCTGTGGGGAGAAGGGTATTTTGCCAGCAAGTGACAGGCCCTGGGTTTAATCCCTAGCATTGCAAATGCAAGTGTGTAAGTGTGTGTGTGTGTGTGTGTGTGTGTGTGTGTGTGTGTGTGTATGTGCATGTGTTGGGGGAATCTGCACAATTTAGAAAGCAGGAGAGGTATCAGGATAATCTTGTTTAGTTTTTATTTGAAAACAAATTTTATTTTCATGCTTTTTTTTTCAGACATTGGTGCTCTTTCGTAATTTGAGAATTAGGAGCATCTATAAACTCAGTGGAACATAAAATATTCAAAACCCTGAAAGCTCACTTTAGAAAAAGGTTAAAATCTACCAATCATAGCCACCCTAACCACCGCCTTTACCATTCAATTATGCTTTTCCTAGAGTTATGAGTAAACACATAGGCACAGCCTCCTGCAAAATTCATATCTTGTTATGGTACATAGAATGCATGCTTGCCTGAACAGTAAGGAAAGGGGAGGCAGAAGGATGAGTCATGTTGAAGAAGTCTAAAATGTCTTGTATTATGATTATTATAGACAGGGTTTTTGAAAGCTGGCTACAGTAAACCCAGTACTTAGCACTTAAATTCTCAGAAAGCTCACAGTGTGGTTGCTAGTCCTGTCTTCATTTTATGGATAGATAAACTGAGGCTTGGCAGGTAAGAGTTTTGAACTCACAAAGTGAGAACTGGAATTCAAATGCAGATCCAATCAGAACTCAGAAGCATCATTCTGAACGTTCAGGACTCGCCTCTCAACCTCATTCTTTCTTGTAGATTATTAACAGATTTGTATCCGAAAGCCTGTGTTTTCAAAGACAGCTTTTAAATCTAAGTTACTTGTAAAAGCAAATTTTTATGAAACAAAAAAAAAAAGAATTCATCATCTGTCTTTCTTGATTCCTAAACCAAATATATGAGTAGCTAACTTTCTTACCTACACACCACAACCTGAGGCTGAAGCTGAATCACTTAGAAGGAAGACCACAGTGGTAACAGATCCCAGCCTCCAGCCCTGTCTCCAAGTGCTTTATGACCAAGACAAACTCATGGGGTAGAAGCCTCACCCTGTATGTACATCAGACATTACTCAGGGAAATGGACTTAACTGAATGCCTTTGTACTGTAGTGAGTCAATGGTTTCTGCTTGAAGAATAAGCAATCTGAGGGCTGTCACCTTCACTTGGGTGGGTTGACACCAGCTTGCAGGTGCTGTGGGCTCCAAGCACATGTTTTGATCAATATGCTATAGTTTATCTGCTTCTTCCCGAGGGAAAGAGGCCCCTAGGCAGAGGGACAGACCTATCCAGAAAGGGAACCTTTCCTAATTTGTCCACGCAGGAATGTCTCCTTCTTTTTCTTTTGTTGAAACCTTGGATAAGATAAGGGTCACCAGGAATAGATTTCTGCTATTTGAGAATTATAAAAGTTTACTTGTAAAACCTCAAGAGATATAGCTCACTAGACAGAATCTAAATGGTGGTGGAGTAACTCATGTTATCTTGAGCAAGGTATTTATCAAACTATAAGTCAGCTTTGTTAGTGTATCTCAAAAGGTGTCTGGGGTTAGAGCTCATAATAAAAGATAATGGCAGGAGCTCAAAATGAAAAAAATAGCTATAGAGATGGCATTGACTAAAATCATTTTCAACAATGTAGGCTGTTAGTAAAATAACTATGGAATAATAAACCTCTAAAAATTAAATGGTTAGTATGCTATACTTCTTGGAGAAATTGTAGTCTTAATTCCTTGAAAGTTAAAAAAAAATTATGATGATAAAAGTAATTTAAATAAGTCCTAACACATGTTGGGCACTGCGTGGACTCTTCTAGGAATCTGGAGAAAGAGACCCATGCTCCCTGAAATTGGAGCACGGGATGCGATAGCAGCAAGGTAAGGAGCGGCACTCCAAAAGCAAATAGACAGGAAGACACTGGCTTGAGGAGGAAGGCAGAGGACACTTTCACAGCCCTCTCAAGGGCTGCAGAGACCAAAGATGCAAAGAACAGCAAAGTTAAAACACACGGGGAGCGGGTAGTAAGGTTGTGAGGGAATTTCAGCAAAGACCAGTAACAGGAAAAATAGATTCCGGGAGATGAGAAAGATGGGTACAGTATCTGCATCTTAGACAGGTGCACAGAGCAAGGAGCCAACAGACAAGAGACACTGTCAGCTGACCATAAGCCAAGATGGAAGAGTTGGCCCCAACAGATTGGATGCAGTTTACTCTCAACAGCTTGTCGCGTCCACTATTCTCGTCATGAATGAGAGGTTAGCCTGTAGATTCAGGTTGACCTGCCTGACTCGTCACCCAATACACCTTCATCCTGAAGATGTTTGCTGCCTAGTATGTTGACCACCTTCTGGTCTAAGTACCGAAAAAGAGAAAGAGAGAAAAGACAGCTAATTGCTACGGCACATGTTTTAAAGATGGCCTCAGATTCCAGTTTTACTCTCGATAATTTATTATCCCTCTGAAAATGAGTGTTGCCAACTGTAACAATAACGACAAAATGATCGTTAGTTTGTGTACCAAAAGTGATAGTTCCATTGTTTTCTTAAAAATATCTTATACACTAAGCCCATGGACCTACTTTTTTTGTTTCCGTTTTCGTTCTGTCTCTCAGTGCACTTTTATTGTGGAATGAGGTCAAGAAAAAATCATTCATATCTGTCACTTTCCTTTATAACCTTAAGAAAAAAATCTTTGTAAGGTACCATAGACAGATTTTCAATTTCCTTCTGTAGTAAACAGCTGCTTTAGGATTTGGGTGTAATTTAAAGTTTTTTTTTTTTAAATCACATTGAGATTGATGAATAAATCAGTCATAAAGACAAAACATTGATGCCTGTTGAAAATACCTCTCCAGACAGGCAGGAAATGAAATTAGTTTGCAGCGTGGTGTGGCTATGAGGATCACTGCTTGGTGGTGCTACAGGCTTTTTTCAGACTTGCTGTGTAGCAAAGGAAAACTGTGAGGGTTACGGGAATCTAATTAAAGAGCAAATGTCCCTTCTGACATCAAATTCATCTTTATCATGTTTCCTATTTTTATTTCAATCTGGCACCAGAAAATGAAATTTAAAATTCCAGGCATGCTACAAAACAGTTGGTGATTTTTCTCCCCGGCATTAAAATGCAAAATATTCAGTCTCGTTTAATTAGACTGCTAAGCAAACATTTTTCAAAAAATTTTTCTCATCATTGTTGTTTCCTAGTTACATCCATAATGGGAGTGTACTTAGCTCAAGGGTTGACCTCAGCATCTCCTTCTGTGGTGTTCTGAGGCGTGTTTCCGTTTCTATCTTGAAAGCAAAATAACGTTAAATACTGTTACTTTGGCCCACACCTATATTTTTCTTGGTCCTTGGTTGTTCAGGCAACTATTTAAATGTAGATTTTGAGGGTAGCATAATTTTCCATGTTGGAACTTTGTAGATATCACATGGTTTTGTATTAAGCTAGTAATTTAAAAGATATTTTCCTTATATTCTGGCTCAGCCTGTGGAACTATTTCCACTGTGTGTATTGCTTCTCCTCGGGTCTGAACCTTCACCTAACTCAGGCTGTTTCCAGTTCCTTTTTGTTTTGATCCTTGTTTGCTTTTAGGTTGCATTTTGACAGCTGTGTAGAAAACCCAACAGACAACTTCACGCTACAAAGACAAATTAGCCCTGACATTTACATGTTCACTTTTGCCTTTCTTACAGTAGCATCAAATCGTCTTTATTTCTTGAAAAACACAATTTCATTGTTCTGCTGTTGTAGGCTGGGCCCTGAGAGGACCCAGTAAGCCCTGCAAACACTGATCACGGTCTTCCCCAGGCATCCTGGAGATGGGCTCCATGGTGATAGGAACCAGTAGAGGGTCTCTCAGAACCTTTCCCTGCTCTCCACCGAGCCTCACACTAGACACCAGGAAGAAAAAAAAAAACTGAGAAGGTGGGCAATAGGGCAGGACAAGAGAAATGAAGGTATTTCTTTTTTTTTTCTGGATAGAATATTTATTGTTACTATCTATTTTTTT